>NW_006400116.1:500677-521277 GCF_000299155.1 Elephantulus edwardii
TTTTTTTCTACTAGTTTATTTACAAAATTCAAATACATTGTTTTTAAAAACAAATTCTTTCCATTTTTCTAGCCACACAGCCATCAAATTAAACAACCCCATGATTAATCCCCCCTCTCCCTGCACATCCTCATCCCTCTGCTTCCATCCTCTAACACCCCTCTTGTATCCTTATACTAATTCTACAATAATGGTTTTATACAATATTTATCCTTGTGGGACTGAGTTAGTTCACTCAGTATAATGCTTTCCAGTCCCTCCATCACCTCCAAAGTGAGGTAATAATTTACAAAATCATTGCTCCGGTGTGCTGCATACTATTCCATTGTGTGAATGTACCATAATTTCTCAATCTATTCGTTTGTGGTTGGACATTTTGGCTGTTTTCATGTTCTTGTGATAGTGAATAATGCTGTTATTAACACTGGTGTACAAATCTGTTTGTGCCTCAGTTCTCATTTTCTCAGAGTATATTCCAAGTAGTGGCATAGCTGGGTCATAGGGAATTTCTATGTTCAACTTTTTGAAGAAGTGTCAAACTGCCTTCCAGAATGGTTGTACCATTTTATAATCACACCAACAATGTATAGGAGTTCCTATCTCACCACATCCTCTCCAACATTTATTATTTGCTGCCCTCTTAAACTTTGACACCGTTACTGGAGTGAGATGGTACCTCATTGTGGTTTTGATTTGCATCTCTCTTATTTTCAGTGATTTGGAGTATTTCTTCATATGTTTTTTGCTATTCGAATATCTTCCTCTGTGAAAAGTCTTTCCATGTCTTGTCCATTTTGTAATTAAGTTCTCAGTCTTTTTCTTGTGGAGGCCCGGGAATAGTCTGTAAACTTTTGTTATAAAACTCTTGTTTGAGATGGTATTACCAAATGTTTGTTCCCAGTCTGTAGGTTTCTTTTCACCCTTTTGGAAAAGTTTTTGATGCACACATGGATTTAATCTTTAGAAGGTCTCATACAACAATTTTATCCTCTTTAGAGTGTGCATTTCTGATTGTATTTGGCAGTGCATTCCGTATTTTTAAAAATTCTTAGAGTTGAACTCTGAACTTTTACAACCTGATACCAACAACCTGATACACTTGCTTTGTTTTTTACACACACACACACACACACACACACACACACACATTCACAATGATATTTTATAAGCATACGGAGCTTTGGTGACCTAGTGGTAAAGAGTTGTGCTGCTAATCCAAAGGCAGGAAGTTCAAATTCTTCAGTGGCTCTGCAGGAGAAAGGTAATCACCTCTCATGTGATTTATGGCCTTTGAAAACTTGCTGGAAGATCATATATGAGTTGATTCTGACTCTACAGAACATAGCAATGGCACAACAGCTGTAAATTTCGTGTCACTTAATATAAAAAGAATTAAACCTGCAGCTGCCAAGTCAACTCTGACCCACAGCGACCCTCTCTTGGGTTTCTCAGACTGCCTATCTTTCTCCCAGCTTGTAGCTGGTGGATTCAAACTACTGACATTTCAGTTAGTAGCCCAACATGTTGGGGCCCCTTATTACTTAATCTAAAGAATAAAGATAGAGAAAAAGAAATTAGGTTTTTAAACTTATGCTTGTTGTTGTTATGTGCCATCAAGTCACCTGTAACTCATAGGGACCCTATGTATAACAGCCTTTAAACCTGCCCTGTCAGAGTCAGTCTTACTGACTCTGACACACCTACCTCCATTGCCCTAGTTACTTTATCAGTCCTTCTCATCCAGGGTCTTCTTCTCCTGAGCTGTCTTTCTTCTCTTCCTAGCATGATGTCCTTTTCCAAGGATCGGTCCTTCCTGGCCACATACTCAAAGTATGTGAGATGGAGCTTCAAAATCTTTGTCTCCAGGGAGAAACTTGTTTTCCACCCTGTCCAAGACAGAACTATTTGTTTTCTTGGCGGTCCACGGTATGTTCAAGACTCTCCCCCAGAACCACAACTCATAGGAATCAGTTCTTCTTCTGTCATCCTTAGTCATTATCCAGCTCTCTGATGCATACATAGCAAGTAATTGTGAATACCATGGACTGGATCTGGTACACCTTAGTCTCTAGACAGACATTGTTGCTTCTCGGTACTCTGGAAAGGCCCCTGATAGCACATTTACTTCATGCAATTTGCCTTTTGATTTCCTGACTGCTGGTGCCAAAATGTGGTGATTGTGGAGCCAATACTATTAATTAAAACATCATGGTACTGATGTAGCAACAGGCACATAGACCAATGGAAAAGAACTGAGAGCCCAGAAATTAACCCATTCACCTCTGGTCCACTGATCTTTGACAAGAAGATGAAATCCATTAAGTGTGGAAACAAAAGTTTCTTTAATAAGTGCTGCAGGCTGCAGAAAACTTAAGTAAGGTCCACATCTCACACCACACACTGAAAAACAACACTAAGTAGATCTGAAACCTACTCAAAATAGATCAAAGACCTAGAGATAACCCCAAAACTATAAAGATCATCAGAGACAAAATAGAAACAAATTTACAAGCCCTAGTGTATGACAGTATGACATGAACAGACTTTCAAACAGCAAAAAATGCACAACCAGAAGAGTATAAAATAGAAAAATGAGACTTTCTAAAATTAAATCTTGAGTGCATAAAAAATTCTTCAGTATGGTGAAAAGGAAGCTCACAGACCCCAGTCTGTGGCAAATATGTGACAATGGCATAACAGACAAGGGACTCATATCTAAAATGTATGGAACATTCTAGAACCTCAATAAGAAAAAAGACAAATTACATACAAGTTGGGAGATTTGAAAACACTCTATCAAAGAAGATATTTAGATGGCCAACAAAAAAAATGAATAAGGTCTCAAAATGTCTAACTGTGGTTGTGTTACTGTTAGGTGCCATTGGGCTAACAAGTACCTGTAGTGGCCTTCTCAACAAGCAATGCGAACCTTGTCCTGTCCTTCACCATCCTCACGATTTCTGTCATGGTCAAGTCCATTGTGGTGTTATTGTGTCAGTTTGTTTCACTAAAGATCTGCCTTTCTTTTCTGACCCTCCACATTTCTCAGCATGTTGTCCTTTTCCAAGGACTGGTTCCTTCTAAAAATATGCCCAAATAAGTGAGCGAAAGTTTCACCATCCTTGCCACTAAGGAGCATTGGGTTGAACTTCAAGACAAATTTGTGTGTTTCTTTGGCAGTCCATAAAATATGAAATACTTTTCTCTGACAGTACAAACTGAAAACATCAATTCTTTTTATATCATCCTTATTCATTGTCCAACTTTCAGATGTACAGGAAGCAACTTGGATTAGTTGCATCTTAATCTTTAAATGATATCATTGCTCTTTAGCACTTTGGAAAGAACTTGACAGATTTCCCCAATGCAACATAACTCTCTCTTCCCCTGCCCTCCCCCCCCCACTCATTGTGTTTTATTGTGCTCTGATGGATTCGTTTTTACTCTAAGTTTTCTATAGCATTTTCCATCTAATAATAAATGTTAGGTACTAGTTTAGGGTTTGTCTTGGAATCAAGACTCCATGAATATCCCTGCAAGCAAATAGGCAGGGGATTGTAAATTTTACGGTAACAGTGTTCAGTCTGAAAACCTGATCCTATATTTAATGACTAGTTTATAGCTTGATATCTACTTCTGAAGCAGAAACCATTTCCTTTCAGGAAATAATACTTAAGATTTGAAAGTGTCCTTTTTTTGTCAATTTGTGGATATGCTAAAATTTTCATTAGGGTTTTTCATGTTTCATATTTCAGTTTTAAATTATGCTGCATGAAAAAGAAATTCCTTTCAGATTATTAACTTTAAAATGTTCTAGAATTTTTCCTCTGAAACTCTAGATCCCTTCAATGGTGATCTTTGTTAACTGCAAATCAATCTGCATGTTGCTGCTGCTAAACATTTTTTTTAAATTTCTTGACTGCTGATACCGTGGGTGTAGATTGTGGATCCAGGTAAAAGGAAATCACTGACAACTTCTATCTTTTCTCTCTTTATCTTGATGTTAACTATGGGTCAGTGATGATGATGATGATGATGATGATGATGTGTGTGTGTGTTGAGATGTAATATATATTGAAGGCTTTGATCTAAAGCAGTAAAGTTTCACTTTCTGCAAGCAAGGTTATGCCATTTGTACAATGCAGGTTGTTGATGAGTCTTTCTACAATCCTGACATCACATTTTCCTTCAAATTGTTCAGCTTCTCAAATTACTTGCTCAGCATACAGACTTAATAGGTATGAAGAATGGATAAAGTCCTGATACCTATCTTTCCTGATTTTAAACCTTGCAGTGTCCCTTGTCCTGTTTGGACAACTGCTTTTTGGCCTATTACAAATATTTCTCATGAGCACAATTAAGTGTTCTGAGATTCCCATTTTTCTCTATGTTATCTATAATTTGTTATGTTCCTCTCAGTCAAATGCCTTTGCTTAGTCAGTAAAGTACAAGTAAACATCTTTCTGGTATTCTCCACTTCCAGTCAGGATCCATCTGATATCAGCGATGATACCCCTTATGCCACAACCTCTTCTGAATCCAGCTGGAATTTCTGGCAGTTCCCCATAAACGTACTGCTCCAGTTATTTTTGAATACTCTTGAATGAGATTTTATTTGCATGGGGTACTAATTCTATTGATTGATAATTTCCACATTCTGTTGGATAAACTTTTTTAGCAATGATAACAGTCAGTTGACCATGTTTTCTGTGTTTGTTTGTGGAGACTAGTGAGCATGTCCAAAGTTGCATCTGCTCCCTGAAATATCTCAATTGGTATTCCATCAAATTCTGGAGACTTATTTTTTGACTCTGAAACTTGCATTGAAATGGAAAGAAGCCAAAACAAGGAGAAAGGATATTGATGTGACACAGCTGAACAGAAGATTTCAAAAGGCAGCTCAAGAAGACAAAACAAAGAATTATAATGAAATGTTCAAGGCACTGGAGTTAGAAAAGCAAAAAGGGAGATCTTGCTCAGAATTTTTAAGCTGAAAGAATGAAAGAACATTTACAAGCCTGGAGGATTTTATAGGCCAAATCTTGAGTGATACAGGAAATACTGAAAAGAAGATGGAAGGAGCCCAGTTTGTGAGCCACAAACTGACAAAAACCATATTAAGACTGTTGTTGCTATGTGTCCTCGAGTTGCTTGCAACTCATAGTGACCCTATGTAAAATAGCCCTATACGCTGCTCAATCCTGTGACAATCTTACATTGCCTCTGATACACCTACCGCCATTACCTCAGTCACTGAATCAATCAATCTCATTGAGGATCTTCCCCTCTTGCACTGTCCCTCCACCATTCCAAGCATGATGTCCCTCTCCACTCCAAGGACTGGTTCCTCCTTGCAACACATCCAAAGTATGTCAGACAAAGCTTCAGAATCCTTGCCTCCAAGGAGCAGCCTGGTTTCAACCGCTCTAGTACGAACCTGTTTGTTCTCCTAGTAGCCCATGGTATATTAAATGCTCTTCTCCAGCGTCACAGCTCAAAGACATCAATTCTCCTTCTGTCATCCTTAGCCATTTTCCAGCTTTCTGACACACAGCAAATAATTGCAAAGATCACGGCCTGGTTCAGGCAAACCTTAGTCTCCAGACTGACATTGTTGCTCTTCAGCACTTTGGAGAGGTCTCTGACAGCAGATTTTCCCAGTGCAACTCATCTTTTAATTTCCTGGCTTTGTTTATCATGATGCTGCCAATCAGCCCAGTGGTAAAAATGTTGGGCTTCAATCCATATTGAAGGCCGCAGTCCTTGACCTTTTGCAGCAAGTGCTTCAGGTTCCCCTCCATTTCAGCAAGCAGAGTTGTGTCATCTGCATAATGCACATTGTTGGGTGAGTCTTCCTCCAGTCCTGATGCCACATCCCAGCCTCCCAGCATTAAGACTACTATTATAAAAATAGAATGGTTGGGGAGGGACGAGGAGAGTAAGAATTGAACGGATAGACAGTGAACATTATAATGAAATATGGGGAGAGAGAAGATCAACCTGAAGTGAATGGATAATTAGACAATATTTCCATTGCAATTAACAATCTAGAACAGGACATGTATAACTGATTGGAAGGAGCAAAAAAGAGGAAGAGATGGGGAAAAAGAAAAGAGAATAGGGAAAAGTTTACTCACAGACAGAAAAATCTGTGGAAAGTTGACAGTTATGGATAGAGGAGAGGAAGAGGGAAAAGAGATTAGCGAAGATGTGTAAGGTGAAGGGAAATTAAGAGTATGGTGAGGTCTTGACTGTTCTCAGTAGGTGCCTTCAGGTCCAATATGACTCATAGCGACCTTGTGAACAGACTTGAACTTTGTCCTATCGTGTGCCATCTTCATAATCTCTGACACACGTCCATTGCTGCAGTTACTGTGTCAATCCATCTCATCGAGGTCTTCCTCTTTTTCACAGATTCTTTCCAAATATGTCCTTCTCCAAGGAATAGTTTATCCTAGCAACATGCACAAAATATGCAAGAAAAAGCTTTGTCATCTTTGTCCCCAAGGAGAATCCTAGCTGTACTTTTTCTAAAACCTATCTGTTCTCTTGGAAATTCATGGGATATTTAGTTCTCTTCTCCCACACTATACCTGGAAGGCACCAAATTTCCTGTCATCTTTATTCATTGTTCAGTTCTCAGATTTATAGCAAGTAACTGAAAAGACTCTGGCTTGAATCAGGAACACCTTACTCTTCAAACTGATATCATTGCTCCTCAGTAATTTGGAGAGGTCCATGACAGCAGACTTGTCTAATGAAAGTATCCTAATCTCTTGACTGTTGGTACCAAGGATGTTGATTGAGGATCTAAGTAAGATGACATCGTTGACAACTTCAATCCTTTTTTTAATAAATTTTCATTTCATACTGCTTTACTTACAGTGTTTTAACACCGAATCATTCCCATTTCCTTTACCCACCCCTTCCTCTACCCATCAAATTGTGTGACCCTATGATTAGCCCTTGTTCAACCTCACCCCTCTGCTCTTACCCTTTCCCCTTCAGATCCTCATACACATTTTACTAGTTATATTTCTATTTCTAAAATAATGGTCTTATACAGTGTTTGTCCTGATGAGACTGGGTTAGTTCACTTAGCTTAATCCTCTCCAGTCCCTCCCAAGTTAGGTAGTGATTTTTGAAATAATTTCTCCCACATGTTGTGTAGTACTCCATCATGTGAATGTACCATAATTTCTCAATCCATTCAATTGTGGTTGGACATTTGGGCTGTTTCCATTTTCTTGAATGTTGAATGATGCTGCTATGAACATCAGTGAACGAATCTCCGTCAGTTCTAGTTTTCTTGGGGTATATATTTTGGCATATATATATAAATATATTCTTAACAGTGGAATAGCTGAGTCATATGGAATTTCTATGCTCAGTATTTTGAGGAAATGCCATATTGCCTTCTAGAGTGGTTGTACCATTTTGCAATTCCACCAACAGTGTACAAGAATTTCTATCTCACCACATCCTCTCCAGCATTTAATACTTACTGTCCCATTAAACTTTGCTACTGTTACTGGAGTGAGATCATATCTTAATTTGGTTTTGATTTTATCTCTCTTATTGCCAATGATTTTGAGCATTTCTTGTGTCTGTTGACGACCTGAATGTCTTCCTCTGTCAAAAGTCTTTCTATGTCTTTTGTCTATTTTGTAATTGTGTTATTAGTCTTTCTCTTGTGGAGGCCCTGTAGGATTCTGTAAACTTTTGATATGAGACCCTTGTCTGAAATGGTATTGCCAAATGATTTTTCCCAGTCAATAGGTTTTCTTTTCACTCTGTTGGAAAAAGCTTTTGATGTGTACAGGAATTTAATCTCTAGGAGGTCCCATTGATTAATTTTATCCTCTCCAGATTGTACATTTTTGGTTGTATTTGGCAGTCTCTGTATATTATAGACAAGGCTGTCTTAAGCTTGATCCCAGCTTGTTTCTGATGAACTTTATTGTTCTGGGCTTTACTCTCAGGTCTCTGATCCACCTTGAGTTGATTTTTGTATATGGTATGTGATGTGGGTCCTGTTTCAGCTTTCTGTAGGTAGCAGTCATGTTTTGCCAGCACCAAATCTTTTCTTAATTTATCATTATGTTGGTTATCAGTCCAATGGTGAAGATTTTTGTCTTCTTGAGATTGAGGTATAATCTATTTTGAAGGCTGCAGTCTTTGATCTTCCGCAGCAAGTATTTCAAGTCCTCTTCACTTTCAACAAGTAAAGTTGTATTGTACCTTACTCCTCAGTTAGGCTTTCAATTACTCATGTGAAAGTTTAAATTGAAGCTAAAGAAAAGGAAAACAATCCTACAAGAACCAAAATATGACTTTGAGTCTATCTCACTTGAATTTAAAAATAATCTCCAGATAAGATTTGAGGCATGGAACACTAATGGTCAAAAAGACCAGATAAGTTATGGGATGATATAAAAGATATAATCAATGAAGAGAGAAAAAGGTTGTTTGTTACAAAGACAGAGGAGGAAGACAAGACCAAAATGGATGCTAGAAGAAACTCTGAAAATTGCACGAGAGCAACAGGAAGCTAAAACAAAGGAGGAAAATGCTGAAATAAAAGAAATGAATAGATGATCTCAAAGGGCAGTTCAAGAAGGCAAAGCACAGTGTTATAATGGAATGTGCAAAAACCTGAAACTAGAGGATAGAAACAGAAGAACATGCTTGTCATCTCTCAAAATGAAAGAACTAAAAAATAAATTGAAGTCTTGAGTTGCAATATTAAGAGATGATAAGGGCCAAATCTTGAATGTTTCAGGAAGTGTCAAAAGAACATGGAAGGAATACACAGAGTCACTATATCAAAAAAGAAATGGTTGACATGGAAAAATTTCAAGAAGTACCATATCAAGAGCCAACAGTGACGAAGGAAGAAGTTCAAACTGCACTGAATGCATTGGCCAAAAATAATACTCCAGAAATTGATGGAATACCAATTAGCATATCTTAACTAACAGGTACAGCCCTGGAGATGCTCATCAGTTTATGCTAGAGAATCTGGAAGACAGCTTCACTTGGCCAATTGACTGTAAGAGATCCACACTTGTTCCCATGTGGGCATTATAGAACAATACTATTAATATAAAATTCAAACAAAATATTGCTAAAGAAAATGAAAAAAAGGCTTGAACAATGTACTGATAGAGTACTGCCAGAAATTCTGGCTGAATTTAGAAGAGGCCATAGCAGCAGGGATATAATTCCTTTTATTTTCATCCGTTGGATGGATTCTTGCTAAAAGCAGAGAATACCAGAGAAATGTCTATTTGCATTTTATTGACTTTGAAAAGGCATTTGATTGTGTGGATAATAATAAACTATGGCTAACATTGAGAAGAATAGGAATCCCAGAACATTTAATTATGCTTATGCAAATACTATTCCTTGATCAAGAAGCTATTGCCTGAATAGAGCAAGTGAACATTGCTTGGTTTAAAATCATAAAAGATATGCATCAGGATTGTATAATTTCTCAATATCTCTTCAGCCTGGACATTGAGCAAATCATTCAAGAAGCTAGACTCTATTAAGAAGAATGTGGCTCAGGACTGGAGGGAAAGGTCACAACAGGATATTGTGAATAATGGTGTCATTCAGTTGTAATTACTGCTATAAAATGAAATGTATATAAGTGACTGAATAAAAACCAATTAAAAAATAATAAAAGTTAGAGTTCTTGGCCTGTGACCAATTTATTCTTTGTTAAAAAGGAAGATTAGTAATTAGCAGAGAGATGTTAGAGACTTGTATGCATCAAGTTGACAAAAATTCAAAAGAAATAACTTCTTCACTGTGCAATCCCAAGTTTTTAAATTATATGCTCGTGTCTCAAATGAAATAATTGAGAGCTATTATCTTGCCATTTGGGTAACGGACCTGGTAGTTGGAAGGTGCAACATGTTTGAAAGGATTGCATTTCTAAAAGGTCCTCTGAAATATGTAAATATATATATATATAATTTGCAAATGCTGTTCCTTCTGAAGGCTCTTCTCCTTCATCTCAACCTGGGACAACTTCCCTCAGCTTGGAGCATTCAAATGTTGTTTGCTTCCAGATATACTGAGGTGTTATCTTAATGTTGTGCTTATAGCACAGGCCCTATTGTCTTGCTACATTTCTTACCTCCCCTGAGGCTGCCAGGTCTTCTAGGTTAGAAACATCATCGTTTGCACATTTTGTGCTCTGTGCCTAGAACATATTTTAGCATACTGTTGAGTGAATTCTTTGACTTTGCTTGCGAATAATATTGTATTGGTAAATAGTGTCTCAAATTATTCAGTATCTAGGTTTTAAACTAAATATCACAACCTGTTTGTGGGCCAGAAAATAAGTTTATTATAGAAGTTCCTTACCTGGGTGCACATTCAGATTTTCTGGTGGTGGTGGTAGAATATTTGAAATCACATTTCTGAGGTCACACTTCAGATCAATTACATGAGAATCGATCTCAGCTCTGAAAATTGTTAACTCCTACAAAGGCCATTCCAATGAACAGCATAATTGAGGATCACCAATTTAATAAATAAAACAATTAAATGGAATAAAATATCCACTTCTCACATATAACAGGCCTTTGAAAACCCTATGTACGGCAGAGCACACACAGAGTAGACTAACAGATATGATAACTGAAGTTGAGTCCTCAAATTTGGAAACACAAAGGAGGAGAAACAGTTGAAAGAAGAAATTAACGTTTGGTACATGGAATGTGAGAAACACATGTAGGAAAACTGGACATTGTAAAGAAAGAAATGGAATGCATAAATATTGACATATTGGGTATTAGTGAAATGAGATGAATGGGCATGGGACATTTTGAATCCCACTATCATATGATCTATAATGCTGGAGATGAAAAGGTGAGGAAAATTGAGGTTGCTTTTATAGTTAAAAAGGCCATTTCTAGATACATCTTGAAATACAATATTGTGAGTGACAGGATAATATCCACACATATACAAGAAAGATCTGTTAATACCACTATCATTTAAATTTATGCCCTTACAATCAGAGCCAAAGAGGAGAAAATAGATGCTTTCTATCAACTGTTGCAGTCAGAAATTGATCAAACATGTAACCAAGATGAATTAATAATAATGGGTGACTGGAATGCAAAAGTTGGAAGAATCAGTGGTTGGAAAATATGGACTTGGTGACAGAAATGAAACTTGGGATAGAATGATAGAATTCTGAACAAAGATTTAATCATAGCAAATACCTTTCATAAGAAACATAAATACAGGTTATACACATGGATTTCACTTGATGGGATGCACAGGAATCAGATTGATTACATCTGTGGAAAGAACCACCGGGGAAGTTCAGTATCAGCAGTGAAAACTAGACCAGGTGCTGATTGTGGAACAGACCATCAACTGTTCACATGCAAGTTCAAATTAAAACTAAAGAAGTTAAATAATATCCACAGGAATAAAAATTTGACCTTCAGGCTATTTCCCATGAATTTAAAAACCAATTCAGGAATAGGTTTGAGGACTTGAAGACTACTGAATGAAGACCAGATAAGCTGTGGGAAGATATCAAGAATATTGTTCATGAAGAATGCAAAAAGTCATTAAAAAGAAAGAAAAAAGAAGACAAGACCAAAATAGATGTCAGAAGAGACTCTGAATATTGTACTAGAGCACCGAGAAGTCAAAGCAAAGGGAAGAAATCAAGAAGTTAATAAGTTAAATAGAAGATTTCAAAGGGCCGCTTGGGAAGACAAAGCAAAATATTATAATGTGCAAGAAGGTGGAATCAGAAAATCAAAAGGGCCGAACCCACTCAGCATTTCTTAAGTTGAAAGAATTAAAGAATAAATTCAAGCCATGAGTTGCAATGCTAAAGGATGCTATGGGCAGAATACTGAATGATTCAGGAAACATTAAAAGAAGGTGGAAGGAGTATACAGAGTCATTGTACCAAAAAGAGTTGGCTTGAAGAATTTGAAGAAACAACGTATGTTCAAGAGGCAATGGTGTTGGAGGAGGAAGTGCAGGCTGCTCTGAAGGACTTGGCAAAAAATACAGACCCAGAAATTGACACAATACCGATTGACGTATTTCAGCAAACAGATGCTTGCCTGCATGTGCTCACCAAGTTGTGCCAAGAAATCTGGAGGACAACTACTTGGCCAACTGAATAGAAGAAATCCATATTTTTTTCCACTCCAAAAGAAAGGTGAATTGACAGATTGTGGAAATTATTGAACAGCATCACTAATATCACACATTAGCAAAATCCTGCTGAAGATTATCCAGAAAAGACTTGAACAGTACATTAACAGAGAACTACAAGAAACACAGGAAACACAGGCTGGGTTTAGAAGAGGTTGTGGCACTAGGGATATTATTGCCAATGTCAGATGGACTTGGAAGAAAGCAGAGAGTAATAGAAGAATGTCTATCTGTGTTTCATTGACTATGCAAAGGCATTTGACTGTGTGGATCACAATAAATTGTGGCTAACCTTGAGAAAAATGGGAATTTCAGAACACTTGATTATGCTTATATGAAGCCTATACTTGGACCAAGAACAGAGCAAAGAAACACTGCATGGTTCAAAATCAGAAAAAGGAGTGTGTCAGGTGTGCATCCTGTCCACAAACCTTTTAATCTGTATGCAGAACAGATCATTCAGGAAGCAGGGCTTTATGAGGAGGAGCGTGGCATCAAGATTGGAGGAAGACTCATTAACAATCTAGGATATGCATATGATACAAACTTGCTTGCTGAAACTGAAGACCTGAAGAGCTTGCTGCAGAAGGTCAAGAACTATACAGTTTTCAATATACATTGAAGCTCAACATCAAGAAGACAAAGATTCTCACCACTGGGCCAACTGGCAGCACAATAATAGATAGAGATTGATGTTGCTCGGATCCAAAATCAACACCATCAGTCAAAAAATCAAAAGACAAATTGTATTGGGAAAATCTGCTGTCATGGGCCTCTCCAGAGTGCTGAAGAGCAACATTTTCAGTCTAGATATAAAGATGTGCCTAATCCAGGCCACAGTCTTCTCAATTACTTGTTATGTTTCAGAGAGTTGGACAACAACTAAGGATGACAAATGAATAGATGCTTTCGAGTTGTGGTGTTGAAGAAGAGTCTTGAAAATACCATGGACTGCCAAGAAAACAAATTGGTCGATCTTGAAAAGGTTGAAACCAAATCTCTCCTTGGAGGCTAATATTTGAAGCTCTGCCTCATTTACTTTGGGCGTGTGGCCAGGAGAGGCTGGTCCTTGGAGAAGAACATCATGCTTGGAAGAGTGGATGGACAGTGAAGGAGAGGAAGACCTCAGAAGAGATGGATTGATACAGTGACTGGGGAAATGAGGGTTGTTGTGTCAGAATTAGTGAGACTGGCTCAGAGCTGCTGTGCACTATGCAACTCAACCAATAAAATTCGATGACAGGTTTGGAAGCAGGAGTGGCATCTATTTCCTAAACAACATACCTCGGGAAACTCTATGATCTTTGATAAACGTCGATAGTTGTAGAAGGGCTTCAGGTCTTTTGTTCTTCAGAGGGTCGCTATGAGTCATGCTCGACTCAAAAGCAATCAACAACAACACTAAATATAATATGGGAAGTATTTTAATCTTTTCCTCTCATAGTATTAATTTTATTTATTTACTTTTCTTTTTTTAATTGTGATTTACAAAGAAATTGGGTTTTTCATTCACTCATTTATACATAGTTTATTTTCCCTTATTCAAAGCATAGTGTATGTTCTGTTCCAGATTGGTAATTACAATGCATATAATATCTGATTATTTATTTTCAAAAAATAATATTTTCTCATTTTTTGAGAATTTCTATAGTCAAGTTCCCACCTGACAATTTCTGTACAAATTATTCAGTGGCATATTTTTCACTATGAAACATGTGTTAAAGTTAGGATCTTGTTGTTACCTTGTGCTCTTGTTTCTCTATCCTTATTTTTTCATCTTTGGTTGAGAGAACTTTTGGCTTTTGATCTTAGATGGTTGGTGATTTTTAATTTTATTTTACTTTTTATTGTGAATTGAGTCAAGGTTTACAGAGCAAATTGGTTTTCCACTCAACAATTCATAACGATTTTGTTTCTTGGCATTAATGGCATTTTCCCAGTGTAGCCTTGCTCATTCTACTTTTCCTTGTTTCCATTCCTTATTTCCTGCCATCTGAACTTTGTCCTTAGGCAAATGCTGCCTTTCCCCCACTAGTGGCTAGTTTTTCCAAGGAGTTCTTACCTATCTCTCTTTGTTGTTCACCTCATAGGCCTGTCTATTGTTTGGCTGAAAATTGAGCCATGGGGCATGTTAAGTTTCAAGCCTAGAGGGCCCATCTGACTAATAATCCTGGTCTTTTTAGTGATTTTGAGTTTTGTTCCACATTTCCCCTCCCATCTTACCCAGGACCTCTTAATAGAATTCCTTTCAGAGTGGTAAGTAGTGGTAATTGGGCACTATCTAGTTGAATCTTAAAATAGCTGTGCATGTGCATGTGCAGGTTACCAATTGTCAAAGTAGGTTATATAATGTTGTAAACTATTTTGTGCCAATTGGGTTGATGCCTCCTAAGACTATGATCCTGAGCCCCTAGGCCCAAAGACTCATCTGCTCAGGGTGTTTGGTTATGGCTAAGAAGTTTTCCTAACTTTATGCCATATATAAAATGAAACAGATTCACTGCTGTTGAGTAGATTCTAACTCTGACTCTTCATTGGGTTTCTGTGGCTGCAGATTTTTATAGGAGACTGCCTCACCTTTCTTCAGGGGAACCGTTGGCAGATTCAAGCTACGAGCCTTTAAGTTAGCAGCCCAACAAATAATATCCCTCCCCCAAGGTTTCCCCCTGCATACCCTACTATATTCATGATGATATTTACAGCATGTTAAATATATGAGCATAAAATAAGAAGTATTCTCTGTCAAATATATATATATATATTTGTTGTTGTTGTGGTTGTGTACCGAACAGTTGGAACTGACCCATAGCTGACCCCCTAGCAGGTTTTTAGAGGCAATAAATCACATGGGAGGAGATTGTCCATCCTTCTCCTGTGGAGCAGCTAGTAGCCTCAAACCGTGTGTCTTAGGGATTGTAGTGTAACTTCTTGCCAGTAGTCCACCAGATATCCCTGTGTATTCTTGAGTATAGTCCAATTACTCCTCACAGACCTGTTTGGTTTGTAAATGTAGCCACTTTTAGATTATTGTTATTGCAAGATTGCATTTAATTCTTGTATTCCTTCTTGTATCTTCCTTTGCCCTGATCATTCTGGGATGACCTCCTTTTATATGTTGCCTTTCTCTTTCACAGAGATGTCTAACATCTCTGGTGGCATAGTCTATAGGGAGCTGTGCTGCAGATGCAAAGATTTTAAGATTCAGGTGCTACTTGCTCACTAGTACGCAGAACTCTTTGATATCAGTTGACTGAGTTTAAGAGATTCAGGTTCTGAGCCTTCAAATCAAGGAAGTCATTCTTTCAAAGTATTTAGTTATGTGGGAGAATTATCTGTGTCTTCCATGAATGCACAAGCATTTGTATATATATGTACATGTAGTTATGTCTATCTATGCACAAATATGTGCTCATCTGTATCTGCTCTGTTGTTGTTACTGTTGCTGTGTGCCAATGAGTTGAAACTGAATTGTAGCTGATCCTCCAGCAGATTTTCAGAGGCAGTAAATCACATGAGGGGAGACTGCCCATCCTTCTCCCATGGAGCAGCTGGTAGATTCGAACTGCATGCCTTTGGGATTGCAGCACAGCTCTTTGCTCTGTACATATATCTATAGATCTACTTATGTGACTATATACTTGTTTTGTGGTTATTTTTGTCACCAAATTATATGTGATATATTCTTTAGGGCAAATATGATATATGTTGTATTGTTTAGTATGAATATTATATATGCCATATTCTTTAGCACAACACCCTTTTCTTTGTATACTTCTTAGTGGCATAGTTTACTTTGGAAAGCTTATTAAGATTCTGCATTCTCCATCACGAAAAATAACAAGTATCTACAATCTGGAGAATGATTCTCACCCTCATTCCTGTTAACTATCAGTACACATTGATGTCTGTCTTTTGTTCTGCTGTAGACTTCTGTTCTGTTGTATATAATGTCATCAGGAGTCTGATTGCACCTGACAACAATAACAAAGGATCCAGTGAAGGTATGAAATTTTGATGTTGATTGTGGCCTAAGGCTACTGGGAAGAGTTGACAAAGCAGAGTGTGAACGCCCTGGCTCACAGTGAAGAATCTTCATTAGCACCAGGAGCTTTGCCTAAAAATTGAGCTGTGGTTCCCAAAGCATGGAGATGGAAGCCTCAAACACTTCACAGATTTTCTCTCTCTATTAGCCACATATAGAGATATAGCTAGCGCGTGCTCTCTCTCTCTCTCTCGCTCTCTCTCTCTCTCTCAAGAGAGAAGTGTCACCAGAAATATCCCCCCACCCCCACAATGTCTGGAAAGTAAAACTAAGCTAATATCCTCTACTGATCAATTTCAGAATTGACTTAGAAGTGTAAAAACACCAGTTTTCAATATACTTAAGTCTTAATTCTTCCAGATCTCAAGAACTTCCAGATCTATTTATCTTAATAGATAAAAGCTATTAAATGAGAAACCATATATTTTCAGAGTATCTAGAATATAAAGTCACTTGTTCAGAATAGTAATGTGTTCCTCCTTGTTCTCAGGTATTTTACAAAATAGCTGGGGAAACAAGATAAAGTTATGGGGACAGGTGAGATGGAGTTAAGTGAGCGCATTCCTGCCTATTAAATATCTCCACATGCAGGCAGGATACTTGGGGGCCAGATGAACGAAATATCTAAAACTGAAGCTCATGGCACCTGTACCATTTCAGCTCAAGTCCTTGGTATCAGATCACTTGCAGGTTCATGAAAAAAAGATGTTGTTATTCAATGATGTTTTACTATGACTCTCAGTAACCCTATGAACACCAGACTGAGATTTTGCTCTGTCCTATGCCATTCTCACCATCTCTTCCATGCTCAAGCCCGCAATTGCAGTCACTGTGTCAATCCATGTTTTTGAAATCTCCCTCTCTTTCCCTGACCCTCCATTTTTCCAAGCAAAATGTTATTTTCCAAGGATTAGGGCTTCTTGATCAAAGTCTTATCCAAAGTCCATGAGATGACATTTCACTCTCCTTGCCTCTGAGAAGTATCCTGATTATACTTCTTCTATGGAAGACTTGTTTCTACTTTTCTCAGTCCATAATATATTCACTATTCAATACCACAATTTAAAAAAATCTCAATTCTTCTTTGGACTTCCTTACTTATTATTCCACTTTCGTATACACAGACACAACAATTAAAAATGCCATGGCTTGAGGAAGGCACACCTTAGTCTCTAAACGGACATCTTTGCACTGTAGAATTTAAAGAGGTCCCTGACAGCAGATTTTCCCAGTGTAACAGGTCTTGAGATGGATCTGAATTCAGTAATTGGGGTAATGGAGGTAGGTGTGTCTGAGACGGTGAGGCTGACACAGGATAGAGCAGGGTTTAGGGTTCTTATATATCGGGTCGCTATGAGTTGCAAGCGACTCGATGGCACACAACAACAACAACAACAACAACAACAACAACAACAACAACGTGTCATTTGAGTTCTTGACTGCTGCTGTCATGGATGTTGATTGTGGACCCATGTAATACGAAATTGTCATAGAGTCATATCTACAGATATCTATATATCCATAAAGTCAAAACTTCTGAGCTTGTTAAAGAATATGGCAGTTCCAATATACAGCCAAACGTGAACAAACTTGTCCCTGGGAGTAGTTCCTAACTTCATGGATAGCCCTGGTATCCTTGTTATATATACCGCCTTCCAGAAGTTAGGATTCTGTGGATTCAAGATGCGTTTCATAATTCTAATTTTTAACAGGAAGTCTGGACATTCTTATAAATAAATTTAATAACTTCTGGTTATAGATCTTGCCAAAGCCAAGGCATTCATAGCAGTCACTGAATGAAAAGACAGCAATATGGGGTCTTAGGAGAGAGAAGGTTCTGGAAGAAAAGATTAAACAAAATGTGGATTTCAAGCATTGTGCAGGTTAGGGAGTGGTTCTTCTATGCCCCAAACCTCTCTGGAGAACAGAACACAGAGTGTGAGCAAGAGAGGATGACCAGACATTTACCACCGTTACAACATTATCTCAATGATAGTTGGTGGATAAAGTGAAGTATTTTGACATTTGCCAACATTTATAGGAAGAATGAAATGGAGAAGGGCAAGGCTGGAAGGAAATACTACACCTCTCTGAAGTTTGCTGCAGGAATCTGGTTGAGATTTGACCATAAGGAACAAAGGTGAGAGATGTCACAACAAAACAGAGAAGTAAATCTCAGGTGAATGAATGATCACTGAAGATTATGACCTTCATGCAACCAGTGGGAATTCACTGGATATAATCACTTGTTGTTGTGGTGTACTGTAGAGTCAGAACCGACCCATACTTGACCCTCCAGCGGGTTTTCAGAGGCAGATAATCACACTAAAGGAGACTGCCCATCTTTATAGGACCCTATGATGTTCAAGAGGAAATGTTACATTGCTAATAGAATATTTCAAGACCATTCAGAATGTATGAGAATGCTCTTGGTTCAAAGAGAACAATCACAGAGATCAAAGGTTTTCTAGGGGAGACATGAGGATGATTAAGTTTTTATGTGAAGGGACAAGGCTTCACAGAAAGTGGCCACTCAGGACAATGTAGAGAAAATCCAGCCTGAAATAGCCTGAACTTTTACAGGTAGACTGTGAAACACTTGGAAAAGGTAGTTCAAATGCATTAGATTTGAGAGGTTGATGGAGAATTTTTCATTTGGAGATTAGTACATGCTGTTTCCAGTTTCCAGTAGTTGCAGTTAAGAAGTTAAAGCTGGGACCTGCAACTGAAATAAATGCTTATTATGGCCCACCTCTGCATAACACAGCATGTGCCTCAGAGCCTGCATGCACTGAAACTTAAATTTCAGTCATTGACTCTTTAGCTAAATCAGCATCTTCACTAAGAAGAACAAAGTAAAAACATTGAGTACTTCTTGGTTTTTATTTTTTACATTCCCTGTTTGTGAATGTTTTCCCTCATCATTATTTCTCAGAATCCAGCTATTTATGGTATAAAATTCTCCTGGAGCCAATAACATTTCCCCCCCCCATGGTTTTGATTTTGCAATTTATTGGGGAACTACAACTCAGGTTCACAGCAAGATATAATCACTCAGTCTAAAGAACTTCACAGTGAACAAGTCATAATGCTTTAGTCCAAAGACCTTCTCAATAAAAACCAAAATACAATCCTGAGTTCAAAAAGTTCTCAATTAAAAATAAAATATAATTCCTCAGTCTAAATGGCTTTTCAGTTAACAATAATAAGATAATAATCTCTGGTGCAGGAATCTCTGATGTAAAAGAATATATACTGCATTCCCTGCTTCTTCTTTCTGGTGGTGAGATACCCACTTTCTATTGCTAAATCTGCTCAATTTAATGGTGAAGGACTAGCCAATCCCCTCATGGATAAACTAACACACCCTATTTGCATGAGGAAGGGATGGTGGAGTCAATAACATTTAGTTGTCAAGGCAGCAAGAGAATTTAAGGAGAGAGCAAATTCATCTTTAGAAAATATTCTAAAGAAGTTGCAGTTTTAAGGTCGGAGGAAGAAATTCTACTATCATCTGGTAGTTCTTAAAGCAAATAGGAGAATTTTAACGTCAACAAGATGGTTTAACACGGTTACAGTAGGCTCAAGTATATAAAAAACGATGAAGGTGACACAGAATAGGACAGGGTTTTAGCTCTGCTGTCCACAGGGTTGCTATAAGTAATACTTGACTCAAGGGCACACAACAACAACAACAACAACAATAACAACTTATTGATAAGAGAACTCTGGTAACATAGTCTGTAGGGAGTTGCACTGCTAACCCAAAGAGAGTGCTTCTTTGGTGATTTGAATTTGCCAAAGCTCCATATGAAAAAGATGAGAAATCTCCTCCCATGCAATTTATAGCTGCAGAAAGCTGATTGGCTATGAGTCAGCTATGAGTCAGTTCTGACTCTATATGACAATGAGAGTTTTACTTGTTGGATATATTCTTTATTTGAACAAAGTAAAGTTTGAAAAGAAAATAGAAATTTCTGAATATAAGAAAATAGCTTCATTTTCAAAAGATCTATTCAAAGAAAATTACAAAACATTATTACAAGAAACAAACAAACAAACAAAAAAGCCTAGAGAAGTGGAAGAATATTCCCTGCTCATGGATAGGAAGGCTTAATGTTGTGAAAATGGCAATACTACCAAAGGAAATATACACGTTCAATGCAATCCCAGCACAAATAGCAATTTCATTCTTCAATGAGATGGAAAAGGAAATCTCCAGCTTCATTTGGAATGGAAAGAAGCCACGAATAAGCAAAGCACTCCTTAAAAATAGAAAAACGGTAGGAGGCATCTCACTCCCTGACTTAAAATCCTACTACACTGCCATGGTAGTCAAGACAGCATGGTACTG
>NW_006400116.1:523303-537536 GCF_000299155.1 Elephantulus edwardii
AGGGAGTGGTTTGTGCGGGGAGAAGGGTGCAACAATGAATGAATGGAATTCCAAAATCTCTGTAGATGTTCATTGAAATGAAAAAGAAACAACCTAAATTAAAAAAAAAATAAAGTGCATACTAAACAGACCAAAAAAAAAAGAAAATAGCTTCATTTTTTTGGTCCTGTTGTTTTGATTTTTAAGAAAATCTTTATTCAAAGTGGTAAAAATTACTATGGTTTCTTTCAGCTTCAAAATTCTGACTCTCTTCTCTAAATCCTGACAGCACTAAAAACCAATTTCAGTATCTAGGTTATTTCAAGTCTGAGAAAAAGAACATATTTAGAATTCAAGTCGTGTTTTCTCCATAGTCCTCCTCTTCCACTCCCATGATCCATAAGAGAAAATTCAGTTTACCCCCTCATGCAGCTTTGGCATATAAAAGCTTTGTCTTGAATGACTCCAAACCAGATATTTGGCAACACATGTGAAGAAGAGCCAATTCATTCACTGTATCCAATTGCCATGGACAAAGTAAGTGGTGGAAGCCCCTACCATGATGGTGACCCAGGACTACACGAGGTAGGACTCATTCTTCTACGCCCAGGCTGAGGAAGAACTGCAGAGTTGGAACCCTTGCACTCTAAGATTGAAGCCTCAGCTATACCATTTTCTAGGTATATGAAGTTAGATAATTTAAGTTACTAATTTGAGCCCCAGCTTTTACCTCTGTGAAATGGTTCTAAGGCCTTCTAGGCATGTTGGAGAGCACAAATGTAGATAACGTGTAAAAAGAACCTAGCATGTTATGGGAATTCAGTAAAGAGTTTACCATTGTTTATGGTAATATCTATGTAATATCTTGGATGATAAGCAAGTTACAAGAGACATTTTTTCTCAAGCATTGGTTGCAGTATTTAAAAGTTGTGTAAAGGAACACTTTTTAGTCTTAAGGTACAGACCTCAAACCAAAACATAACCAATTTAAAACTCCCCAAAGTATGGTATTTTGGAAGCAGAATTACAGTATTCAGGAAGGTCATAGGGACCTTATTGATTGCCTAACTTTCTATATTTTACAGATAAGAAAATAGAAATCCAGAGAAGGTAAACTTACTTACATGCTTTAAGACACTAGCAGTTGCCTCCCCTCAATTTACTATCCTCTGCTTTCTTATTAAGAAAATATCAGTTTTATTTGGGAAAGAATTATGAACAGTTGCAAAACCCATTTTGCAGACTTCTTTGCAGTAACAGTGATGGTTCCAATGATAAGAAATAAGCAGAAGTTACCCAATTGGGCTTTTTGAAAGGCAGATTTCGCTTTTCGATTTCTTATCTGCCCTTTGATCTTTTTCTCTTTCTGACTGAAGAGTGGGTATGATGGCTAGGGTTCCAGCAGCAGCTAGAGGATATGCAGATGAAAATATCTCCTTGATTTGCTGCAGCACTCTCATAATATTTTTGGGTTCCTTACTTTCTGTCTTTCACTGGGGAGAGAAATAAACCCTTATCTTCTTTTAGTTATTAAACTGATATTTGAATTTCCTGTTTCACACAGTTATATTAAACCTTGATCTTATGCTTACTTACACTTCTTCAGAACCCAGACTTTCACACTCTCATAATAACTCCTTGATTCATAGATTCCCAGAGTCAATCTTATTATCTTGTTAGTAACTATGGCCAACACAGCCCACAGATCTGTTATAGAGAGCTGCTTACATATTCTCCAGAAATAGGGGTTGGAGAGAAATTCCTGGCCCAGTTCAGGCTCCAGGGCCCATTTAGGTCACTGATGACTTCATCTTCAGGAAATGTTCATATATATGTGAATAGATTTTTGCCTCTGCAGGTAACAGATAATAAGACCAGGTGAAATGATTTGCCCAGTGTGCCTGCTTCATGGTGTCCTGAATTTTCCACCCAGCTTTCATTAGATGTATCAGTTTGGCCTGCTCCAGAGAAAGGGACATTTGTGGCCTTAGCTATAGAAAGAGAATAACTGTGGTGGCCTGGTGGTTAGAAGTTGTGCTGCAATTCTGAAGGTGTGTATTTCGAATCCACAAGCTGCTCCACTGGAGAAGGATTGGCATTTTCCTCCTGTGTGAGTCATTTCTGACTCTATAGCATACAAAAACCACAACAACAAACAATAGTCTGGGGAGAGAGGATTAGACAAGACAACCTTTTAAGGATCCTTCCTATTCTGGGAATCAACGCTCATCTCCTTGGCCAATCAAATAACACATTGCATGTGTAGAAGGAGACTAGTAGCACTGCCTACTGATCAGGTTACTTCACCACAGCTGACAGGCATGAGAAACTCAACCTCTCTTCCCAGGAGTCTAACTGCAACTTCTCAGGAGTCACTAAATGCTGGAATCTTAGCTCCCCACACAGCTACTCTTCCCTGCACCCCACATGGTGCCTGAAACCTGAAGTTTCACTTGTTGCATTTTTTGGTTTGAGAGGAGATAGAGTAGCAGATGGGCAGGTACCTCCATGAAGGCTCAAATCCAAGACAGGTCCAGCAGTTGAAGGAGAGGTGGAGGCCGTGAGAATGCTTCTTTCTCTTCCTAGTGTAGTATTCCCCGTAAAACCCATTTGTTAGTCTTCATGATGAACCTTCTCCCTCCTTGTTTCAGTGGTCGTGAGTAATTCTTAGAAATGAACAGACCTTGAGTGGGTGCACCATGTGTTCCACCTACTCTGAAGCTTCTTGGTATATACTCAGCTTGATGATGCTCGTTTTCCTTTTCTTAGCTCACTGTCAGTATTATCAAGAGTAAAATGTGAAATGACCAAGGGGAAACAGTGTAAAGGGTTAGGTTCCCTGGAGAAAGATATCTCTTTATGCTCTTATTTAACATCTGAGCAAACAACTAACATGTGCTGTTGGGTGTTGGGATTTGTGCTCTCCTTGTGGCATGGTTTTGGGGATCATTTGAGCTTCTCGTACTCGGGGAGTGGTATGTGTCTATACATTTGTTTGTGTGAACCTATGTACTGTCTATCACTGAGGGCCAGTGGCTTGTTAGCGTTTTCTGGCCCTGACTATTCATTAACTTTCATTCCCCACTTTTGGTTCTGTGAGCCTGTGTCATGTGAGTGGAGGGACACTGTTAGTCTATCCAGCAGACCTGCCTGGGGCCCACACCTGTAAACATACTTAGCCTCTAAAGCCAGTGCGAACACACCAGCTGCCTCAGGAGCAGCTGCAGACGTCCCGGAATGCCTCAGAGTGCAGTTGCCGTACAAATCTGTGGTTGCCTGGAAGGGAAGACACTGGTTAATGAGTGAGTAATCATGCATTAGTGCTCCAAAACAGTATGGAGCAGGGAATTATCTTTTTCTTTTATTAAAACCATATGTCTTTCTGAAGAAGATTAAGATGAAGCCAAAGATAAGCTTAAGATTCATATTTTCTATTTTGCCAGAAATTTTCTCTCTTAGTTTATCAATACCAGGTGCAAAAGGGACATATATTGAATTTCATTTACTTTGTCTAAAGATAAAAATGAGCTAATTTTTAGAGGGGCAAAGCTGTGCCTATTATAGAGACAAGAAAAATATTTGTTTACTTCATCTTGGAAATAAACAATGTGGTGGAGAATGAGAAATTAATGCATTACCCAGAGCAAGGTGGTGGCAAGTTTTATGCAGTTAAGGCATTGCACCAGCATTTCTTTTCCCTTTATGAAGGAAACAATGCACATTCACAAAGAGAGAAGAAAGTTCTATGCCAGTCTAATGGCTACCTAGGATTGTTGTTCTTGTTAGGTCCCATTGAGCTGAGTACAGCTCATAGCAACTCTACGAACATCAGATCTGAAATCTGTCTTATATTGTGCCATCTTCACAATCTCTGACACACTGGAGCCCATTGCCCCAGTCACTGTGTCAATCCATGTGGCTGAGAATGTTCCTCTCTTGTGTCATCCCTTCACTTTCCCGAGCATGATGTTTCTCTCCAATACATAGCCTCTCCTAGCAACATGCCCAAAGTTTGTGAGGTGAAGTTTAACCATCTTTGCCTCCAATAAGCACTCTGGCTGCACAGTCTCTAAGACATATCTGTTTCTTCTTTTGGCAGTCCATTAGATATTCAGTACTCTTATCCACGTTGGAAAAAGCATCAATTATTCTTCTGTTGTCTTTATTCACTGATAATAATTATTTATTTACTGCCATTTTTTTATGACCTAGAATGATAAGTCATCAAAAGGAAAATGTTTCTCTAAACCTAAAATTCAGAGACAGATTCTGAGGCATGTTGAATTAAGACACTCAGTACGTGAGTGATTATCTTTGCTGCTCAGATTTAGAGGGGAGACCAAAAACCTCAACTTTAAAGGACTTTCAAAAAGAGGAAAACAATTTTCAAAGTTGGGAAGAGCCCAGGTTTTCACTGAGTTTATATATATAAGAACCAGTTTCTGTTGGTTCCCATTGAACACACAGGTATTAGAGAAGAACTGTGCACCATGGAGTTTTCAATAGCTGCCCTCTTTTTGAAGAAAGATGCCTCTAGATGAATTTGCGCTGCTATACTTTCAATTAGTAGCTGAGCATTTAAACTTGTGCATCACCTAGGGACCTCCAGTCATGGACAGGCTACAGGGAATCTTGGCATCTTTTTATCTGTAGGATCCTCAAGTGAATCAATTGAGGAACAAAGTAATTAGGGGGTTTTAAAGGTACCTATTGGGAAAAGTTACAAACGTCAGAGACAACTCAAGGCCCTTTACCAACCAAAGAAGAAAGAAAACCATAGTTAAGGGTTGAGGACAATAAACACCAAGGTCATTGTGTCTAGAGTAGGGAGGGAGGTAGAAAGGAAAAATATCATTAAATAGAACAGGATTTGAAGCCTTCCTTACTCATTCTTTTATGCTCTGCTCCTCTTTCTGCCCATGAAACTTGTGAAGCTTCTCTTTGCTTTGGAGGAACTATCTCACCTCCAAGCTTCCCTAAGATCCAGGAAGATCTAGGGAGGTGCAGAAGGGAGAAAGCTCTTAAGGTCTGGGTTTCTTCTTAGTGAAGAGATTTTCCTGGCTCACAGAGAGTGGAAAAATCACCAAGACAGGAACCCAGTTTAGAATTTGGGGATAAAAATATGAGTTGTTAAAAATGGTTTTGTTCTCTGCTTCTCTCTTTTTTTGGAATGCTCTAGGGGATGTAGGTGGCAAGTCAGTCTGTAAGTTATTATGATTTTTTCTTGGTTTCACTGAAGAAAGGCTGATATGTGAGTGAGAGAATCAGGCAGAGGAAAAGATCCAAAAGATTCCTTGTGTTATAGGTTCTACTTGGCCAGGAAGAGTTATTAAAAATTTATTAAATATAACTGAGCTCCATGATTCTTAATATGCTTTGTTTTGAAAATATCTTTTAAAGTGATGATGATCACAATTTATTTCCAGAGAAAATATGTGTGGACCATTTTTAGATGGTGAAGGATCCTAGAAGTCTATCCATGAGGCCACTTAAAAAGTAATGAGTTCTTAGTTCAGATGAGATGGTGGTTTATGCCCTGAGGTTTACAATTAGTTCTTCTTGTAAGTGGCTTGCTAGAACAACTCATTGTTTTTAAATACATAAAAAAATAATCAATGGGGACAACTTGGTAGAGCCATCATGTTCATGCTTCCATTTGTTTCTACCTTGATAACAAAACTTGGTCAGACAGATATTGGAAAAACAAAAATCAGTCTTTCCCCAGAGTATCTGCTAATTCTTTGTTGGGAGGAAAGGGGCTTTAGTGATTCCTTTGCTCCCGAGAGTCACACAGATGTCCTTGGCACCTTGTAGAAAGCAGGCATCCTCTGAGAACAAGGGTGAGATGTTGTCCATACTTACCACGCCAGCCTCGGGGTTTCGTTTCCTCCCGTTGCTGAAGGTGGAAGCCAGAGTGGAGGAGCAGCTCTCATCATAAAGGGCTGTTCTGCCGTCATTGATGGCTGAGTTGATAGAGATGGTCCACATGCTGGAGGCATAGCCATCACAGTTACAGTCATCATAGCTGCCACCATCTCCAGAGGCCCACACGTAGATGCTGCCTTTGCCCCCTCGACCCTGACAAACAGAGATAAACAGAAGGATAGAGAAATGGTGGTATTAAACTCGGCATGCACTGGACGAAGGCTGGGCCAAGCCTTGGAGGTGTCAGAGACGTAGGCTTTCTCAACAGCTGAAGGAAATGACCGGGTTATTTTTATTGGTGGTCGAAAATAACTATCCTCTGGCAGAGAATTGTGAGAATTTTTTTAGGAGAATCTCAATATAAAAAGTCATAGGAATTTACAGTACAACTTGAAGATAAAGAAGTAAAACAATACTGAAAGAATCTTTTTAAATAACAAAGAACTGCTATTTTAAAAGATATAAAGATTTTGCAGCAAAAATATCCAAAGCATATGGACAAGGCATTTGTATTAAATATGCACTATTTATTTTACAGTGATATATATTGTGTATGTTCATTTATTTACATCTTGGATATATGGTTATAAGCATAAAATATTTTTTACTCTGAAATACATAAATGATATACATATTTTTTAGTCCAATTAGATCATGATAGGTACTTCAAATAGTAAGGAAAATCATATGAGAAAATGAGAAAATAAAAATTAAACAAACAAACCCTAACAAAAAACCTCCTCAGTGCTGTCAAGTTGGAACTGACTCATAACTGACCTTCCATTTGTTTTCTGAGGCTGTAAATCACGAGGGAAGAGATTGCCTATCTTTGCTACTTGGAGCTACTGGTGTAATCAAGCCACCTGAGAAGCTTAGTGTTTGAATTAGCAGCAATAAACTCCTAAGGGCTATGCCACCAGAGGTCCCTTGACCAAATTAGAAAATAGAACAAATAAAGCTTTAAACACAGCCAGCTACACAACGATTATTTGTGATTGGTGTTAGCTGTCTTTGAGTGAGCTTGTTATGGCAAGTATTGTAAATACCTACAGTTAGTATTGAGTTTCTGTGCATACCGTGTTCTTATTGTTTAATTTCTCTTTTTTCCGCATCTCTTGTCTTCTATGACTACTCTTTTCTATCTCAACAATCCAGGAATGGGCATATGCATTTTACTTTCTAAGGCAGTGGAGTTTGAGTACTCTTTTTAAACTGCAAGTAGAGAGTATAAGGACAGAGATGATTTAAAGTGGGAGATGAAGAGCTGTGCACAGAACCTCTGGCCACTTCACAGTTCACTCTCTAGACTGCTTGGTTCCATCGATTGTGAGGAGGAGACAAATGGATGGTGTTGACAGAGAAAGTCTGACCTGCCTGACTTTGGGTATCAAGGTCAATCAGTAGATTAAAGATGAAGGTACAGGAGCTGGTGAGATGGACCAGATTGCCTCCAGGACTCTGCCTCTGACAGTGAGAAATTGTATTTTTTCTTGCTTCTAAGAGGACTTAATTAGCCTGCAAGTGTTTGAGCCAAGATGTTAACAAATGTTAATTCAAACCCTAATTGGGAATGGTCCTTGGTGTTTTGATAAATTGAAACTGGAAAAATGCCACCAAGACAAGCAACTGCTCTCAGAAACCAGAGCAGAGGAGGAAGTGGGCGATCTTTTCACAGTCTCTAGACAGACTCAGAAAGTAAAACACATGTAAGTCAGGACAAGTGAATGATGCTGACAACCTGTGCAACATTCTGTGAACCAATCTAAAGTATGCTACTAATGAGATGAAAAAAATTTTGCTAAAATTAAATCAGTGCTAAAATGTTCTCACCTAGGTGTAAGGAGAGTTTAAGTATGATTCCAATTATTCATGCTTCCTTGTGTTCATGTCCTTTTGCAATATGACTTTATAGCTCTTTTCATCAAGAAGTAAAGTCTATTCCATCAATTTCCAAATCTGAGATGGCCAGTTTGGTTAACACAATGTGATGGAAGCAATCCTGTGACACTTAAAAGCATATGTAAACGTATATGTAAAAAACCTCATTATTGTTGAGAACTAACCCTCCAGCAGGTTTTCAGTGACTAAATAATGTGGAAAGAGATTGTCCATCTTTATTCTATGGAACAGCTGGTGAATTCGTACCAACTGTCTTTGGGTTAGCAATGCAACTCCTTACCAGCTAGACTACAAGAACTCTCTCTTTGTATATACTAAAATCCCATGAGCCCTCAAACTCATTGTTATTGAGTTGAACTAACTCGTAGCTGATCCTCCAGTGGGTTTATCGTGCCTATAAATTGCACAAGAAGAGATTATCCATTTTTCTCACATAGAGCTGCTGTTGGATCCATACCATTAAAGAAGTTGCATCTTTGGGTTGGCAGAAGAACTTCTACCAATTATTCTCTCTTTCACTCCCTCTCTTTTTCTCTCTCCCTCCCTTCTCTCTCTCTTTCTCCCCTCTCTCTCTCTCCTTCCCTCCTCTCTCTCTTCCTCCCTTCTCTCTCTCTCTCTCTCCTCCTCCTCCTCCTCCTCCTTCTTCTTCTTCTTCTTTCTCTCTCTCTCTCTCTCTCTCTCTCTCTCTCTCTCTCTCCCTCCCTCCCCTCCCTTCTCCCCCCTAGATCCATTGCTGTTGAGTTGATTCTGACTTATAGTTACCCTTCATTGAATATTGAGGCTATAAGTCTTAACAGAAGGAGACTTTCAATCTTCTTCCTATGGAGAAACAGGTGGAGTTTAACTGCCTAGGGAACTCTGGTGGCCTAGTGGCAAGAAGCTGCACTGTAATCCTGAAGGTATACAGTTCAAGTCCACAAGCTGCTCAGTGGAAGGATGGGCAATTTCCTCTCATGCGATTAACTGCTTCTGAAAACCCGCTGGAGGGTCAGCTATGGGTCTGTTCTGATGCACTGATATACAACACAACAATCTTTTGTTTCGCCTGATCCAAGCCATGGCATTTTCAATTGCCTTCTGTGCATCTGAAAGTTGGACAATGAATAAGGACGACAGAAGAAAAATGAATGCTTTTGACTTGAGGTATTGGAGAAGGATATCCCCTGGGCTGCCAAAAGAACAAACAAGTTTGTTTTGGAGGAATAGCAACCAAAGTGCCCCTCACAGGCAAGGATGGTGAAACTTAGTCTCTCATATTTTGGACATATTATTAAGAAATCGTGCTGGAAATAGTAGAGGGTCAGTGGAGGATAGGAAGACCCTCTACACAATACATTGACAGTGACTGTAACACCGGGCATGAGCAAATGAAGATCATGAGGATGGTGCAGGACAGAGTTAAGTTCAGATCTGCTATTCATAGGGTGGCTGAGTCATAGTCCACTCAATGGCACCTAATAAGCTTGTGTTTAGCAGTGCAAGATGTATCACACTGTGTCACTAGAGCTCCTTGTATGTGTGTATCT
Source organism: Elephantulus edwardii (assembly GCF_000299155.1). Taxonomy (NCBI): domain Eukaryota; kingdom Metazoa; phylum Chordata; class Mammalia; order Macroscelidea; family Macroscelididae; genus Elephantulus; species Elephantulus edwardii. The sequence continues at coordinate 532,633 of NW_006400116.1, forward strand.
CTATGTATCTATATATTTGCTATTGTTAAGTGCTATCTAGATTGATTTATCTCAAGGAAATAGTGTATGCGGTTGTAAAGGTCTCAAGTCTGTATGTCAAGCTTTAGGCTTGAGGTTCCCCCATGCAGCTGTGAATGCTAATACAGTCAAGATTGGCAGGGAAGATGGTAAGAAGGTGGATCACTGGCTGCAGAGCCTGATGAATGCTAAGAACCAGAGCTTAAGTGATGAGAAGCTGGGTGCAGGATCCAGAGTGTGGTGTCATGAGCTTGTTTTCAAAATGACTGTCCTAGTCATTGGCTTTGATTTAGTCATTGGATGGAAACCTTGATAAAATAAATTGCTATTGGTGTCACTGTTGTAAAACAGCACTAACCTTGGGGTTGAGGGGAGACTGAGAAAAATGGGATAAATAATGCACACTGCATTGAAACATATGAGGGGAAAAAACTGTTTTAAAGGATATGTAATTAAGTATTATTGTCATGACAGGAGTCCAGAATGAAGGGTGCATAGTGGAGTGGACCTGGGGCCAGGGATTGTAAAACAATGAAAGAATTTTTCTTTCCCTTTTCAAAGAGAAGAGGGTTCTGGGGGGAAGAGTGGACAGTGATAAAAGTGCAAGAATGAATGAATGGAAATCCAAAGTCTCTGTAAACTTTCATTGAAATTAATAACAAAAAAAAGAAAAAAGATAGGGGAAAATATTTAGAGAACTAAGTACACTACCACTTATTAACAATTTTTTTTTGCATATTGCTGAAATAATATACCATTAATCTTTTCAGATAAACCTTGAGACATTTAGATCTCCAGAATTGGTGTTCCTCTAGCTCTCTCATAGCTGACTATGGATTTTATTCAATTAGTATTTGTAGTGTTCCTACCATTAAACATTGTGCCAACTGTAAAAGATGCTAAGGTAAAATAAGTAAATGTATTTGCTTCAAACAAAAAAATAATTGCTATGAGATCAGTTGCCTTTTTACAACTCACCAAGTTTAAAATGAGCAGATTTAGGAGTGAAAGGGGGGGATCTCACTAATAGCAAAGAAGAGGAAGCAGAGAGTGCTGTGCATGTCCTGCGTGTGGCCTTTGGAGTCAGAGATTCCTGAGGCAGTCAGACTGCCTCCTCCAAAGCAGCCTCAGTGGAGAACCAGAGACCGATATGAGAGCGAGCTGACTTGGCACTGCTGCCCCACAGAACCCAAACCAGGGACCTTCACCTAAACTTACTGGAAGACTGAAGGGAGACATCATAATTTGCAGGACTAAGGGAATTTTAGGGAGTTCTGGTGGCCTAGTGGCAAGAAGCTGTGCTGCAATCCCAAAGGCATGCGGTTCAAGGCCACCAGCTGCTCTGCAATTGTGGACCAATCTTTCTGTGTGATTAACTGCTTTTGAAAACCTGTCAGAAAGTCAGCTAGGGATTGGTTCAGACTCTATGGTACACAACAACAAGGGAACTTTGTAGCACTAACTTAAACTGTGAGACTGAAGGACAAAGGGCTTGTATGTTCACTTGAGATGTTGTCTTGACTGAGTAATCCTGTTGCTAATGTGAATTGTAACCTGTTAATTTCCCTATTAAACCTCATAACTGTAAGGTTCTGTAAGACATATATGGCCACTGCAACAGATTTTTGGGCCCAATAATAGAGCAGTGTGATTGATGTTGGAATTAGTAGAGGTAGGTGTCAGACCTAGGGAGTCATGTCTAATCACATGGGAACTGGTTTGGTCTTGTGGATGTAGCTGATGGGGATTGTTTCCCTTGTGAAGTTAACAGAGGACAGATTTGGCTGTTCCCATGCTGCTGATACTCTTTTTTTTTGGCACTGAGTAAGTCTTACTAAAGTGCTCATATATACAATGGATGCAGGTCCACCCCATGAGGAAACTTCCCTTACAATTGATTGGCTAATCACTTCAGTGCATATCATGGACGATGATTACATTATTACCTAACTGTCAAACTACCGAGAATTATAGCCTCCCCAAGTTGATATGCAACCAACCTTAAGAAGCCCCAGACATTTCTATTCTTCTTCGGGACTCTGCTGTACCATGGGAATAGACTTGGTCAGCCTGTTTATTCCTTAGGGACATACTGCTCAGTCAAGTTCACTGTTACAGCTGACCTATAAACAATGTAAGGGAGGTTATCAGTTGACCAGAGATATATATTATGTTAACTGAGGTTAGCTGAAGCTGGCATAGAGCAAGAGAATCATCCTGTTCACTTACAGACCCTTGAACAAAACCCAGTAGTTATTCTTTTAAGCCATTGACTTTTGAGTAAATCTGTTATGTAACAGAGCTCATAGATACACAGGTAACACTCTCAGTATGCTTATGAGTAGTAATTAGTAAACATCAGTTTTGTATTGGGCTCTTAAGACCTTTGCATCAGAATGATTTGGTTCCTAGGAATATTAAGTTTTGTTTTCCTAAGCAAGATAGAATCTAGAAACCATAAGAATTACATCCTTGCTTCTAATGATAGGTTTTTAGCACCCTTTAGTCCCTAGTTTCTGGGAGAGATGAGCCAATGAAGAGACAGCTCTAATACTGTGAAGAGGTATGATGGGGAAAGGTATTTATAAAGAGGACTGAAAGGTGTTTGTGGGATAGGCCTTCCTATACTCTTCCTGCTGAAATGAATCCCCATGTTCTAAATCTACCCACCTCCCATCTTCACTTGAACTCAGCAGTTGAGCAGCTCTGACCCACATTCAAACAATAGTCAGAGGTTACAAAAAAACAAAACAAAACCAAGAATAGTCACAACAAAAACAACTCATTGCCATCAAATCAAAACCGACACAGACCTCCCTAAGATGGCAGTAGTTACAGCAAAAACTTCCATGGCCCTTAATGAATGCTAGGACTGCTATCACTACATATTAATTCATGGACACCTCACAGCAACCAGTCACACAGAAGATAAAACAGAATTCTACCAGCTGAAAGAATGCTTTGAACTCTATGTAGGAGCACAAATGAAGACTTATGCCAATGGACAGGTACACTGTGCTCTTCAATAGAAAGATATCGCTTAGATGTCAATTTACAATTTATTACTGTGCATGGGTGTTAGGTGCTGTTGAGGCTACTGTGAATTATAGTGATCTGATAAACAAGAATCTGAACCCTATCTATCATGTGCCATCCTCATCATCTCTGTTATACTTGAACCCATTGTTACAGATACTTTGTCAATCCATCTCCTTTAAAGATCTTACCCTCCTTCACTGACCCTCCACCTTTCCAAGCATGATATCTTTTTCCAAAGATTGTGCCTCTAAGGAGAATCCTGATTATACTTTCTCAAAGACATATTTATTTGTTCTTTTGGCAGCGCATGGAATCTTCAATACTCTTTTCAATGACACAACTCAAAGACATTGATTATTTTTCTGTCATTCTTATTTGTTGTCCAACTTTCAGATCGATAGCAAGTAATTGAAAATTCCATGGCTTGGATCAGGTGTATCTTAGTCTCAAAAGCTGACATTGTTGCTCTTCAAATCTTTGGAATGGTCCCTGATAGAAGATTTCCCATTGTAATGTACCTTTTAATTTCTTGACTGCTGGTACCAAGGTTGACTGTGGATCCAAGTAAGATGAAATTGTTGACAATTTCTTTCTTTTCCCCCATCTGTCCTGATGTTGCTTTATTGGTCTATGTTCCTATAGGTCTGCTTATTGGTCTATGTTCCAAATCTTCTGGTAGGAAAGATTTTTATTTTGTTGATGTTGTTGTGTAATCCATATTGATTACAAAGGCTGTAGTCTTTGAGATTCTGCAGTAAGTGCTCCAAGTCTCCTTCCATTTTGGCAGGCAAGGTTGTGTCATGTGCACAGGCTGTTGATGAGTCTTTGGCCAGTCTTGATGTCACTTTCTTCTTCAAACAGTCCAGCTTCTCCAGTGGTTTCCTGAGCCATACGAGTTGAATAGGCATGGAGAATGAAGACAGCCTTGACACACACTTTTTAATTTTAAATCACACAGTGCTCCCTTGTTCTGTTCAGACAATAGCCTCTTAGTCTAGGTATAGGATTTCCATGAGCACAATTCAGTATTATGGGATTTCGCTTATCAATTTTAGCTATAATTTGTTATAGTCTACACAATCAAATGCCTTTGCATAGCCAATAAAACAGAAATATACATTCTTGTATTCTCTGCTTTGAGCTAGGATCCATCTGACGTCAGCAATCATATCCCTGGTTCCATGACCCCCTCTAAATCCAACTTGAACTTCTGGCAGTTCTTTATCAATGTATTGATCTGGCCATTAACAAATAACCTTCAGCTATATTTTGTTTGAATGTGATATTAGTAATATTGTTCAACAATTTCCACATTCTGCTGGATGACCGTTTTTAGGAATGACAAGAAATACGGGTCTTTTCTGGTCAGTTGGCCAGGTAGTTGTCCTGTACACTTCTTGGCACTGCCTGATGATCATGTCTATGACTGTATTTGTTTGTTGGAACATGCCAATTGATATTCCATCAACTCCTGGGGGTTTATATTTTTTCCAAGGTTTTCAATGCAGCTTACACTTCTTGCCTTATCCCCTGACTCTTTATCATAAGCTACTTCCTGAAATGGTTCTGTCAGTCAATTCTTTTTGAAACAGTGATTCTGTATCCATCGTCTTTTGATGCTTCCTGAATCATTTTGCCTATGGCATCATTCAGTATGACAATTCCAGGCTTGAACTTGTTTTTCAGATCTTACAACTTGAGAAATGCTAAGTGAATTCTTCCCTTTCTGTTTTCTAACTCCAGTTCTTTGCACATTTCATTATAATACTTTTCTTTGTCTTCTCAAACTTGCCTTTGAAATCTTTTGTAATCTCTTTTACTCCAACACGTCTTTCCTTTGTTTTGAA
>NW_006400116.1:540091-542201 GCF_000299155.1 Elephantulus edwardii
GGGGTAATCGGGATGGGTGTGTCAGAGGCGGTGCGGTTGGCGCAGGATAGAGCAGGGTTTAGAGCTGTTGTGCATAGGGTCGCTATGAGTCGAAAACAACTCGATGGCACATAACAGCAACATACTTTAGTGCAATTTTCAGAGGATTTTACAACATATATTTTTGTCTTTCCCCTCCCTCCTTGACTTTGTAATGACAGTTTGCTTTCTTAATGGATGTGAATTATCTTGGTGTCATCCCAAATTTCATCAGATTTTCCATCACTAACTTTCAATGCCTCAAACCTATTCTTGAGACAGTTTTTAATTTAGGTGGAATAGACTCAAGATTGTGCTTTGGTTCTTTGGGATTCATTTTAATTTTCTTCTTATTTTATTTGAACTTGCACATGAGTAATTGATGATCTGTTTAATAATCAATACTTGGTTTTATTTTCACTGTTGATATTGAGCTTCTTCTGAGGATTCTTTCCACAGATAATCTGATTCTTGTGAAGTATGTCAGGTGGAATCTTTGTGTACAGTTGGTGTTTAGATTTTTTTAAAGAAGGTATTTGCAATGAAAATTCAGTCATTCTATTTTCACCTTCAATTCTGTCACCAAATCTGTAATTTCTGATTACCACCCTTTCTTCTTTGTTTCCAACTTTTGCATTCCAGTTGTCAAATTATTATTAATGAATCTTGATTGCATGCTTTATCAAGATCAGATTACAGAAGTTTGTTATTGCTGTTTGCCATCGAGTAGGAACCAACCCATAGCCGACCCTCCAGCAGATTTTCAGAGGCAATTAATTGCACAGGAGGTAGAAATTTTCAATTTCCTCATCTTTGGCTTTAGTTATTTGTGCATATATTTGAATAATAGTGGCACTGAGAAATATTCTTTGTATGTATATGGATGATAGCCTATCACTCATAGCATTGCACTTCAGGAAGTTACCATAAATGTAACATGAGCCCAATAAATATGCTTCAGGCAGCCAAGAATTCCCATACAGTGATGTCATAGAAGACTGTGGGGTGTGGACCACACTAAGTGATAATATCAGAGAGGTTTACACTTTCCCAGGAAGTGACACTAACACGACTTTCTATACAATTTTTGTGCAGTATTTTAGCAGAAATTACTATTTAAAAATAATGTCTACTGTCAGTGACCTTTCCAGAGTACTGAAAAGCAACGATGTAAGTATAGAGATCAAGGTGTGCCTGATCTAGTTCACGGTTTTCACAATTATTTGCTATCTAACAGAGAGCTGGACAATGACTTAGGATGACAGAAGAATTGATGCCTTTGAGTTGTGGTGCTGGAGAAGGGTCTTGAATATATCATGGACATTCGGGAAAACAAACAGGTCTGTCTTAGAGAGGGTGAAACCAAGTCTCTCCTTGGAGGCTAGGATTTAGAAGCTCTATCTCACATACTTTGGGCATGTGGTCAGGAGAGACCAATCCTTGGAGAAGGACATCATGCTCGGAAGGGTGGAGGGACAGCGCAGAAAAGGAAGACCCTGGAGGAGATGGATTGATATAATAACTAGGGAAATGGGGGTAGCTATGTTGGAGTCAGTGAGACTGGCTCAGGACATGGTAGGCTTATGAGCTGTTGTACATAGGGTTGCTATGAGTTGCAGGTGATTCGATGGTACATAACAGCCACCACCACAATAATATTCTCCTGGTTAATTATAAAAACAAAAAAATATCATAACAAACCCAGATTCTCTCATTCTAATTTCTGTTGAGATAGAATTGACTGCTAGCTGACCCTACTGTGTTTTTTTCAGAGGCTATAAACTGCATGGAAGGAGAGTGCCCATATTTTTTCATGGATTCTATATGCCTGTTGGGTTGGCAGCATAGCTCTGTATCCATATTAGTGTATAATTAAAATTGAAAATAAACATGTTAATGATTCTGTATAATCTAGTATGGGAAGAGCTTATGGAGGGTTGTTGTTGTTGTTGTTACGTGCCGTCAAGTCATTTGTGATTCATAGCGACCCTATGTACAACAGACTTAAACCCTGCTCTATCCTGTGCCAATCGCATTGCCTCTGACACACCCATCCTGATTACCCCAGTCACTGAATCAATCCACCTCATAG
>NW_006400116.1:542636-548911 GCF_000299155.1 Elephantulus edwardii
ATCTCAATCTCTTCGCCATCCATCCTGATGCTACCAATTGGTCCAGTGGTGAGAATCTTTGTCTTCTTGACAGTGAGCCTCAGTCCATACTGAAGGCTGCAGTCCTTGACCCTCTGCAGTAAGTGTATGAGGTCCTTCTCAGTTTCAGTGAGGAGGGTACTGCTGACATTATCCTAGTGACATCATTGTTGCAAACGTCAAAATTTATGTCTGGGACCAGTGGCATAAATGTTAAACATTTTTGTTGTTGTTAGGTGCTATCAAATGAAATAAGGCTCACAGGGACCCTACGAACAACATATCTGATTCCTGTCTTATCCTGCACCATCCTCATTATCTCTGACAGGCTTGTTTTGAGCCCATTGCTGCAGCCATTGTGTCAATCTATCTCTCTTGGGGTCTCTTTCACTAAACCTCCCCTTTTCTGTCATGACATCTCTTATCCAAAGAATGACACCTCCTCACAACATGCCCAAAGCTTTGCCATCCTTGCCTCTAAGGAGCACTCGGACTGCACTTTTCCGAAGACATGTTTGTTTGTTCTTTTGGCAGTCCACAGATCATTTGGAGGAGTCCACTCCTCCAAACCACAACTCAAAAGCATTGGTCCTTTTGTCATCTTACTCATTGTCCAGCTCTCAGATATATAAGAAGTGGTGGAAAAGATCATGACCTGAGTCAGCACACTTTAGTCTTCAAATAGACATTAGTGCCCCTCAGTACATCTCCTGATCTTACTGCTGGTGCCAAGGGTATTGTCTGTGGATCCAAGCAAGACGGAATCGTTGAAAATTTCAATCTTTTTTTCATCTATCATGATGCTGTCTACTGGCCTGGTGGTGAGGATATTTGTTTTCTTGATGTTGAGATGTAATTCATATTGAAAGCTGTAGTATTTGATCCTGTGCAGCAAATACTTAAGGTCCTCCTCACTTTCAGCATGCAAGGTTTAGCCATCTGCATAATGTAAGGTGTTTTTTTCTAAATTATTTACTTAATTTTAATGAACTTTTACAGAGGTTTTGGATTTCCATTCATTCATTGTTGCATTTTTCTCCCTGCCCACCCCTCTCCCCGCAGTTCGCTCTTCTCTTTGAAAAGTAAAAGAAAAATTCCTTCATTGGTATACAATCGCTCCCCCCCACCCCCCCACTCCATAGACTCCACTACGCAACCTTCATTCTTCACTCTTGTCATAACCATAATACCCAATCATATATTGCTTTTAAACTGTTCTCTCTCTCTCTCTCATGCAGTATCTTCCTCCTATTCTGATGTCACATTTTTCTTTATTTTTAACCATGTCACACTTTTCTTTATTTTTAACCATGTAGTGTTTTCTTGATCTGTTTGGACAACAGCTTCTTTCTTGTTCTAGGTATAGCTTTTGTATGAGCATGATTAAATGTTCCTGGATTCTATTATTTGCAATGTTAATCATAGTTTATTATCTACACTGTCAAATGACTTTGCATAGTCAATAAAAACAAGTAGGCATTCCTCTGATATTCTTTGTTTCAGCCATGGTCCATCTGACATCAACAATGATATCCCTGGGCCATAGCCTCTTCTAAACCCTGCCTGAACTTTGGCAGCTCTCTGTCAATATACTGTTTTAGCTCTTTTTGGATGATTTTTGGCAATTTTTTGCTTGGTTGTGATATTAATGATACTGTCTGGGAATTTTCACCATCCACTGGGATCTCCTTTCTTGAGAAAGGAACAGATATAGATCTCTTCCATCAGTCAACCACGCAGCTATCTTCCAAATTTCTTGACACAGACTGATGAGCATGATCAGGCTGTATATATTAGTTGAAACAAATCAAGAGGTATCCCACTGATTCCAGAAGCATTACTTTTCTTGCTAATGCCTTAAATGCAACTTGAACTTCTTCCTTTATTACCATGGGCTCTTGATCATATGCTACTTCCAGAAATATTTAAGTTCTTTTAAAAATAGTCTCTATGTATTCCTTTCATCTTCTTCCTTCCTGATCATTCAAGGTTTTGCCAATAACATATCTCAGTATTCAAACTTGAGACTTATGTTTGCTTTTCAGTTTTTTCAGCTTGAGTAATGTTGAATGAGGTCTTTTTTTTTTAATTCTATAACTCCATTAAAAAATTCCAATAAGGAATGGGAAGATAGAGAGACAATGATGTTACCGGAGTTTAGGAGCCAAACTTCTCCAGTAAAGATTACAAATTAGAAAATACTATGAGACATTTCCACTCTGTATTACAGTGTTGATATGAATCAGAATTAGAATAAAATTTGTATTCTGACTCTATGAATAATTTAGAAAAACACCAAGCCCATTTTTATCCTTTGATGATATGCTTCTTTTATGGATTTGTAAACAGTCGTCTTGCACTAAGTTCTTATCATCTATGTTGCATGAATATATACCTATTATTCTCTTTCCCTTTTTTGTGCTTTGTATTTTTTATTTTAAGAAGGTTCTCATTATAATTTTATTCTGTTAATCTTAAAACATTCAGATTTTAAGTGTCATATAAGACAATATTTAGGATTTTGGGTTTTTGCATCCATAGTCCATGAAAAAAATTTTCCTGGGACTATTCACTATGATCTTTGATATTTATACCTTTGCCTTCACTAAATTACCAGTTACTTCTTGAGAAGCTAACACTTTCTTGGGCCCATAGTTGTAGTCATTGTTGTTCATCAGATATGTCTATCTGTCAACCATTTAGGTTGCTTGGTGTTGGCTTGAGTCTTGTAAATAATTTTAGTCAATAGCTTCTGAGTGGGAGTGATTGAGAAACTGTTTTCATTCCTAGGCTGGAACATTCAGTGACAAGAAGAAGCTAAAGCTCTGTATTTACTTGAGGACCGCCTACCAATATTTTGGAATCCCTGGATGGTGCAAACAGTGAGTTCAGCTGCTAAGCAAAAGATTGGTAGTTCAAGTCTACACAGAAGTAGCTCAAGGAAAGGCTTGGGGATCTACAGGGAAAACCCCCAGTCATTGAAACCTTATGGTGTAGTTTTCTTCTAACACAAACAGGTGGCTGTGAGTCAGCTCAAGGGCAGGTGCAAAAAAGCAACATTCTGGATGTCAGCTCTGGTCCTGGCGAGAGAATGATGAGCAGATCTCTAAGACCGTGACAAATGTGTAGTTTAGTGAGAAATTTACGTTTGTGCATTGAAGTTCCTGGGCTGTAGGGGTTTGTTTGTTGTCTCAGCATAACCTAGACTCTCCTGATACATTCATTACTTTCATTTCCATCTAAGCAATATCACAAATAATGTCCTTTGTATGGCTGCACAGTACCTGGAATTTTCATCCCAATCGGCAAATAGCCACTTGCATAATTACAGCAATCACTGCTTTTATTTTTCCTAATACATGCTTATTCTTGATAACTTAAGCACCTGCTGCATTGCTTTTAAGTTTTTTTAGTGTGAATATAAATTTTTATTTTGAAAAATATTCAACCCTGCAAAAGTGGACTGAATAACTGAATGAACTTTGTGTATCCACCCACTGGCTTTAACAATTACCAGCCTCTGGCTTATAGATATTTTAAAAGGTTTTATGTAATAATATTTATAACTTTTTCCTTTTATGGTTAAAAAATTCCTTATGAGTCATAGTAAAAGTGATACAGTTCTACTTATCTTTATGAACCTTACTAGCTTTTATGTATTCCTGTATTTGGAGGGGGACGTGGGGCAGTGAAGCAGGAAGGGCTATCACATTAAGACCATAGGTGAGTAGACTCCTCATTAACTGCGTATTTCCAAAGAACTGCTGGCCACATCTATAGGGAGAGAGGGACAGGGGTAGGCTAATTTAATTTTCTTTGAGATGCTGAGGCAAAGACTTGGGAGCAGGCATTTTTATTTGGTAGAGAGTAATCCCAAAGAATTCAAGTGAGGAAGGGAGGAAAGACAAAAAGGTGTATGTGACACAGTGGAATACTATGAAGCACACTGGAGCAATGATTATGAAAAATACTGCATAACTTGGGAGAGGCTGGAGAGCATTATGCTCAGTGAACTAACTCAGTCTCATAAAGACAAATACTGCAAAAGACCATTATTGTGAAAATAGAAGGGTAGCTAGTAAAACATATATGGGGATACAGGGGGGAAGGGGTTGGAGCAGAGGGGTGAAGAAGGTTAGGGGAGAAATTGCATGGTTGCACAATTTGGGGGATGGAAGGAGGGAGTAAAGGAAATGGGAAAGATCCTGTGGGGACATGAAAAGACAGGATAATGATGGGCATGGTTCAATGGTGATTAATTTGATAAAAATTAATATATGAAAATGATTGTATGAAACACAATGTGAATGAAGAATAGTGTGAAATACAATGTATATGAACTTTGTAAGCAAACCAATGTAAAAGAAAAATTAGAAAAAATAGGAGAGAAAAAATGAAAATTAAATTTCAAAACAAAGAAAGAAACAAAAAGATGTATTCAAGTGAGCAGGTCCTTATAGCAGACACTGAGGACTCAGTCCCTTCAGGACTCTTTAAAACCATGGGAAACACTTCTGAGGATAGAGTGGTGAGGGTTGCCTGCATTGTTCCTTCTGGTCTGTGAGGTGTTAAGCGAGCAAATTCCTGTGGTGCAAAAGATGGTTCTCAATCAGAGAAACAGAGAATCGCACGCAGGTGAGGATGGAGGTGCTAGCCCATGGCAATGTCCACTCCAGCAGCAGTGGACTCAGGGGGCCATGGCCATCACGAGATCTATGTATGTAGCCCTATATCAGGTTTGATGGTAGTTCAATAGGCCTGATATGTCAGATTCTCCAGGAAAGTCTCAAAGAATGGGGTGAGAACCCTTAAGTTTATGATTTAAAGTTTTAACTCATGGCATATTAGTGATTCTCTGGTCCTCTCCAATTCACACCTGTCTTGTAGTGCAATTATTCTGGATGTAAGAAATCTGTGCAATCTTATTTCCAAGAGGGATCGAAATACAATTGTTCTCATGGTTAGCTTCTTTTGAATTGACCCCCATAGACAGAGTCTATCCCATCTGAATTTCAGAACCATCTCAGGAACAGGTTTGAGGCCTTGAACACTAATGAGTGAAGACAGACGAGTTGTGGGAGGATATCAAGGGTACCATCCAGGAAGAGTGCAAATGGTCATTGCAAAGACAGAAAAGGAAGAGAAGACCAAAATGGATGTCAGAAGAGACTCTGAAAATTGCACTGGAGCACAGAGAAGCCAAAGCACAAGGAAGAATTCAAGATACTAAAGAGTTGAATAGATTTCAAAAGGCAACATGGGATGACAAAGTAAAATATTACAATGAAATGTGCAAGGAGTTGGTGTCAGAAAATCAAAAGGGCCGAACTCGCTCAGCATTTCTTAAGCTCAAGGAACTGAAGAACAAATCGAAACCTAGAGTTGCTATAATCAAGGATGCTTTAGGCACAATATTAAATGATCCAGGAAGTATTGAAAGAAGATGGAAATAATATACTGAGTCACTGTATGGAAAGGAATTGGCAGACCCAGAAGAATTTCATGAAACAACGTATGAGCAAGAGCCTATGGTGATGGAAGTAGTAGTTCAGGCTGCTTTGAAGGAAATGGCAAAAAAATAAGGCCCCGGGAATAGATGACATATTTCAGCTAACATATGCTGCCCTGGATGTGCTCAACAAGTTGTGCCAAGAAATCTGGAGAACAGCCATTTGGCCAACTGACTGGAAGAGATCCATATTTGTTCCCATCCTAAAGAAAGGTGACCCAACAGAGTGTGGAAACTATAGAAAAATCTCATTGATTTCACATGCAAGCAAGATTCTGCTGAAGATTATCTAAAAATGACTGGAACAGCACATCAGCAGAGAAGTGCCAGAAGTCCAGGCTGGGTTTAGAAGGGGTCGTGGTACTAGGGATATTGTAGGTGATGTTAGATGGATCTTAGCTGAAAGCAGGGAATACCAGAGGAATGTCTATCTGTGTTTCATTGACTATGAAAAGGTGTTTGACTGTGTGGACCATAACAAACTGTGACTGACTCTGAGAAGAATGGGAATCCCAGAACACTTGATCATTCCAATGTGAAACCTATACTTGAAGCAGCAGACAGTCGTCAGGACAGAGCAAGAGAACACTGCATGGTTCAAAATTGGGAAGGGCGTACACTAGGGATGCATCTTATCTCCATACCTTTTCAACGTGTATGCAGAACAGATCATCCGGGAGGCTGGGCTCTATGAGGAGAAATGTGGGGTCAAGACTGGTGGAAGATCTATCAACAATCTGCGTTATGC
>NW_006400116.1:549602-557621 GCF_000299155.1 Elephantulus edwardii
TAGGGCTGTTGTACATAGGGTCGCTATGAGTCGCAGGCGACTCGACAGCATATAACAACAACAAACATCATCATTAGGATTGCTGATGTGCACGTGTATAGTTGTGCAGCCACTCTATTTTGGGAGCTCTGGTGGCCTATCCATCTTCATTATAAATGCGGGCTATACACATGGACTTCATCTGATGGTATGCATGAGAATCAGATAGATTACAGCTGTGAAAATAATATCTGTATAAATCAATATCAATCTCTATATAAAAGAAGCTCAATATCAGTTGTGAAAACTATGCTTATGGGGAACAGACCACAAACTATTCATATGCAAATTCAAATGAAGCTAAAGAAAATCAAATCCACAGGAACCAAAATTTGACCTTGAGTCTATCCCACTTGAATTTCAAAACCATTTCAGTAACTGAGGCCTTGAACACTAATGAACAAAGATCAGATGACCTATGGTAGGATATCAAGAATATCATCTATGAAGAATACAAAAGATCATTACAAAGACAGAGGAGGAAGAAGAGACCAAGGAGGATGTCAGAGGAGACTCTTAATATTACACTAGGGTACTGAGAAGCCAAAGCAAAGGGAAGAAATCAAGAAATTAAGGACCTGAACTGAAGATTTCAAAGTGCAGTGTGGGAAGACAAAGTATTATAAGTAAATGTATAAGGAGCTGGAGTCAGAAAATCAAAAGTGCTGAATTTGCTCAACATTTTTAAGCTGGAAGAACTGAAGAACAAATTCAAGCCTCAAGTTGCAATACTTAAGGATGCTTTGGGCAGAATATGAAATAATCTGTTGTTGTTGTATTGTCAGGTGCCATTGAGTCGTAGAGCGACCCTATGAACGAAAGGCCTGAGTACTGTTCATACACAGAGTTTCCAGAGGCAAGCCATTTCAGAAGTGGATGCCACTCCTGCTTCCAGGCTTGTTTCAGCTGGGAAGTTCCAGCAAACACTGTCCACCATCGGTAACCATTACCACATTTGGCACATCAGTGTCCCAGTGTTCAGCATCACAGCAACCACGAGTTACCTCTATACAGCAATGCACAGACCAGTACTACACCACCTAGAACAATGTTTGACAGGAAAACAATTTGAAACCTGCTTGAGGGCTGCAGATTAAAATCATCTAGGAAGATTTAAATGATATAAGAAGCATTAAAAGAAGATGGGACGAGTATACAGAGTCACTGTACCAAAAGGAATTGGTGGACACAGAAGAATTTCATGAAACAAAGTATGAGAAAGAGCCTGTGATGATGACGGAAGAAATTCAGACTGCTTTGAAAGAATTGGCTGAGAATAAGACCCCAGGAATTGATGGTATACCAATCGACATATTTCAACAAACAGACACTGCCCTGGATGCACTCACCAAGTTTTGGCAAGAAATCTGGAGGACAACCACCTGGCCAACTGACTGGAAGAGATCCATATTTGTTCCCATTCCAAAGAAAGGTGACCTGACAGAGCATGGAAATTATTGAACAATATCATTAATATCACATGTAAGCAAGATTCCTGCTGAAAATTATCCCAAAATGACTGGAACAACACATCAATAGAGAACTACCAGAAGTGCAGGCTGGATTTAGAAGAGGCCATGGTACTAGAGATACTATAGTTAATGTTAGATGGATCTTGGGTGAAAGCATAGCATACCCAAGAAATTTCTATCTGTGTTTCATTGGCTACGCAAAGACATTTGACTGTGTGGATCATAAGAAACTGTGGCTAACTCTGAGAAGAATGGGAATCCCAGAATATTTGATTGTGCTTATGCAAAACTTATACTTGGATCAGGAGGCAGTCATGAGAACAGAGCAAGGAGTTCAAAATGCTAAAGAGTGTACCCCAGGGATGTGTTCAATCTCCGTACCTTTTCAATCTATAAATGGAACTGATCATTCAGGAGGCTGGGCTCTATGTGGAGGAATGTGACATCAGAATTTCAGGAAGACTCATCAACAACTTGTGTTATGCAGATGACTCACCCCTCCTTACTGAAGAAGAGGAAGACCTGAAACACTTGCTGCAGGTCAAGGACTGCAGCCTTAAATATGAATTGAAGCTCAACATCAAGAAAACAAATATTTTCATCTCTGTGCTAATTGGCAGCATCATGATAGATGGTGAAGAGATTGAGATTGTTAACAACTTTAGTTTACTTGGCTCTACAATCAACACTCTTGGTACTAACAGCCAGGAAATTAAAAGACGAATTGCTTTGGGAAAGTCTGCCATCTGGGACCTCACCAGACTACTGCAGAGCAACAATGCCAGTCTGATCCAGGCCATGTTGTTGATTGCCTTCATGTTGAACACAACTCATAGCGACCCTATGAACAAAAGGCCTCAAGCCCCTCTACAACTATCGACATTTCTCAAAGTTCATAGAGTTTTCGGAGGCATGTTATTTAGGAAGTGGATGCCACTCCTGCTTACAGACCTGTCATAGTACATTATTGTTATTATGTGCGGTTCAATCACTTGCGATGTATAGCAACCCTATGGAGAGCAGCTCTGAACCTTTCCCTGTCCTAAGCTAGTCTCACTAATTCCAACAAGTGCATCTGTTCCAGGCAATGGTTTTTGTAGTTATTTGCTATACATCAGAAACTGGACAATGATTAGGGATGATAGAAGGAGAATTGATGCCTTTGAGCCGTGGTACTAGAGAAAGGTATTGAATATACTATGGACTGTTAGTAGAACAAACAGGTTCATCCTAGAGAGGGTGAAGCCAGGCTGCTCCTTGGAGTCAAGGATTCTTAAGCTTCATCTGACATACTTTGGGCCTGTTGCAAGGAGGGACCAGTGCTTGGAGAGAGAGATGGGTGGCTGGAGGGAAAGCACAAGAGAGGAAGACCCTTGATGAGATGGATTGACTCAGTAGCTCGGGTAGTGGGGTGGATGTGTGGGAGTTGGCACAAGAGAAAGCAGGGTTCAGAGCTGTTATACAAAGCGTTGCTATATGAGTTGCAAACGACTTGATGGCACATAACAACAACAGATGACCTAGTGATAAGAAGTTGCACTGCAATGCCAAAGGCATGTGGTTTGAATATACCAGCTCTTCTGTAGAAGAGTGATGGGCAATCTCCTCCTGTGGTATTTACTGCTCTGAAAACCCGTTGGAAGGTCAGCTAAGGGCTCGGTCCTAACTCAACAGTACAGAACAACAACAATTGTCTTTTGAGTGCCTTCCAAGTGACACGGCTCACCTTTCAGCATTATATGAAACACCATTCTGTTGTGATTGGCTTGCTGATATTTGGAAGTAGATTAATAGACCTTTCTTCTTAGTCTAATAACACACACAAACCTTCACTGACAGACAAAGGGTGATTGAACTTAAGCTGTATTGTCTGGGGATTGCACCAAGATCTCCTCCTTGGAAGTTGGAATTCCACTATTGACTCCACATGTTGCCTAAATGCATTACGATGACCAATAAATATTTTGGATGACAACAATGATGTTGAAGAGCTCACATTGAAATATTAACCTGAATCTCTCACTGAGGGCCAGGTGGGTGGCTGGTCAGCCCACTAAGCACTGAAAACAGATCACCTAAATCCCATCAGCCTTTTTTTCCTCTTTTTTCTATACCCTAGAAACGAAAGGAGGAATATTGAATGCATCAACTGCTCGAGTGGCCACACTACCCCAGTCTCCACTCAATTGCAAATTCTTCATCTTGTTTCAGACATAAATCAGGCTTTTGAAATATTGCTAGGAGGTCCTCGGCAGGAGGCATTCATTGCCTGCCAGCAGCTCTGATTAAATTTCCACAGGTGGCATGGGCCCTACCTTTGCCTTGTCTTAAATCAGACACAGTCTCCCGGGGCAGCTGTCTGACCTCACTTTCCTGGATGGTGTTTTTAAAATCACGTTCTTGCAGCAAGTGACTTCTCAAAGCAAAGGATGTAGGCTGACTATGCCCTTGCAGCCCTGTAGGCAATGAACAATCAATTATCTTTTATACCTCAACAGCTTTCAGCAGCTGTGCCTTTAAGTAATCTGGTAGAAATCCTGAAGAGTGATTAGTAAGACTTTACAGTGCCCATCAGGGTCAGCCAAAGACTTGTCAGCGATGCCCTAGGTGGCCGTAATTTCTGGATGTGGAAAGAAGCTCATGAATCAGTTGTCATTCTAAGGCCCTTGAGGGTTTTCTGGACCCCTTCTGGCTGTCACAGCTACATAAAATGCTTTTTTTCTCTGAGGGCTGGCCCTTTGTTAAACTTCTTCATCAATCTCTTTCCCTGACTAGTAACTATGATGTCTTATTGGACCTTTGTTGCCTAGGGATCAGTGACTCATAGCACAGTCTGGGAGGGTTGTATGGGTGCTGGCCATATCCTCTATGCCTAATGCCATTGTGCCCTGGGAATTTCCAAATCCCAGGATGTGCATGTCTCTATCTCAGGGCTTTCTCTCAATAGGCTAAGGCCTGTTCTGTACACTTTCCCTGGGTCAAGGACTCCTTTACCATCAGGAGTCCCTGAGAGGCACAAATAGGCTACTAAAGAAAAAGACGGCAGTTTGAACTTACCCAGAGTCACTTTGAAGGAAAAGACTTTCTTTCTGAAAGGCCACAGATAGGAAAACCTTGTGGAACCCAGTGCAATGCTGCAATGGCTCTTCTTTTAGGATTGCTGTGAGTCAGAATTGGTTTGATGACAATGAGTTATAGTTTGTTTTTCTTTCTCTTGCCACTAAGGTGGAAAAATGTCACGTACGTTCAGCATAGTTTTCTAGATTTCTCCAGAGGCACTGACCATGGTAGTGAACTTGGCAGCACAACCTTTGTTTGACTTATCTTCTCTGTTTCACCATTTCGTTCACTACTGCTGTTACCTTTGCCTCCCGGATAAATTGCTTGGGCTCAATTCTTGTCTCAGGGTATATAAAATGATATCATTTAACCTGCTTTAACTTACAAAGAGGTGAGAGAAAAATCACCATTATTAGCATCAGATACTAGTGGCATCCACTTCCCAAACAACATACCTTTGGAAAATTTATGAACTTAGAGAAATGATGATAGTTATAGAACAGGGATCAGACCTTTTGTTCATAGGATTGCTATGTGTAGTGCTCAACTCGATGACACTTAACAACAATACCAACCACCCAAGGCCTAT
Organism: Elephantulus edwardii; assembly: GCF_000299155.1. Taxonomy (NCBI): domain Eukaryota; kingdom Metazoa; phylum Chordata; class Mammalia; order Macroscelidea; family Macroscelididae; genus Elephantulus; species Elephantulus edwardii. The sequence continues at coordinate 554,763 of NW_006400116.1, forward strand.
ATCTATGAGGTCAGACATATTACCATAATTGAAAATTTTTCACCAATTCTGACATAAACTGTCCTACCCATGGCACTTGCCTCTCCTTTGGGGTTGATAAGTAGTCTCAATAGCTACGCAGAATTCACAGAGAATACTCCTAGTTTAAGGGTTTTGTGGAGAAGTAACAAGACACAATAGAGGATCAGAAAGAACTTAGGACACGGTTCTTCAACTAGGATAGCCCCTCTTTTTAGTTGCCAGACCCTCTCTTGCCCTCAGCCTTTTGTCCATGGCCTATACCCCGTTCAGGCAAAGGCCACAAAGTTCTTCTAGCTCTGCTGGTATAAGTGCGCCCAGTGCACCCGACTCTGCCAACAAGCCTAAGCTCAAAGGTGCTCAGCTCCAACTTCAGAACCAGCAAACCTAGTTCTTAGAGTGATGTCAGAAGGCATTCACTCCTTGCCCCAAACACTCAGCTTTCTTGCTCCGCAGGCTGGAAGTCCACAGTCCTTTCTTACACTAGTTTGCTGGTTCTGTGGTTTCTGCTGCCACCTTTGCTCCCCTACTGTCACTCACTTTTGTTCTACTATTGCAGCCCTCTTGGATCAAAGAGGTTTCAGCAGAGGATTCTCAGGCACAAAGGTAATGCACACACTCCTAGTTCTTTCTTGATGGTCTTCAGGTACCCACTTGCCACCTTTGGAACGAATCATTAAGTCTAGTGGAATAGCAAGACTTAGCATTTCCCACGTTAATGTTATATACATTCTATTAACATGGCACTCCTCCATAAAGTTGAGATCAATTCGGTCTCAAGGCCTCTAGTCATTCACATACCAGACAAAACTGCATGGGCTGGGAGAGGAGTTGTGATAACACCAGCTATCCTGAGAGAAATTTTGCAGGGGACCAGCTCCTAGATGGTTTGCCTAGTCTTTTACTCCTACACTCAGGTGGGACAATTGATTTACATGTCAGGACTGCAATGGACTTCCATCAGAGCTTCCTCAGGCTTTGCCTTGTCTGGGCATTGTTCACTATCTTTTTAGAATTCTAGAGTAAGCAGTTGTGCTTTTAACCCAAAGGCATGCAATTCAAATGCACCACTTGCTCTGAAGGAAAAAGATGGGCCTCTCTGTGTAATATCCCACCTGTGAAAACCCACTGTAGGGTCATCTTTGAGTTGGTTCTGACTCAACAGTATGCAACAACACACTCCATAAGGGTATAATATACCTTATTTACATTATTAACACACTAAGAATGGAATAATCCCCTTAGCATGCCATAAAGTCTTCACATTTGCACACTTCTTCCCAGTCATGTGTAAGGGAGTTACAAAGATTATAACTTTTAAAAGGTCTATGTCAAGTAATTCACTACAGGAATTCTTCGGGGGGAAAAAACCACAAACCAACCCAAAACAAACAAACAAAAAACCCAAACCATGGCATATGTTAATTATTGGACTAACTCTTAATTCAAGGATTTCTGATTTTCATCCACTTACTATATATGAATGACTTTTGCATATATAATAAGAAAAATGCTCTAACCATAATAAAAAAGTAGATTACAAAGTTAGGAAAAGATTGAGGTAGGTAAAAACCCCCCCAAAACACCAAAATCCAAAACCAAACCAAACCCCACAGTGAGAGAGGTCACTTTCCTTCTGCCTTGTTTGTTGAGCCAGACAAATGTTTATATGTGAAGCAGGTACCAAACAATTGGTAGTGGTGGGGTGATTGCCTTGATAAAGGTATTTTCTACTCCTCTCCTTCAGGTTGTAATTATGTGCCATGTAGTGGAAACCTGCTCATAGTTGACCCGCCAGTGTGTTTTCAGAGGCTGTAGATCACGTGAGAAGAGATTGCCCATATTTTTCCCTCAGAGTAGCTGGTGGATCAGAACCAGGTGTTTTTGTGATGACAGCACAGCTCCTTACCACTATGACACCATCGCTGTTGGTGTATCATTGAGTCTGAACTGACTCATAGCTGACCTGCCGGCTGGTTTTCAGAGGCAGTTATTCACACGAGGAGGAGATTGCCCATCTTCCCACGGAGCAGCTGGTGGATTTGAACTATGTGCCTTTGGCATTGCAGTACAGTTTCTTACCACAAGGCCACTAGAGCTCTCTCCATAGCTTCTGCTTAATGACATGGATGGAGTAAAGCTTTAAGTCAGTGAAGGACTTTCATTTGTTGATGGCTAAAAATGAGGAGAAACAGCTGCAAACATGCATTAATAATTATAATGTGGAGTATATAAAGTATAAATGTAGGAAAATTGGAAGTTGTCAAAAATAAAATGAAACACACAAAAAATCAATATCCTAGGCATTCACAAACTGAAATGGATGGGTATTGGCCATTTTTAATTCGGCAATCACATGGCCTAACATGAAAAGGAATAGCTTCAAATTCACCTTCAAAAAGACATTTCAAGATATACCTTGAAGTACAATGCTGTCAGTGATAGGATAATATCTGTATACATACACAGAAGATCTATTAATATGACTATTCAAATTTATGTCAGCCAATAAAGCTAAAGATGAAGAAACGGAAGATTTATACCAACTTTTGTAGTCTGAAATGGATCAAGCATGTATCAAAATATAATAATAATAACTGGTGATTAGAATAAAAAACTTGGAACCAAGAAAGATTAGCAGTATGAAAATATGGCCTTGGTGATAGAAATGAGGCTGGCCTTCCCAGGGTAAAATTTTGTGTGACAAACAAATTGTTGTTGTTCCTATTTGCCGTCCAGTCATTTGCGACTCATAACGACCCTATGTGCAACAGCCCTAAACCCTGCTCTAACCTGTGCCAATCGCATTGCCTCTGACACACCCATCCCGATTACCCCAGT
>NW_006400116.1:558051-564172 GCF_000299155.1 Elephantulus edwardii
CCATGGAGCCGAGCAAACTGAAGCTGTGAACAATCTCAATCTCTTCACCATCCATCCTGATGCTACCGATTGGTCCAGTGGTGAGAATCTTTGTCTTTTTGATAAATTATTTGTTGCAAATACCTTCTTTTAAAAAACCAAAATCATGAATGTTGACAATACACATTATCTGAAAGAATATACAGGAATCCTGTCATTTACTTCTGTGGAAAGGGACTGTGGAGAAGCTCAGTAACATTAGTCAGAACAAGGGGAGGGGAAGACTGTGGAAGAGAATATCTATTACTTGTGTAAATTCAAACTGAAGCTGAAGAAAATGGAAACAAAACCAAAAGAACCAAAATACAATTTTGAGTATGTCCCAGTGCACTTAGAAGGCACCTCAGGAAATGATTTGCTGCATTGAATACTAATGACCAGATGACTTGTGGTATGACATCTAGGACATCAGAGACATTACTCACGACTATCATGTGATGTATGGTACAACTATGGTGTATTTGATCAAAGTCATGACATTTTCAGCTTTGCAGGTGAAAGTTGTACAATGAATAAGGAAGACTGAAGAAGAAGTGATTCCTTTAATGGTAGGGTGTGTGAAAAATATTTAATATACCTTGGATGGCTTAAAGAACTAATAAATCTGTCTTGGAGGAAATGCATTCAGAGTGTTCCTTGGAAATGAGGATGGTGAGACTTTGTCTCACATACTTTAGGCATGCTGTGGGGGAAGAAGAGTGTCAATGAAGGAGAAGACCCACAGGGAGAAGGATTGGCACATTGCAATAATGGGTTTAGGCACAGTAGAGAGGAGGGGGGTACATAGTGTGTCTATGAATCTCAGCAAACTCAATAACAGCATGTTATAGGATGACAGAAAGATACTTTTCAAAGTCATAAATGAAAAAAAAAGGTTGTGATTGGATCCGTTCTACCATCTAGGCTATAAAAAAGGCTATTGACATCAAAGCTAACCTTGAGCAATAACCAGCTATTATACACACTATTTAAAAATGACCAGAATTGTGGAGTGGTACAAAGGATGAAAGTGCTCAGCTGCAGCTTCTAACATGTAAATTGTCAGTTTGAGAGCAGCACCAAGTGTCTTGAAGGAAAGATCCACAATCTATTTTTTTTTAAGTCACTGCGGGGAGAAGACAAAATGACACTCTGGCGACAGACACTGTCCAATCCTTCTACAACAGAAATCAGAAAAATCAGGTGAAACACATACACGTGATAATCTTGGAACTCTTAGCTCTAAATGAGAAAATAAGAAATTAATTACCATCTGGAGGAAAGGGGGCTGGGAAGGGCAGTGACTGAGAAGAGGGATGAGGTAGTGCTTCCTACAACACTTGGCCACCTTAAAATCCACAAGGCAGGTGGGAAATGTCATATTCCCCTCTTAGACAGAGAAACTTTGTGGGCAGATCCTGGAAAAGGAAAATTCTTTTAGGAAAGCAATAAAGGTGGAATTCTGTGGTTGTGGATATTGCAGCTGAAAGAGGGAGCAACCAAGGAACGGGAGTGATGCAACTTTTATTACTATCAAGTCTCTACTTCTGGAATTCAAGGACCACACTGAGGGGAAAGCTTGGGGGGGTGATGCTTGGGGATACTGAGCTCTGGGTGCTCTTTCCACTATGATCAAGTTTGGGGGATGTGCAGGAACTGGATGATTGGCGGTGCCAGCTAGTGATTGTGAACAAAGAACTATTTTTGTTCTTGTTTGTTAGTTTGCTCTGCTTCCCATGACACATCTTCTCAGTAACCAGGGGAGAATTACCCTCACCCAACAGTCCAGTAGGTAATAGACCCTGCTGCACTACTTCTATATTTGTCTGGTTTGCTTGGGGCTGTTTATTCTCACCAGCAGCTGCTTCACCACAAATGCCTGAGGTGACCATGAGAGTGGTAGGTACCACAGTCAGGATCTTGTTCCACTCTTGGGCACCTAGTTCAGTACATGGGATAGCGGACATCAGACAAATGAGAAGATAATGTTTCTCTGCCATTTCTATTGTTATTTAAAGGTGATTTCCTGTTCTGCATACTTTCCATCTTTCCTCTGTTTCTCTGTTACACTTCTCCCTCTTTTTTTAAAAAAAAATTTAAAAGTTTATTATTTTTTGTGTGTCTACTGTCAAATTGGATCTGACTGGTACAGGAGGAGACTGTCCCTCCTTCTCCAGCAGAGCATCTGGTGGATTCGAACCACATACCTCTAGGATTGCAGTGCAACATTTCTCCCTCTTGATATTTTTGTTTATTCCTCTACTTTTCTATTTTCCTTCTTTAATTTTTACCCATTTCCTCACTTCCCTTCCATATCTTTCTCATCCAGGAAGAGATGAACATTGTTACTCCACTATTCAGTCAGACCCACTACACCTACAACTTACCTCCCACACAATGGGTGAATGCCCCATTACTCTTTCCTTCACCACTGAATCAACATCTGACAGTGTATGACACCTGCTCACCTCATCTGCAACTAACCTTTACAACCAGAAAATAGCACCCAAATTCTACAAGCAACACTAACCATACTCAGTCCCACTATTGCCAAACTAGAGACTATTCATTAGAATATTTATTGTACCCACCTGGCTATACAAAAATAAAAAAAAAGAATAGAGAAACAAAGCAATACATAGCCAACAAATAAATACAATAGCTCCAAAATGTCTTGGTGACAATGTCAACTCAAGTAAAAACAAAAACCGAGACAAAATGACATAAAAAATAGCAAAAAGAATCAGGAAACTTCTTTGAAGAAGAACAGGGAACAGCTGTTTCATAAAAAATTCAGTAAATAGATACCTAGACTTCGAAAGGAATCACTTAGGAATCACATTTAAAATAGAGACAAAACTAGATGATACCCTGGAATAATTAAAGAAAACAGAGTAGGAAAAAAAGACAAACAGAAATGATACAAAAACAGCAACTAGAAATTCAGATTAACCCTGAAATTTCAGAGATTGATAACTCCTTGGGAAGACAAAAAAGTAGAATTGAATCAACAGAACAACAAATTAATGATTCACAAGACAAATCCCTCAGATAAAAAAGAATGAAAAGTGAAGAAAACCCAAGGATTATGTGGGGCCCCACCAGTAGGAAATACTGATGTATGACTGGAATTCCAGAGCAGGAAGAGACAATCAAAAGCAAAAACCAAAACAGAAGCACTGCGGAGAGCACTGACAAAAAGTTTTGCTAGCAGAAAATTTCCCTAATATCATGGAGAAATAAAGGACAGCTATCCAAGAAGCTCAATGAACCCCATACAGGATAGACTCGAACTTTCCAAAATCAGAGGCAAGGAAAAAATCTTGAGAGCAACTTTGGAAAAATGAAATATCACCTACAAAAGCCAACCAGCGAGACCAAGCTCTGGTTTCTCAGTAGAAATTGTTCAGGCAAGAATAGTATGTGTAAATCCCTGAAAGAAAGAAAAAAAAAACCCAAAAATGGTAATCTAAAAAGAATAGGAGTGGTAATATTAATTTCTGATAATACATAACTCAAGTAAAAAAAATTGCCGATGGACAAGAAAGGGCATTCTCTAATTACATAATGATTAAAGGGTCAATCCAGCAAGAATATGCATCCAATTAAAGTAATTGGGTCAAGTTGGTTGTGTAGTTAAGATTCTCTGTAATTTTGTTGAATTTCTTCCTAATCTAGCATTCATTGAAAATAATGATTGCATTTTCCTGCTATTATTTTGGAGTTGCTTCTTTCTCTTCTCAATTCTAATCCAGGCCTTTTTTTTTTTTTCAATTACTTGCTATGCATCAGAGAGCTGGACAATGACTAAGAATGACAGAACAAGAATTGATGTATTTTAGCTGTGGTGCTGGAGAAGAATATTGAACCTACCATTGATTGCCAAGAGAACAAAAAGGTCTGTCCTGGAGAGGGTGAAACCAGGTTACTACTTGGAGGCAAGGATTTTGAAGCTCTATCTTACATACTTTAGGCATGTTGCAAGGAGGGACCAGTCCTTGGAGAAGGACATCATGCATGGAAGGGTGGAGAGACAGCACAGGAGAGGAAGACCCTGGATGAGATAGACTGACACAGCAACTGAGGTAATGTGTGTAGGTGTTTCAGAAATAACAAGATTGGCTCAGAACAGGGCTCAGGGTTCAGAGCTATTATGTATAGGGCCACTATGAGTTGCAGGCAACTCAGTGGCACATACCAATAACAACAGTGAAAGACTGTCAAAATGTATAAAGTAAATGTTAACAGAATCTGGAAGAGAAAGAACAACTCCACAATAGTAGCAGAAAAGTCAATACATAACTTTCAATGAAGGATAAACTAGAAAAGAAATTCAGCAAAATTACAGAGAGTCTCAACTATGCCAACAATCAACTTGACCTCTTAGGCATATATTGAAAACTCCAATTAGCAAAAGAGAAATAATAACTTTGTCCAGTGCACAATGAAACATTCTCCCAAATTGATAATAACCTTTCTTGCTATTTACAATAGCGACAGAAAATAAAGCAGTCCAAATGTCCATCAACAAAGGAATGGATTGAGAAATTATGGTACATTCACACAATGGAATACGGTAGAGCACTGAGGAACAATGATTTTGTAAAATACTGTACAACATGGGAGAGCCTAGAAAGCATTATGCCGAGTGAACTAACTCAGTCTCATAAAGACAAATACTGTGTAAGACACAAGGTGAGTGAAAGAATATGTGAAATACAATGTATATGAATTTAAAAAACACACTTTTAATGCAAAAAAGTAACAATAAAATAAACAAAATGCAACAACAACAAAATAGAAGGATAGCTAGTAAGATGTGTATAAAAGTCCAAAAGGGGAAAGTAAAGGGGGGCAGTGGAGGGGTGTGTGTGTGGGTGTGTGTGTTTGCATGAAATCACTGGATGACAGAGATCAATGGGTGGAGGGAGGGAGTGGAGGAATTAGGAAATATCCAATGGGGCCCTGAAAAGACAGGGTAATAGTAGGCATAGATTAACAGTGATTGTCTTTATAAAACACAATGTATATAAATGATCATATGAACAATGTGAATGATGGAGTGTGTGAGACACGATATACATGAATGAAACAGAATGTTTATGGATTTTGGGTGCAAACCTATATTTAATAAGGAGTAAAAAATAAAGAGCAGAAAGATGAAATAAAAGGTAGGAAAATGAAAGAATAAACAAAAGGACAGATTCTTTGAAAAAATTGACAGTATTGACGACTAGCTAATTTGACAAATGAAAACAGAGAGAGGAAACAACTAATATGATTTTGTAATGACAGTTGATGTCACAACAGAACCAAATAAAATAAAAAGAATGTAACAACACATTATTATGAGGAACTGTACTCTAACAAATTTGGAAATAGGAAATGAATAAATGCCTAGAAACACATGATCTATCTAAATTAAAACAAACTGAATTAGAAAATTTAAACGGACCTGTAAAAATGTAAAAAAGGAATATGTAGTTAAACAAAAAGTTAAAATCCAAACTCCCAATAAAACAAGAAAATTCAAAAAAATTCTCAGATTGCTTCCCTTAAGAATTCTACCAAATACTCAGAGAAAAGCTGGCACCAAAGAAAAAATGAAATACTTTCCAACTTGTTTTACAAAGCAAGCATTTCTTACCAAAGCCAGGTAAAAATACACCTGAAACTGAGAAAAACAGAACAGCATTCCTCATGAATGAATGCTAAAAATACATTAAGTACCCATCATAGTAGAAAAGAAAAACCCCTTGGTACTGGAAAAAATTCTCAAAGGATTCTAGCCAACAAGAACCCAACAGAGTGTGTGTGTGTGTGTGTGTGTGTGTGTGTGTGTGTGTGTGTGTATTTTGTTGCTAATTGCCATCAAGTCATGCACGACTCATAGTGATTCTGTGAACAAAAGGCCAAAACCTTTCTCCCATCCAAGTACTAAGAAGGCCCAGTCCTGTTTAGCTTCCAAGATTAGATAAGACTGGGTGCACTCAGGGTGGTATGGCTGTAGACAAAGCTTTTCTATAACTACTGTTGTTTCTCCAAGTTCATAGTTTCCAGAGGCATGTGGTTTAGGAAATGTATGCCACTCCTGCTTCCAAAT
>NW_006400116.1:564272-575965 GCF_000299155.1 Elephantulus edwardii
TGGAGCTTTGGGGAAGAAAAACATGCAGAAGTAAAAGCGCTGAATAGTAGATTTCAAAGGGCAGCTTGCGAGAACAAAGAAATGTATTACAATAAAATGTGTAGAGAGCTAAAATTGGAGAATAAAATGGGAAGAACTCGCTCTGCATTTCTCAAGCCGAGCGAACGGAAAAACAAATTTAAACATAGATTCAGAGTACTGAAAGGCAATATTGTACATAAGGTTTTTGGCCAGAGGACTGAAGAGCCATGATGCTGTTCTGGAGACTAAGGTGCACCAGATCCAGGCCATGGTCTTCACTATTACTTCCTAACTGGACAATGACTAGGGATGACAGAAGGAGAATTTATGCCTTTGAGTTGTGGGATTGGAGAAGAGTATTAAATATACCATGGACTGCTAGGTGAACAAACAGCTTCATCTTTGAGAAGGTAACCAGACGCCCTTTAGAGGCAAGTATTCTGAAAGTCCCTGTGACATACTTTGGACATGTCGCAAGGAAAGACCAGTCCTTGGAAAAGGACATCATGTTTGGAAGGGTGGAGGGACAGCACAAGAGAGGAAGACTCTGGATGAGTTATATTGATTTAGTGACTGGGGCAGTGGGATGGGTGTGTTGGAGATGATGAGGTTGGCTTAGGATACAGTAGGGTTCAGAGTTGTTGTACATAGGGTCACTGTGAGTTATAAGTGACTCAATGGCCCCTAACAACAACAATGGGCAATGTATTAAATGGTCCAGAAAGCGCCAAAGGAAGATGGAGGGAATATACAGAATCACTGTACCAAAAAGAAATGATTGACCCTGAAAAATTCAGGAAGTACCAAATGAGCAGGAGCCAACTGTAATGAATGGGGAAGTGGAAGCTGCATTGAAGGTATTGGCAAAATATAAGGCCCCAGGAATTGGTGGAATATTAATTGACTTGTTTCAATTAACAGATATGGTCTTGGTTATGCTCACCAATCTATGCCAGGAAATTTGGAGGATAATTGTCTGGCCAATGGATTGGACGAGGTCTATATCTGTTTTTGTTCCAGAGAAAGGTGATCCAATAGAATGCAGAAACTATCAAACAATATTATTATCAGATGCAAACAAAATACTACTGAAAATCATTCAAAACACCTAGAACAGTATATAGACAGGGAACTGCCAGAAGTTCAAGTAGGATTTAGAAGAGGCTGTGACACCAGGGATATCATTGCTGATGTCAGATAGATCTTGACTGAAAGTAAATAATATCTGAAGAAAGTCTATTTATGCGTTTTTGACTATGCAAAGGTATTTGACTGTGTGAATCATAACAAGTTGTGGCTGACATTGAGAAGAATGGGAATCCCAGAGCACTTGATTGTGCTCATGAAGAACCTATACCTGGACCAGAAGGCTGTTGTGTAAACAGAGCAGGGAAACACTGCATGGCTTAAAATTAAGAAGAGAGTGCATTAGTTTTGTATTCTCTCTCCATACCTATTCAATCTGTATGCTGAGCCAATTATTCCAGAAAAGGGACTCTAAGAAGAGGAATGTGGTATCAGGATTGGAGGGAGACTCATCAACAACCTGTGTTATGCAGATGATTAGCCTTGTTTGCTGAAAGTGAGAAAGACTTGAAGCACTTGTTGCAGAAAATCAAAGAATGCAGCCTTCAACTACTCCTATCAATAAGCCAAGAAATGAAATAAGAAGACATTCAAATCTGTAAGAAAAAAAAACACAAAACCCAAAACTCCAGCACAACCCAATCTGTCCCAATTTGCAGATGATATGACAAGGAATAAACCTAATGAGAGAAACAGAAGACTTATACAAAGAAACTACAAAACATTATTTCAAGAAAGAGAACCATCTAAATTAAAGAATATAGCTTGCTTTTGGATAGAATGACTTAACATCAAGAAATGTCAGTAATATCCAAATCAACTTATAGATATAATGTAATTCAGATACAGAATCCATCAATATTATTTAAGGTGATTAAAGAACTTACTACTAGCTTTTTTATGGAAGAGAAACAGACCAGTGATAAGCAGAGAACTTCTGAAGAAGAAAAAAACCAGGAAGTCCCACACTCTCCAATTAAAAAATATACTACTTACCATGATAGTAAAAAACCCTCAAGCAACCCCCAAAATCAAATACAAAAGCTTCGTCGGGGTCTAATGACAGATATATAGACCAGGGAATGGGATTGAGATCGCAGAAATAATTCCATTTACATATGGGCTGCTGATCTTTGACAGAGGGCCACAGAACACTAAGTAGGAAAAAAAAAATCTCTTCAAAAATAGTACTGTTTGAAAGGAATATGTGATTAGGCATTATTTGCATGACAACAGTCCAGAATAAAAGGTGCATAGCAAAGTGGACTGGGGGTAGAGGGAGGGAGGCAATTATGCAACAATGAAAGAATTTTTAAAAAATTTTTTATTAATTTCAATGAACATCTACAGAGATTTCGGAATTTCATTCATTCATTGTTGCACTTTTCTCCCCGCCCACCCCACCTCCACCCCTAGTTCACTCCTCTCCTTGAAAAGCAAAAGAAAAACTCCTTCGCTGGTACACAATACAGAAAAATGAACTGGCTGGGGGAGTGTAGGGAGAAAAATGTGCAACAGTGAATGAATGGAAATCTTGGTTTTCTGTAAATGTTCATGAAAATCACAATAAAAAATAAAACTGAGTATTTGCTTGCAGAAAAATGAAACAAAATCCATACTTTACACCATATAAAAAATTAACTCAAGATGGATCAAAGGCCTCTGTGTAAAATTTAAAATTGTAAAAATCATCATAAAAATAGGGGCAAATTTGAGGACTCTAATTTATAGTCTTAATAGACTATTAGTCCTAACTAAAAAATAGTAAACAACAGATCATAAACCAGAGAAATGGAGCATCTAGAATTAAATTATTATTTACATCAAAAGATTTCTCCAAAAGAATGAAAACAAGACCCTACAGATTTGGGGGGGGGATATCTGGCAATTGCCTATCAGACAAAAGATTAATTTCCAAAATTGAAGGAAAGTGTAACACCTCAACAACAGAAAGATATTAAGAGGACTGAAAAGTTGGAGTGGGTAACTACTGTTAATACTGTATTGAAAGCAAAAGGTTTTGCTTGAAATCTGATTTATGTTATGTCCTTTGCATTCTGAACCTTTTACTTACTGACAAAAGCATGTCTCTTAAAGGGGAGTGGATTTAAGAGTGAGACACAGAGCCAGGAAGAGAGCTCCCTGGGGGATGAAGCCGAGCCCCAAAAGCACAGAGCCCTCAGGAGGCTCTGCTTTGCCACACTGGCTGGGGCCTACTGTCTTTCTGGTCCTAGGTTTGATGAGGTCCTGTCTGAATACTTCTCTTTGCAGTCTGTCACTCTATGTGCATCCTGACAACAGGAAACCCTTTTAGCTGAGTGGCTTGGGTTTCTGTTCTTGTCACACAAAGACAGTTGTTTTCCGAATATGAGTCACTGCTACTATCTTTCTAGTCATGATGGGGATTAAAAATTCGTCTGTGTCCATTAAAAAAAAGTTATGTTGTAAATGTCTTAACAGGGTAAAAAGGGAAACCACAGACTGGGAAAAAGTATTGGTAATGACATGTCAGACAAGGGACTTATATCTAGAATTTATAAAATACTCGAGCACCACAACAAGATAAAGGTAAACAACCCAATTGAGAAATGGGCATAGGATATGAACAGACACTTCACCAAAGAAGACATTCAGATGGCCAACAAGCACATGAAGAAATGTTTAAAATCCCTAGCTCTAAGAGAGATACAAATCAAGAAAACTATGAGATATCATCTCACCCCAGTCAGAACAGCAAAATTTAATAGAACAGCAACCAACAAATGCTGGCGAGGTTGTGGAGAAACTAGAACCCTTGTTCACTGTTGGTGGAAGTGTAAAATGCTGCAACCACTGTGGAAGGCAGTATGGTGCTTTCTCAAAAGTTGCAAATAGAAATACCATTTGACTCAGCAATTCCACTACCTGGAATATATCCCAAAGCAACCATAATCACCACCCAAGCAGATAAACGCACACCCATGTTTATCACGGCTTTTGTTCACATTAGCAAGGAGTTGGAAACAACCTAAGTGCCCATCAACAAACGAATGGATAGAGAAGTTGTGGTATATTCACATGGTGGAATACTATGCTGCATTGAAAATCAAGGAACTCATGAAATATTATTCAAAATGGGTGACCCTGGAGGACATTATACTGAGTGAAATATCTAAGTTACAAAATGACAAATACTACATAGTGCCACTGTTTTAAAACGGGACTGACACAGAGTTGGGGAGGAGACTGAGAAAGATGGGATAAATTATGTATACTGCATTGAAACAGATGAGAGAAAGAACTTTTTAAAAGGTATATATGATTAGGTATTATTGTCATGACATGAGTCCAGCAGAAAGGCTGCATAGTGGCATAGTGGAGTGGACTTGGGAGGAGGGATTTCTTTTACTATTTAAAGAGAAGAACAAATCCTAGGGGATGGGTGGGCAGGGAGAAAAGTGCAACAATGAATGAACGGAAATCCAAAATATCTGTAAATTTTCATTAAAATTAATAATAGTAATAAAGTCAATTAAAATACTTTTTAAAAGGCCATAAAGTTACTTTGTGGAAGCATTATTCACAATAGCAAAGAGATGGAAACATCCCAGGTGCCCATCAACAGTAGAGAAACTACTCGACATTCACCCAATGGAACACTAGGCAGTATTGAAAAACAGTGAACTCGTTAAACACTGCACAACATGGACAAGTCTGGAAGACATTATGCTGAGTAAAATATTTCAGTCACAAAGGGATAAATACTGCACAGACCCGTTACTGCAAAAATAAGATCAAGATGGGTGGGAGGGAGAGCAGGAAAAGTGTGGATAGATAATAAATACTGCACTGGAATGAAGGAAATTATTTTTTTTTCAATGCAATAAGCATAATTTATCCAGTTTTTCTCAGTCTTACCCCCACCCCAATGTCAGCCTCATTCTATAACAGTGGCACCAGAAAATTCTTAAAGTAATGGATGATTTAAAACTATGTGCATGACAATTAATAGCATTACAAGGGGAACTGGGAGAGGGGGAGGAAGGGAAGTATGCAAGAATAAACTAATAATAATAATAAAATGGAAAAAATATGCTGTGGTCCAGCCATGTCAATGTGGCCCTGAATCCTCCATAGGCTCCCCCTGTAATAACTCTACTCTCACCTTGATGCCTGCCTTTTGGAGTTCTCAAACCAACACGCAGGGTAGTGACTTGCCTGTTGCCTGCCTGCCACATCACCCATTGTATTGCTGCCTTGGCTTCACTCCTGCGTCCAGCCCTGTAAAAGGACCAACTGGCACAGAAACAGTCGTCACTCCTTTACCTTGTTCACACCGTCGGCCATCGCTTGCAGAGTGAGCTCCCGGGGCCCATCCACAGTCTTTCCATTGTCTGTGGGGCCCCAGCTGGCACTGTAGATGTCGATCAGCTGTGGCATGTGGCTGATGGAGGAGGCCTCAATGATGTCTGTCATAAAGGGCTGGTCCAGCATCCGGATACCTGCAGAAACACGGGAGCAGAGAAGCACTAGGCTTTGGAACTACTTTTTATAGGTTATAGTCGTGTTGACTACTGCCAGTCCTGGTGTAGGCTTTGAATGTCTTGTGATCCCAGGCACTGTGGGAGACATGCTGGGTAGGGTTACACCTGAAGAAGCAGGCATAGACTATCATATTTACTCTTTTATGGGCCTCCATTTCATCTTTCCTTATTTAACTATTAGAAGAAAACTATATTCATCTAGCAAGTGTCACCTGAATTCCTAGTGGAGAGAGCCCACCTTTGTGAAGAGCTTCCTTGATAAATTCTTTTCTAAGGGGAAGCTCAACTTCCAGGAACAGGGTGTTTAGAGTGGTAGATGTTTCACAGGGGAAATAAAGTTACTGTTCATGTCAAGTGTAAGGAGGAAGCAATTGATATTTGATAATTTTAAAATCCCAGAGAAAAGAGGCAAGAGTGAGGGCTAGAGTGGGCCAGAGAGGAAAGTTCTGGGAAAAAGAGGAACTCCTGGGGGAGTACTAGTTGGGAAAGGACTTTGGGGAAGACAGAAATGTTGAAAAGTTATTCTAAAATGAACTAATAATCAGGTGTGATCTCTCCTCTTTCTTCTCTGTGTCATCTTTTTGAAGGTTGTGCTTCTCTATGATGCATTATAGGAGTGACTTCTTGCTGGAAATTTGAACAGGAGCAGTTCTACAGTCCAGGCTTGTATGGAGCAAAGCCTGAGTTGCTCACAGGGTATGAGAAGATGGGACAAGGAACTGCCTCAGCTCTGGTCACCTCTGCCCCTGGGCACTATAGCTCACGTCTCCTCTGGCTGTATGAGAAAGGCTGTCCCAGGATTGATTTAGCAGTGACCAGTGGTGCGTATTCTCCCCTCAAAGCATTTTTCTTTGGGGCTTTATCTCTACAAGGGGTTGTGATAAGGGATGTGCCAACTAGATGTATGAGGAATGTACTATTCTGTGACAAGCTCTCTACCCATGAGAGTCATGGAATAGTGAGATTGTACTGCATGCTCCAGAGACCTTGACATAGCCCTCCTTATTTGTCACATGGTGGACATTATTTTATATGCATCATTCTTGAATATAGTGTACAAATCTATTCAGTTAAATGCAACCCTTGCAGGGCACCTGAAGTTGGTATAAACATACTTTCTGTCTAAGTGTCTCCTACTTTCAGCTCTTTAGAATCTTGGGGCCTTTCTTTACTCCCCAACATCTCATAGGCCAATCTGTGCTAGGACTTCAATTTCTCCTAGTGCTCACCCTTCTCCTGACGAGTTCCTGTTTATTCAGTAGTTGTTTCCCCAGGGAAGTCTTTCCTAATCCAATTCTCAGGGTCCTCCTTTACACTACACACTTCTTGTTCATAGACTAAATTTTCCATTGCAATTGCTTATTTGTGTGTTTCATGTAACATTACGAACAAGGTCTTTGGGAAAAGGGGCTATGTAAGTTACTGCATTTCTTGATATCAACACGTGCTTCTTATTGATGTTGTTTGGTGAGTATTTGATGAACAAATATTTACCCATGTTTTATTGACTACACAAAGACATTTCACAGTGTATAGCTTATAACAAATTATGAATAACATTACAAAGAGTGGGAATTCCAGAACACTTAATTGTGTTAATGTACAACATGTACATAACAGAACAAAGGGAAACCACATGGTTTAAAAACAGGAAAGGTGTGCCTCAGCCCTGTATTCTTTCCCGACATTTATTCAGTCTGTGTTCTGAGCAAATAATCTGGAAAGCTAGACTATGTGAAGAACACAGCATTATGATTGGTGAAAGACTTAAGAATCTGTTTTTGTTTTATTTGTTTTTGAATGATCTTCAGCACTATTTTGATTGCATATGATATTAGTAATAGTTTTGCATAATTTCCACATTCTGTTGGATCACCTTTCTTGGGAATGGGAACAAATATAGACATTTTCTAATTCATAGACCAGACAGCTACCCTCCTAATTTCCTGGCTTAAATTGGTGAACACATCCAGGGGTGCATCTGTTAACTGAAACAAGTCAATAGGTACTCCATAGATTACTATGGCCTTATTTTTTTGTTACTGCTTTCAGTGCAGATAGGGAACTCTCAGCTGTTCAAGCAGGAATTAGAAGAGGCTATGGCACAAAGGATATCATTGCTGATGTCAGATGGATCTTGGCTGAAAGAATACCAGAAGAATGTCTATTTATGCTTTATTTATTATCGTATCAAGTTGTGACTAACATAGAGAAGAATTGGGAATCCTAGAGCACTTAATATGCTTATGTGCTGTTATGCAAACAGAGCAAGGGAATACTGTTGTTGTTATTGTTGTGCTGTCGAGTTACTTGTGACTCTTCTTGACTCTGTACAACAGCTCTGAGCTCTGTTCTATCTGGAGCCAAACTCATTTTCTTTACACACCCAACCTCATTATCCCAGTCACTGAGTCAATCCATCTCATTCAGTGTCTTCCTCTCTTGTGCTGTCCCTTCCAAGCATGATGTCCCTCTCCAAGGACTCGTTCTTCCTTGCAACATACCCAAAGTATGCCAGATGGAACTTCATAATCCTTGCCTCCAAGGAGCAGCCTGGTTTCAGCCTCTGTAGGACGAACCTGTTTGTCCTCCTAGCAGTCCATGTGCATTAGGGGTGTATTCTCTCTCCATACCTATTCAATCTGTATGCTGAGCAAATTATTTAAGAAGTTGAACTTTATGAAGAAGAATGTGGCATCATAATCAAAGGAAGATTCATCAATAACCTGAGTTATGCAGATGACACAACCTTGCTTTCTGAAAGAGAGAAGAACTTGAAGCACTTGTTACAGAAGTTAAAAAAATACAGCCTTCAATAAGGATTGCATCTTAACATCAAGAAAACAGAAACACTGACCACTGGAGTAATAGACAAGATCATGATAGATGGAGAAAAGATTGAGACTGCCAACAACTTTATCTTACTTGGATCCACAATCAGCACCCTTGGTATCAGCAGTCAGGAAATCAAGAGATGTATTTCACTGAGAAAATCTTCAGTCAGAGACAGTTCCAAATTATTGAGGAGTAATAATGTCAGATTTAGGACTTAGGTGCATCTGATCTAGGCCATGGTCTTTCTGATCACTCACATCTGTGAGCTGGACATTGAATTAGTATGACAGAAGAATTGATGCCTTTAAGCTGTGGTGTTGGAGAAGAGTACTGAGCACCGCATGGATGGCCAAGAGGGCAAACAAATATGTCTTGGAGAAAGTGCAGCAAGAGTTGGAGGCAAAATGTTAAAGCTTTGTCTGGCAAACTTTGCTAGAAGAGGCTATTCCTTGGGGAGGGACATCATGTTTGGAAAGGCAGAGTGTCAGTGAAGGAGAGGAAGATTCTCAACCAGGTGAATTGACACAGTGATTGCCACAATGAACTCTAGTATGTCAGGAAGTGTGAGAATGGTGCAGAATAGGCCAGGTTTCAGATCTGTTGTTCATAGGGTCATTATGGGTCACAGTCAACTCAAGGGCACTTAACAACAATATACATAGTTGTTATGGATTTCATTTTGCTTGAATCTACATCAACGTCCATGATAAAAAATCAAGTGATGTATTGCACTGAGCACATCTGCAGTGAATGACTTTTTAAAAAAGTATTAGAAAGCCTTGTTTTTCTTTTTAAAAATATTATTATTTTTTTAAACCCTTTGGTGCAATATTAAAAAGCAATACAGCAGGGAGCTCTGGTGGCCTAGTGCCAAGAAGCTGAACTGCAATCCCAGAGGTGTGTGGTTTAAATCCACCAGCTGCTCTGCTAGAGAAGGAGTGGCAATGTCCTCCTGTACCAGTCAGATCCAATTTGACAGTACACACACACACACACACACACACACACACACACACACACTTAAAATAAAAAAAAATCTAAAAAAATTAAAAAAAAGCAATCCAGCCAGCTGGAGCAGCAACCAATAGACAGGGGAATGGGCAAGACCCGGGGACCCTTCTCCATTGCTCTTGGGACCTGGAGGCCAGGAGACTGGGAAGTGTCATGGATGATGGGGAAGGAAGGAAAGACCACCCACTCAACAAAATGAACAGGCAGATGAAAACATTTATATAGGAAACATCTGCCTGAACTGAATAGGATCTTGGGGAGATAAGATGTCCCAAATTTTTTCTATTAGGGTCTTGGGCCTGGAGGATTGACCTCTTAGGATAAAATGAGCAGGCCCTGTCTCAACTTATACCACAGCATGGAGTGTTAGACGTGCTGGGGGCAGATATTTAAAGTGTTAAAAAATAAAGAAGTCACTTTGAAGGCTAAGTCACACCTGACCCAGACCATGATGTTTTCAATTATCTTGTAGCTTTGTGAAACCTGGACAATGAGTAAGGAAGATGGAAATAGATTTGACGCCTTTGGATTATGGTGTTGATGACGAATAATGAATATACCAACAACTACCAGAAGAATGGGCAAATCTTTTTTGGGTGACAGAACAGAAAAATACTTGTTAGAATTGAGGATTTGCTACCTGGAAGGCCGAGTGTTTGGAGAAGAACATAATGCCTGATAAAGAAGAGAGTCAGGAAAATAGAGGGGAACCATCAGCAAGGTGGATTGACATAGTAACTGCTACAATGGGCTCACATGTAACAGAGGTTGTGAAGATGGCACAGGACTGAGCAGGTTTCCATTCTGTTGCGCTGACTTGATTGCAATGAACAGCCACAACAACACTGAACTAGTTAGTTGCTCTTCTAACAGAAGGGACAAAGAACAGGAAACCCAGATTTCCATCCTTTTCCATTAACCCATAAATCAGGTCACCAAATTTGACTAGTCAACAGACAACCAATTATGAGTCTACGTTCTTTCCCTCTGAGTGAGCTTATACAGAATAAACATAGTCTTTGATTTAAGCTTTCCAGAATCTAAGATTTGTGGCTCATTTTAAAAGGAGAGAGCAAATTAAAGGCCACAGATTTTGTTCTTCAACCTTTATTTTATTTTGAAGATATATTTGGAAAGTTAGTCAAAGGCCACAGAATAAAACAGAAAAGCAGGGCATTATCTTGTGATCACTTCATGAGTGAGGAGGCAGAGGAGAGACAAGTGTTCTCAGATGACTGTGGGAGAAAACTAATGAGCTCTTGGGTTCCTGGTGCCCAGACCACTAGGACTGAACCCCCCACGTCACTGGAAGGTGATAGAAATTCAACCCAATGCAGGGCTCTGGTCTCCACAGTTTCACAGTGCAGACATACAAACACCAGTGGATACCCAGGCTTGCCGTCTTTGTCCTTCTGCCCCTTTCCCTCTTCATCTCCCTTGGGGCCCATTCACCCTCCACAAGGAGAGATGCGTATCAGTCCTCTGACTGCCTTCACATGAATGCAGAAGGGGCCACAGATTGACAGTGACATTCTCATTCACGCTCAGGGTTAATCTAGTTAAACTGGGAGAAAGACACAAAGAGGATTCATTTTGCAAGTGACTGTGATATTGAGGTATAGGGAACCCAGGGATGTTAGAGAGGGGCTTGCCCTGCTCCCTGAAGGCATGATTATCATGGGCTTTTGGGAGAGAGGGGACTGGAGAGGTGAGATGGCAGGGGAGAGAGACCGGGAGAGGGGGAGAGGGCAGGCAAGGGAGCTGAGTCAGTCTTCATGCTATTACTCTACTGCCTGATTTAACTCAGTGGGTGGGGAGAGACAGAAAGGACAAGTACACCCCATCCTCCAGCAGGCCTGAACAATGACCTCTGGGGACTCCAGGTTCCTTTCTCTGTTTACTGAGAGCTGCAGTTTCACAGCTGCTGGCACAGACTGGTCTGGTCTCCCTGGTGGCTGGGAAGGTTTGAGGTAAATCCCATGTCTCTGCTTCTGGTAAAAAAAAAAGAACATGTGGACCTGATACCAGTAAATGCTGGCTACATCTGTATACAAATCTCACCTGTGTGCCCACTAGACCTGACGGATAAGGAGCAAAATTGTTTGTCCAGCTCCCAGTGATCTGGAGATTAATGATACTCATTGTGTTAATGGTAATTTTTAATACCTTATTTAAAAACTCATATATGCAGCAAGCAACAAATGCTGGCGAAGTTGT
>NW_006400116.1:576490-579184 GCF_000299155.1 Elephantulus edwardii
TGATTAGGTATTATTGTCATAACAGGAGTCCAGAATGAAGGCTGCATAGTGGAATGGACCTGGGGGGAGGTATTGTAAAACAATGAAAGAATTTTTATTTTCAAAGAGAAGAGTGTACTGCAGGGGGAGGGGTGGGCAGGGAGAAAAGTGCAACAATGAATGAATGGAAATCCAAAGTCTGTAAGTTTTCATTAAAGTTAATAACAATAAAAAAATTAAAAAAACCCCCAAAACCACAACAAAACTCATATATATGTCAGCTCCCAGAAATCTTAGATTTACAGACTAAGTATATGAAAACAAATCATTGCTGCAAGAGAAATTACAGGATTTGTTCTCTATATCTATCTATCTATCTATCTATCTATCTATCTATCTATCTATCTATCATCTATCTATCTATATCTATCAAGTATCGGTCATTTTAGGAAGCTGTGGTGGCCTAGCAGCAAGAAGCCAATACCAAAAGCATGCAGTTTGGATCCACCAGCTGCTCTGCTAGAGAAAGATGGGCAATATCCTCCCATTTGATTAACTGCCTCTGAAGACCTACCTGAGGGTCTGTTTATATGGTGTACCACCAAGTTGGAACCAACTGGTGATATATATCTATATATCTATATATATCTCTCTATCTCTCTATCTCTATCTCTATCTCTATCTCTCTCTCTCTCTATCTCTATCTCTATCTCTATATCTATATATCTATATATATCTCCATACAACCAGTGCCACATATATGTTGTTGTTATGTGCTGTCTAGTTGCTTGTGACTCAAAGCAACCCTATGTACAACAGCCCTGAAACCTGCTCTATTCTGTGCCAACTTTACTGTATCTGATATACCTACTACCCTCATTACCCAAGTCACTGCATCAATCCATCTCATTGAGGGTCTCCTTTTCTCTCACTGTCCCTCCACCCTTTCAAGCATGATGTCCCTATACAAGGACTGGTCCCTCCTTGCAATATGCCCAAAGTATGTCAGACAAAGCCTCAGCATCCTTGCCTCCAAGGAGCATTCTGGTTTCATCCTCTCCAGTTCGAACCTATTCTCCTAGCAGTCCATTCAACATTCATTCAACACTCTTGTCCAGCACCACATCTTAAAGGCATCAATTCTCTTCTATCATCCCTAGTCATGTCCAGCTCTTTGATGCAGAGGAAGCAGTTGCGAAGACTATGTTCTGGATCAGGCACACCTTAAATATATATTCCATAGTTAAGTTTTTAAATGTCCTTGAGAAATCATTCATCCAGTGCAGTCTTGGGCAGAAGTACTGGGAGATGGCTTCAGTTTAGAAAGGAAGCATCTATGGCCCCTTTGCAAAGCTCTGAGGGGTCCTGGCCTGGATGTTTGAGTCCCAGGAGACAAGGGCACGTAAGAACGAAACAACAGAGCCCCTGTCAGGGTGTGTCTGCTTCACCCCACTATTCTGTCCTTTCTCTTTGTTTCTTGCAAACTGCAATTTGACATCTGAGATTATTTTTTTTTATTTGCTCCTCTTCTGTATCTAGTCCAGCCCACACAACCACTTAGAGCAGGGGTTGGCAGATGGTCCCCAGCAGTGTCCTGCTGACCAATCAGTGGACTCAGGCTGACGGTGCCAACACCTCCAGTTCTGGTACAGTTTGAGGCATCTGACAGACTTAACAAAAATGCCATTGGAAAGGTGTGCAGTTTATATCTTTGGCACATTTATTAACTTTTCTGAATTCTGATTACTACATTTTTAATTTTACTGTTTGAATTAAAATGTTGAACATAGATTGACAAATGTAAGCACAAGACAACTGGATGATGTTTGTAGGGAGTTACCGAATTTTTTTCTAAGTCAAAAAAGGAAAGTGAAATAATTTTCCTCAAAATTTTTAAACTAAAGCAAGAGGACAAATCAACTTAAAAAACCTAATCTTCTGGACAGTGACTCGTAAAGCCTATTACATTCTCAGGACTGCAGTACAGTAAGACTTGGGGGGCATGTCTGTCTGGGTGGGTGCCCTTCCTACTGTACTCCTACTTTTAGGCACTAAATGAAGTGGATACTTTCCTCTTTCCCTGACCATCTGTTGTCTAGGAGAGGCAGTAACAATTGTGTCCATGAAAGTGGGCAACTGAAATGGCAGTACTAGGGTCAAAGAAATCCAAGAGAGAGTGCTCTCTTTCTCTCTCTCTCTCTCTTTTTTTTTTTTTTTAATCCGGTGGAACCATTGAGACAAATTTTTTTATTTTTTAATTTCTAAGTGAGGTCTTTACCCCCCTACACCTCCACTCCTTCAATTTATAATTAAACAATTATTGTTGTTATGTTCCTTCAACTCAGAAATTACTCCAGCAGACCCTCCAGTAGGCGTTCATAGGCTGTAAATTTCACTGATGGACCACCTGCTTTTGAGGTGGCAGTGAGAATCTTCACAACTAGGCCACAAGGGTTAAATTACAGAGATGAAAATACTAGGAATGTTTACTCTCTCTCTCTCTCTCTCTTTATTCTTTATCTATTTTTAAAAATTTTTTTTATTATTGGGAAAACATATTGGGGGCAGAAGGGTGAGGATGGGCCAGGATGCAGTTGCAGAGCTGCACAGTTTGGTCAGTGGGGGGAGCAGGTGAAGGAAATGATGAGGGTCCAGTGGGGACCAGATGCTACAGAGGAATGACAAGCATTTTCCAATAGTAATTAAGCCAACTGT
>NW_006400116.1:584409-591892 GCF_000299155.1 Elephantulus edwardii
TCTACGTTTATGTCTCTTAAAAAAACGTATTTGCAATGAATAAGTCATTGATTGTGCAAAATTCAATCATTCTATCTCCAGCTTCATTTCTGTCACCAAGTCCATGTTTTCCAACTACTGATTCTTCTTCCCTGTTCCCAACTTTTGCGTTCCACTCGCCCATTTTTATCAATGCATCTTGATTGCATGTTTGATCTATCTCTGCCTGTAAGAGTTAGTAGAAATCATCTATTTCTTCTTCTTTGGCTCTGGTTGGCTTTCGTGCATGTATCTAAATGATAGTGGTGTTCACGGGACTTCCTTTTAAGCGTATGGATAGAATCCTATCACTCACAATGTTGTACTTCAAGATGGATCTAGAAATTTCTTTATTAACTATGAAAGCAACTCCATTTTTCCTCACCTTTTCGTCTCCAGAAAAATATATCATATGATCACCTGACTTGAAATGCCCCATGCCAGTCCATCTCATCTCTCCAATGCCTAGTATGTCAATATTTATGCGTTCCATTTCTTTCTTAATAATTTCTAAGTTTCCTACATTCATAGTTCTCACATTCCATGTTCCAATTACTAGTGTCTGCTTACAACTGTTCCTCTTCCTTTGTATTTCCATGCTTGAAAGTTCTACCTAGGTTGCCCTTTCTGTTCGTCTATGTGTGTTGTGTTGTACAGAGGGTTTTCAGAGGCCTGCCATTTCAGAAGTGGATGGCCAATCCTTCTTCCTCGTCTGTCTTAATCGGAATCTTTAGATTTAGAGGAGTATCTGACAGACAGCAATTTGTGGAGTAGTGAAAGATAAATCCCTCTTTTTCGAGTTGACCATTAGTTACAGTGTAGTCCCTGCCCTTAGCACAGTGCCTTGTTGCAACAATATTTATTTAATGTCTTTTTCCCCCTCCTTTCCCCCTAGCTTTAATTTCCTTAGTTTTTTTAATATGATTGTTGTTATACACCAGTGAGTCAGAACCAACTCATAGCTGACTCTCCAGCTGGTTTTCAGAGACTATAAATCTCATGGAAGAAGATTTGTCTATCTTTATCCTGGTGGACTCAAAGTATGTGCCTTTGGGCTGGCAGCCCAATGTCTTACCACTAGGCCACCAGAACTCACTTGTTTCTCATAATAGTGGCCTTAACATAATATTTTTTCTTTTTGTGTATGATTTAGTAGAATTTATTCTAATTTCATCAATGTTGTTGCATACTTTTGTTAATTCCTAATAAATTTTTTTTACTGATGAACAATATTCCCTTTTCTGAATGTACACATTTTCATTAGCCATTCATGAATATACATATATGTATGCATGTATATATATATATATACCCACACATATATACATGCATATATACATCTATCTATCTATCTATCTATCTATCTATCTATCTATCTATCTATTATCTATCATCTACCTACCTAGATCAAGAGGGTGAGTTGCAATCCCAAAGGCACACAGTTTTGAGGCCATAAGCTACTGATGGATGGATCTCTGTGGGAGAAGGATGGGCAATATTCTCCCAGGTGATTAACTGCCTCTGAAAACACACTCAAAGATCAGCTATGAGTAGATTCTGACTTTACAGCACACAACAACAAAAACAACTCTCTCTCTCTTTCTCTGTCTCTCTGTCTGTCTGTCTCTCTCTCTCTCTCTCTCTATATATATATATATATATACACACACACACACACACACACATATGCTACATATTATACTACACTGTCTGGTGGTAAGGAATTGTTCTATAATCCCAAAGGCCCGTGGATTGAATTGACCAGTTGCCCAAAGGAGAAAGATGGGCAATCTCTTGTGCAGTTAAAACTGCCTCTGAAAACCCTCTGAAGGGTCAGCTATGGGTTGGTTCCAACTTGAAAGCATACAACAACAATATGAAGCATACATTATAATATCTATTAGAATTGATGCCTTTGAATTTTGACCTGGAGAACAGTAGTGAGCTGCCAAGAGAACAAATAGGTCTGTCCTGGAGAGAGTGAAAATACAAGGAATTTGAAACTTTGTCTCATATTTTGAACATGTTGCCAGAAGGGACTAGTCCTTTGAGAAGGACATTGTGTTTGGAAGGGTAGAGGGTCAGAGCAGAGGAGGAAGACACTGGATGAGATAGATTGGCAGTGCTGTGGCAGTGAGGTGAGATGTGTCAGAGATGGTGACATTGCCTTAGAATATGTCAGGATCAGAGCTATTGTTAATAGGGTCACTATGAATCATAGTAGACTCAATGGCACATAACAACAACAGTACATGTAATATAGTGTAATATTATATATATGATAACATCATAGATGTATAGAGTTGATTAAGAGTTTTGTATTGTGTCTGATATGCAGCTGGAGCCAAAACATGGTTGTTGTTGCTGTGTACCATCAAGTTGGAAGCTACCCAGAGCTGACACTCTGGAGGGTTTTCAGAGGCAGTTAACTGCACAGAAGGAGACTGTCCATTCTTCTTCCACTGAGAAGCTGATGTATTTAAATCATATTCCTTCAGAATTGCAGTGAAGCTTCTTGCCACAAGACCACCAACGCTGCTGCTGTGTGCTGTCAAGTGGCCTGTGACTCATAGCAACCCTATGTACAACAGCCCTAAAACCTGCTCTATCCTGTGCCAAACTTACTGTCTCTGATGCACCTACCCCCATTACACCAGTCGCAGAATCAATCCATCTCAAGGGTCTTCCTTTCTTGTGTTGTCCACCCTCCCAAGCACAATGAATTAAGAACAAATCCTGCCTTGCAACATGTCCAAAGTATGTCAGATGAAGCTTCAGAATCTTTGCTTCCACGGAGCAGCCTGGCTTCACCCTCTCTGGGATGAACTTGATTGTTCTCCTAGCAGACCATGGTATATTCAATACTCTTCTCCAGCACCACAGCTCAAAGGCATCAATTCTCCTTCTATTACCCGTAGTCACTGTCCAGCTTTCCGATCCATAGCAGGTAATTGCAAAGATCATGGCCTGGATCAAGTGCACCACAGTCTCCAGACTGACATCGTTGCTCTTCAGTACTTTGGAGAGGTCTCTGGCAGCAGACTCTCCCAATGCAATTTATATTTTTATTTCCTGGCTGCTGGTACCAAGAATGTTGATTGTGGAGCCAACCAAACCAAAGCTGTTAATCTCAATCTCTTCACCATCTATCATGACGCTGCCAGTTGGCCCAGCAGTGAGAATCTTTGTTTTCTTGATGTTGAGCTTCAATCCATATTGAAGGCTGTACTCCTTGACCTTCTGCAGCAAGCACTTCAGATCCTCCTCAGTTTTAGCAAGCAGGATTGTGTCATCTTCATAATGCAGATTGTTGATGAGTCTTCCTCCATTCCCGATGCCACATTTTTAATCATAAAGCCCAGCCTCTTGGATAATCTGTTCTACATATAGACTAAAAAGGTATGGAGAGAGGACACCTCCCTGGCGTACACCCTGCCCACTTTTGAACCATGCAGTGTTTCTGTGCTCTGTTCTGACGACTGCCTCCTGGTCCAAGTATAGACTTTGCATTAACACAAGCTGTTGTTGTTGTTATGTGCCATCGAGTCGCTTGCGACTCATAGCGACCCTATGTACAAGAGCTCTATATGTTCTTCTATCCTGTGCCAACCTGTTGTTGTTGTTGTTATGTGCCGTCGAGTCGCCTGTGACTCATAGCAATTTAGTCATCATTATTACTGGAGGGAGGAGTGGCCATAAGATCTTGAGGCTCAGCCACGAGTCTTGTTAACCTTGAGAAACTCTGGTTTCCTGGTTCTAACCTTTGGAATTTGCAGCTCAGGTTGCACAAAGAAACTAACATTTCCTGCCTTTGTAAAATCTGCTCAACCAGAGGTCACATGGCAGGCATCTCTATTTAGCCCTACATAATCTTCTATAAAGACAAAGGATGATTGGTGAGCTTTGTCCTTAAAACATTAGCTTGCTGTGGCTCCACCAGCAAGAAAAGCCTCTTCCTTTAATACAACTGCTGTTTGGGCGATTTTTTTCCTCCCCTCCCATTCAGTTCTTGTCCTCCTGAAACATTGCTGGTGCATTGACTAGAAAGTGAGACCATCAGTAAGAAAAAACAGGGTTTGGATTGCCTGTTGTTTGTCACCAACCCTCCACAGACCCACAGGAGAACCTGATTGGCCTGGACACACTGAGCACGGACCAGAAATGGTAAGTCTATTTGCCTCCCTGTGTGGACAGCACAGCAGGACCTGATGAGGACCACTTCCATGATTTCAGAGGAGTCGACCACTGGGAGGAACATCTGAGTCTGGAAACGTCTGAGTCATGGTAGGACTTACCAGGGGTGTATAAGGGATGCTCTGAATGTGTAGAAGGGAACACTGATCACTTCTCAGTGATCAATACCTTCCGAGTATCACTCATGATAATCCAAGTGGGAAAACAAGGATATGTAGGACAGAAATAGTGTGGGCACCACCTGAGTACGACTCTTGAAAATACAAATGGGAAACCAAGGCTTCCTAGGACAGGAATTAGGGCGGGCACCTCCCAAATACCTCTCATGAGAATACAAGTGGGAAACCAAGGCTGGCTAGCAGGGGAAGGTGGGTGGATCAGTGTGAGTGAGAGGGCTTGGCGATTGACTGAGACAGACAGTGGGAGAAGGGTTCTGACCCCCTCCCACAGGGCCAAAGTTCCAAACCATGGTTCCGGAGCAATCTCATATGGCTAAGGGTGGCCTTATGATGGCTGAATAATAGTCAGTGTCACTGACCCATCAATGCTAAGAGGGGCCTGAAATATCTTCATGAGAGAAGATTGGCTGGTGACAAATGAAGTGATTGTGTGACCTTTTCCCCCTTATCCTTGCGCCACCCTCACCTCCCCCCATCCCCGCTCATTTGTTCATTTGTGTTGTGCCTGTTGCGTCTGAAGGAAGAAGGGGGGATTAAAGAAAATCTACTCCACTAGGGACTATGCGGAGGGATTATGAAATAATTATGTCCCCAAGAAAGTTAAAAGCTTTGTGTGAACTGGAGAGGCCCACCTTTGGAGTAGGATGGCCCCCAGAAGGGGTTTGAGTCTCCTGTAAAGAATGCAACAAACTTCCAGACAGAGGGGTTGGGGGCCTGAGCCTCTAGAAAGGGAACAAACACTAAAGAAAGTGAGATGAGAAACAGACATTCAAGTAAAGAGATTCTCCCAAAGTGAAGGAAACAGAAAAATATTAAAGTTTCAGGCACTTTAAAATAAGAAAGAAGTAAAAAAATATTATTGTTTTATTTGACTTTTCTGGGGCTTTGTCTGACATACCTTGGACATGTTGTAAGGAGGGACAGGTCCTTGGAGAGGGACATCATGCTTGGGAGGGTAGAGGGACAGAGCAGGAGGGGAAGACCTTCTGTGAGGTGGATTGATTCAGTGACTGGGGTAATCGGGATGGGTGTGTCAGAGACAGTGTGATTGGCACAGGACAGAGCAGAGTTGACGGCTCTTGTACAGAGGGTTGCCTCGATGGCACATTACAACAACAACAACTTGACTTTTAGAGAGTATATAGTCCACACTAAGGTGCCATCAAGCAGCCATTGTGCAAAATCAGTAGGAAAAAATATGCAGATTTGTGTGCGAAGATAAGGAGATTGAAGACTTTGAAGAAGCTAAAACAGCTATTTAATTAGCTTTAAATTTATGACCTGTGCAAGAAGGACCTGTACAGATCCAAACTGCAGTAGAAGATTTACATGCCAATTATAACTTATGGCAACAAGTAGCTAGAAAAACAAAACAAAACAAAACAAACCCAACACCATTTTTCTCTTGGTAATCTTCCCTTTTAAAAATAAAGCTTGTCTATCCTGTAATCTGTAGCTAAAAATTATTACCTTTAGTACATAAAGTGACCTTGAGAAAGTTAAAGCAATTAGCCTGAGATACAATCACCAGGTCAAAATACCCAGACAAAAGGAAAACATAGTGTTAAAAATGTCTCATTCTGGAAAGAAGCCCCAAATAAGCAAAGCACTCCTTAAAAATGGAAAAAAGGTAGGAGGCATATCACTCCCTGATTTAAAATCCTACTACAATGCCGTAGTAGTTAAGACAGCATGGCACTGGTACAATGACAGACACATAGATCAATGGAATAAAATTGAGAACACAGAAATCAGCCCATCTATTTATGGTCAACTGGTTTTTGACAAAGAGATAAAATCAGTTAGGTGGGGAAATGACAGGCTTTTTTAACAAATGGTGTTGGCAAACTGGAAAACTATTTGCAGAAGAATTAAACAAGATCCCCACCTCACTCCATATACAAAAACCAGTCAAGGTGGATCATGGACCTAGGACTAAAACCAAGGACTATAAACTTCATTAAAGAAAAGCTTGGGAGAACTTTAGTAGTCCTAATCCACAACATAAAGAGTCTTCCAAGTATTCTGAAAAATTTACAACCAGGAGAAGATAAAATAGATGAATGGGACCTTCTAAGAATCAAATCCCTATGCGCATCCAGAAGCTTCTCCAACAGGGTAAAAAGGGAAGCCACAGACTGGGAAAAAGTTTTTGGTAATGACATGTCAGATAAAGGGCTTATATCTATAATTTATAAAATACTTGAGCACCACAAGATAAAGGTAAATAATCCAATTAAAAAATGGGCACAGGATATGAACAGACACTTCACCAAAGAAGACATTCAGATGGCCAACAAGCACATGAAGAAATGTTCAAAATCCCTAACTCTGAGAGAGATGCAAATAAAGACAATTATGAGATATCATTTCAGTAAGACTAGCAAAATTTAACAGAATACCAAGCAACAAATGCTGGTGAGGTTGTGGAGAGACTGGAACCCTTATTCACTGTTGGCGGGAGTGTAAAATGGTCCAACCACTGTGGAAAGCAGTGTGGCGCTTTCTCAAAAAGTTGCAAATAGAGATACCATCTGACCCAGCAATTCCACTACTGTGAATATACCCTAAAGAGACCATAAACAACATCCAAGTACATATATGCATACCCAGGCTTATCGCGGCTTCGTTCACAATAGCAAGGAGTTGGAAACAACCTAAGTGCCCATCAACAAATGAATGGGTAGAGAAGCTGTGGTATATTCACACAATGAATTGAAAAACAAGGAACTCATGAAATATTATTCAAAATGGGTGACCCTGGAGGACATCATGCTGAGTGAGGCATCTCAGTCACAAAGGGACAAAGGCTATATGGTGCCACTGTTGTAGAATGAGGCTGACATCGGGGTGGGGGTAAGACTGAGAAAAACTGGATAAATTATGTTTACTGCATTGAAGTCTATGAGGGAGAGAATAGTTTAAAAGTATTATATTTTAGGGCATTATGTTTATCATAAGAGTACGGAGTGAGGGTTGCAGAGTGGATTATATTTGGGGTGCGGGTGGGGTTGGGCGTGTGCCGTGGGAGGATTGTGTACCAATGAAGGAATTTTTCTTTTGCTTTTCAAGGAGAGGAGCGAATGGGGGTG
>NW_006400116.1:591995-639981 GCF_000299155.1 Elephantulus edwardii
TCTGCCCTCCCTTTAACTAGCTCCATGAGCCTCCAAGACAAGGAGGTAGGTTTGTGAAATTCAATTGTAAAAATCGAGTGTTTTTACGCTGCATGACATACAATGTAAAATCACACACACATACACACTTAGAACTAAGTCCACAGACCTTTCAGTTGCTGAAAAGCCTTTCCAAGTTTTTAACAACAAAGATAGGACTGACACGCTGAAAGGATAGAAAAACAGGCCCTGTCGTTGGCCATACATAAACCACCTCCCAGTGACTCCAGGATTCAGCACCATTTCTGGAAAAAATTACTGGTGGCATCGGGTGCCCAAAGACTGAGACTGATTAGCAATAACAGTAAAAGCTAGTTTATTAGATGACACAGTGTCTGGAATGTCCTAAAGCATGATGTGCTGTTGATGTCCTTCAAGGCCAGCCACAACACCTGATTTCTACACTATCAGTAACACAAGTGCTAACAGGTTCCAGCTGATGAGGTCCAGGGAACTGTACTGCCCCCACAGATGAGAATCAGCATCTCCATCCTACCAACTGAACCCCAAGTTGCTGCTGACATGAAAGGTAATGTAATCAAGTTCGTGCTTAACGTAAAAGTAGTTTTCTCTGTTTTCTGCCTTTTATCTTAAAGCCTTTTCCCCTCACTAAAAGAGTAAAGTTAAAAGTGTAAACATAAAGAAGGAAAACTTTAAAACAAAAACTCTTGCCCTATGGCTTTTTTCAGAATGTAAGATAAATCTATTTTTCAGCCTCTTGTTTATATGTCCCAGTCTTCAACACCAAACTTAGCAAAGACAAAGAAAACTTACTTACTATATTAAGTTAAAAAGAAGAAAAAGACTTCTTAAGAAGCTTTAAGCACAAGTAACTCCAAAAGTATAAAGATGTATATGAAAAAAAAAAAAAGATGTATATGGGGAAAAGCCAAAACTATGTTGTTGCTGGTAAAAATATAAAAAAGGAAATGGCTTTGTAACTCAAACCAGTTTATCTTATCCTAGAAAATAAAGCAATGAACATCCCTGAGGCTTTGCAAGAAACATCTGGACAGCTCCATCATTTGCTATGGTATAGTTGATGAAGATGTAACTCTTTATTTTCTGACGTCTGTTAGTTTCATTGTACTGATGCTGTTATGTTAACTATTAAAGGTGTTTTTCCTGTTACCATACTATGAAGATGCTCTAATCATCTACCTACCAGTTAAAAATGAACCATAAATCTCTCAAACTTTTAAGAGCCAAAAATGTTAGTAAAACTCCTAAAGGTTATAAAACCTGTGTATTGCATAAAGCAAACTTGCTCCATCTATAAGTTGTGAGAGAAAAGTGAATCTTTGTGAGAACTGATGAAATAGTTGTAAAAAGCTTAAATAGGTGTGCAAATCTATGGCTGAATAGAAGGATAGTAAGAATCGTAGTGTCTTAGAAGGGAAAGGAGGTTGGTTAGTCTTAAAGTGGAAAGTATATTTTTTAGAAAAAGTAGCTAGAAAGTAAGTAAAATGAAATTTAGGAGAAAGTGAATAAAGAGCAAGGAGATTTTATTTTAAGTAATAATGAATTGTTCTGTATAGTATTTAAAATGAGAACATCCAGGCAAATCAATACTTTTTTTAAAAAAACCAAGACAACAAACAACAACCAGGAAACAAAACCATAACATGTCCTTACTATTACTGCTAAGATCTCTTGTCTTTGTAGCATGCTTTCTAAGGTTGTACTTTTCAGACTACACTAGAAAAATCATTTAGAAATGGAATCTTGCACGAGCTCTCAGGTCTTCTGCCTGCAGACCCTTGAATCAGCCTTCATCTCAAAGAGTCTAACTGCTGTTCACAAACTACCAACACTTCCAGCAGGAAGTAGATAGAAGGGTCATCGGTCATTGGTCATCATCCCCAGTCCCCTAACAGTTAAGGCTCCCATCCCAAGGGGAGGAGATTGAAATGAACAGGAAGGTTAAAGTGGTGGCTAAAAGGAAGGTCAGTGGAGGGAAGGGGAAGGTTGCAGGTCTTAGAGTGAGGAGAAACCTTCCACCAGCCTACCTTACCAGTGAAATTGACATTATCAGAGTAAATTCTTATATTTGTTTAAGGACACTTAAAAAATTAATTTTGAATAAGCAAACCAGTATAATAAGAGAAGCACTCAGAAACTTCTAACAAGGTATGACCCCTTAGTTAAAAGGCATCTGTTTTGCCTAGAGCTGATAGGATCAATTACCTTAGTCTCTTAAGTTTATGTGTTCACTACTTATCTTAGGGCTCTGCTCCAGAAGAAGTGGCAAAGAATGATTCAATAGATACCTCAAGGACGCAGCTGTAGATATCTCTGGGATCCACAACTAAGACACATCGACCATTTAGCCTTTAGCTATCTTTGTTTGGATGCAGTACTTAACTCAGCTCCAAACTCCACAGTGGCAAGAGGAGGTGTGCATGTTTCTAGGGATCGATGGCATGGAGATGGACCCTTGTGTTGTCATTGTCATTAAAGGGCAGATCCAGAGTCAACCAAAGGAAGCTTTCCAAGTACTTCGCTCATACTACCAAGAGATCGCCTGCCTCCTTCCTAAAATTCCACGGACTGCTAACAACCTTCTCCTAAGGCTGACAGAAAACATCACCAAGACACTAAATATAGCCTCTTGCTTTGCATGTAGAGGTACTCTAAGATGACTGATAGCCCTGGGTAGATTCAGATGTTTAGGAAAAAGAAGCGGGAGTCCTAGTGCCCACGACTGGCCTGTACAAGCTTTTGTCAAACCTGCCCCTTGGATTCTGTGGACCAGTACCATCCCAGCGAGTCAGTCCAACTCTTTATGACAAAGAGTCTATCATGACACCTCAAAACCAGTGAAATGGAGGGGAAATGTCTCATCTGAAAAGAATCCTCATCATCATTTCCCTATCTTAAAAGACAATCTGGACTGTCCCTTCAGATCTGTACTGGATCTATAGGAATAGTGCCTATTGCCAGCTGCCTGACCAATGGGTGGGAAGCTGTCCCTTAGGAACTATCGGGCCCTCTTTCTTCCCGTTACCACTCAAGCAGGGTGAGGCCATGGGATATTCTACCAGTTCTTGCAGTAAGCAAGCCATACAAATTGGGAATTGGAAAGATAATGAGTGGTCTCCAGAAAGAATAATTGAGTACTGTAAGCCAGCCACAAAGGGTGAGCGAAGGTCATGAAGATATCAGACCCCCATTTACATGCGGAACTGCATAATTTAGCCCCAAGTGGTAGTAGAAATCATCTAATGAGACATTCAGGACTCTGATAAAACTAGCCTGGCAGCAAAATAAAGTAAGAAATACAGTTTATCAAAACAGACTGGCCTGTATGAAACACAATATGAATGAAGAATAGTATGAAACACAATGTATACAAACTTTGTGAGCAAACCAATTAAAAAAAAAGAAGTTATTACCTGAAACTCAAACTCACTGTGAAGAAAACAAAACGAAACAACAAACAGACTGGCCTTAGATTATATGCTAGCATGAGAAAGTAGAGAGTATAGGAAATGCAACCTAATGCTGCCTAGCAGTAGATAATGCAGGGAAGGTAATCAGTGAAATATCCAGAAAAATACAGAACATGCTTCATAGCCCTGTACAAACCTGCAACAGGTGGGTCCTCTGAAGCCTGTGGGGAGAATAGTTCTCTGCCCTCGGGGGATTCAAAACCTTCATAGGAGGAGAACTAGTCATGATTAGGTTTTGCTTAATTATTCCTGCTGGCAGCTAGAGCGATACACTCCACCACTAATACAATTGTTAGCCCCCAAACAGCATCACACATGTTTTACGTACAGCACTATCAGCTCCTGCAGGAGCAAACAAGTTGTGAGACTCCTAATGATGATATTGTTAAAGAGCCTTAAAGGGGTAGGAGTGCAGGAGCCCATGACCTTGAGTCCTGATAAATTTGAGGAACTTGCAGCTCCAGTTATACAAAGAAACTAACAATTCCCACCCTTGTAAAATCTGCTCAAACAGAGACCACCAAAAATAAAATGGCACAGTGGGTGCTCCCATTCAGCCCTATGTAATCCTGTAAAAAGGCAAGACAAAAAGCTGGTGAGGGAGCTGGATTCTTAAGACTTTAGTCTTGTGGTTGCTTCACAGGAAAGAAAAGCCTTTCCCTCTAAAACAAGTGGTGTCTGGTGATTTATTTCCTCTCATTTGGGCCTTGTCTTCCTAAAACATTACTACTCTTTCTAAGGGGCTCTGATACTTTCGGTGCATAATGTGTCAAATTTCTAACTGGTTCAAATCCACTACTTGCTCTGTGGGAGAAAGCGGGTGGTCACCTCCTGGAAAGATGTACAGCTTCAGAAACTTGATGGAGGATCAGCATGAGCTGGAATCAACTCAGTAGTGTTGGGTTGGTTTGGGTTTTTGGAATTATTGTTCCTAGGATCCCTGGTGGTGTAGCAGTTAAAGCACTCAGCAGTCTCTCCTTGGGAGAAAGTTGTCACAATTGGCCTCAGTAAAGAGTTCAGCCTTGGAAACCTGGTTTATTATTGCCCAGCTGGCCTAGTGGTAAGAAACTGCATTGCAATTTCAGAGGTGGTTGTTGTTATGTGCCACCAAGTCACCTGTGACTCACAGCAACCCTATGTACAACAGACCTAAACTCTGCCCTATCCTGTGCCAATCTCACTATCTCTGACACGCCTACCGCCATTCTCTCAGCCACTGAATCAATCCAATTTCAGAGGAGAGCAGTTTAAACCAACCAGCTGCTTTGCAGGAGAAAAATGAGCAATCCCATCCTGTGCGATTTACTGACTCTGAAAACTCCTTGGAGTTAATTCTAAGAATTAACAAGAACAGCAGCAACAACAAATGCAGATATCAGTGGCTATTTGAAGTTTTGGCTTTTCAAGTCTCATTTGGAGCCTAACGTTTTGAGATCCTGATGGAGAAGTGGGACAGGTGAGCCCTGGGAAAATCATTCTCCCTTCAGTGTGACACGTGGTCCTGGCTCCATCACCTGCAGTGGAGGAATCATCAATGGGTCCTCATTGCTGAGCCCAGGGGGAGCGCACACTGACTGGTGCTGGTCCTTCACAAGTGCTATGAGACAGAGGATGAAGAGGAGAAGGCTCATGTGTGTAAGAAAGCAAAAATGAGATGATACTGGTAGATTAGGAGACTCTTTTACTTCTTTGCTAGAAATCCCACCCCTTTGGGTCCTATAATCTTAAATCTCAACTTCATGCACACTTTCTTTCAACAATTCATCTTGGCTGCTTATTCATAGGTTTATTCTTCCTTCTCTTTCTTTCTTCCTTGCTTTCTTTTTATCATTCAACAAATAGGGTTTGCACATCCCTTTTGTTCAAGGTTTTGAGGCAAAAGCAAGACGACATTGTTCCTACCCTTGTGGAGACTGCTGCATGCCAAGGGAGGAAAATAACTATCAAATGAGCATACATAAGGACTTGTGATAACCAGAGTCATCGGTGCTGGGGAGAAAAATTGCAGGAACTCCAGTGTTTTATTCCTTTGAGAGTTTACTACTAGCCGAAATCTGTGGCTCTCTGGTGGTTCGGGTCCAGCAATGTCTCCAGAGGAGAAACATGGGCAATCTCCTCCCATGCTCTTACACCATTAGAAACCCAGTGGAGGGTCAATTGTGAGTCACTTCAGACTTGATGACAACTAGTTTGAGTTTATAAAATGCGTGTGTAAATTAGTACTAGTTTGGGAGGTGAAGTGGAGGCAGCAATGGATTGCTGAGGGCTGAAAGATGGAGAGGGGACAGACAGGTAAAGGATAGAGGACGTGCTCACCTCCCTCTTAATTGTGATTTTATTGAAAGTTTACAGAAAAGTTGAATTTTTATTTATTCATTTCTGCACAGTTTTCTCCTAACCTCACCCAGTTCACTTAAAAAAATTCACTCATTGTTGCATAATTTCCCCCACCCCAGTTCACTTTGCGACGCACCTCTTGTTCTGGACTGTTGTCGTACACACAATGCCTAATCATATATTCCTTTAAAACAGTTTTTGCTTCATCTGTTCTAATGCAGTGTTCATTATTTGTCTCCTCTTTTCTCAGTTTTCCCCAAACCCCCTCAGTCCTGTTTTAAAACAGTGGTGTTATGTAATATTTGTCTTTTCGTGACTGAGATATTTCACTCAGCATAATGTCCTCCAGGGTCACCCATGCTGTGTAATATTTTATGAGTTCCTTGTTTTTCAGTGCTGCATTCCAGGCCATTGTTTTTCTATCCATTCATCTGTTGACAGGCTCTTGAGATGCTTCCATCTCTTTGCTATTGTGAGCAATGCAGCAATAAACAGGGGTGAGCATATCATTTGGGTGGCAGCTCTGGTTTCTTCAGGGTATATTCCTAGTATTGGAGTTGCTGCGTCAAATGGTATTTCTTTTCCCAACTTTATGAGAAAGTGCCAGACTGACTTCCATAGTGGTTGTACTATTTTACATTCCCACTAGCAGTGAATAAGAGTTTCAATTACTCCACAACTCCGCCAGCATTTCTTGTTTGATGCCCTGTTGAACTTTGCTATTGTTGCCGGGGTGAGAAGATATCTCATAATTGTTTTGATCTGCATCTTTCTAATAGCTAGGGATTTTGAACATTTCTTTCTTTGTTTTTATTATATTTATTTACTTATTTACAAAGTTTGAATACATTGTTTTTCACATCAGATCTTTCCCATTTCCTTCACCCTCCCCCCCCATTAAATTGTGTGATCCTATGGTTTCACCCCCCTGCACATATTCACTCCTCTGCTTTTGTTATAAGAGCCTTTCTGAGATGGCATTGCCAAATGTTTGTTTCCACATGGTAGGTTTTCTTTTCACCCTGTTGAAAAAAGTTTTTGATGCACATAGGGCTGAACATTTCTTCATGTGTCTGTTTGCCATCTGATTGTCCCCTTTGGCGAAGTGCCTCTTCATATCCTGTGCCCATTTAGTGATTGGATTGTTTACAGTTTTCTTGCTGAGGTTCTGGAGTATCCTATAAATTTTAGATAAAAGTTCCTTATCAGATATGTCATTGCTAAATTTTTCCCCCCTCAGTCAGGTTTCCTTCTTACCCTATCAGAGTAGTGTTTTTGATGTTCTTAGGTATTTGATTCTTAGAAGATCCATTCGTCTATTTTATTCTCTCCTGGTTGTAGGTTTAGAAGCTTTTTGAGTGAAGAGAATAGCATGTGTGCACCAGTGGAAGGAGGAGTGTAGATACTTGTGCGGTGAGGCTTTATCTCCATTACAGTTCCTTGAGAAGTGGCCCTTGTCCTGGCTTCTCTTGAGTCTGTAACCCAGGGTCTAGGGAACTCTAAGGGAGCTCTGGCGGCTTAGCGGTAGTACCATAGTAGCAAAGGTGCTTCTCTGTCTTCCCAAAGGCAAGAGGTTGGAATTCAACAGCTTGTCCGTGGGAGAAAGATGGACAATCTCTTCCTGGGTGATCTACTACCTCTGAAAACCCGCTGGTTGATCAGCTATGGGGTCAGTTCCAACTTGAAAGGTTCTGGTCAACAGAGCTCTAGAGTTGAGCAATGATTGAGACTGACCACCAGGTGGTGATGCAGGACTCTTTTATCTCAGAAAGCTCTTCAAAGAGAAGGCTGGGAAGGCTTAGTGTAAGTTGCTGTCATTTCGAAGCCAGTCAACTTTTTAACAGATCAGAGATTTACAGATCTGCTTAGCAGAGATTAACTTTTTAACATATCAGAGATATTAACAGATCGGATATTAAGAGGGGTGAAGTGATACAGAAAAAGAGGATGAGCTATACGATGAATAAAATCACTGACGATAAACACTATTGTAAACACAATTCTGCAATATCAACAGTAATATACATTAATCTTAAAGTGAATATGTGGGAAGGTGGACATAAATTGACAGATGGAAGGCACACACGCATGACCACACACAGGCTTTGCAGACGTTTTTTCTACACTCAAGGTCTCTGGTGGAATAGTCCATAGGAAACGGTGTTGCTAATTCAAAGGTGGCATATCTCTTGAGGTTCCATTCCACTAGCTGTTCATATACACCAGCAGGTATATTGGGGGGGGAAAGGAAATCTCACACCATTTATAGTTTCCAAGAACGTGGTGGTTTCCAAGGACCTATGACTCAATTCAACACCAATGAGTTGAATTGAGCTGATATAATATATGACTGTGTGGCGTTTGATTGTGTGGATTATAACAACCATGGTTCTCTTCTCTTCATAGTCAGAACAATGGTATCAACTAAGAGAACTCTGCTGTCTTTGCAATTTTTCTGTAAATCGAAAAGTATTCTAAAGTAAAAGCCTTATTAAAAAATAATAGCTGTAACTCTGAAAAATATGATGTGTCATTTAAGGCTGTGAAGTCACTTTGAAGAGTTCACTTCAATAGAGAGGAATTAGGTAATTTGATTTCTGTTTTAAATGGATGCCAGTGGTTGTCAGGGTGAGAATCAGATGGCAGAGGGGTTTGAGAGGGTGGGGCTGCTAGTAACTGATGGCAGGGAGGGGAAGCAGGTTTGTGGGCAGCAAGGACAGTGGTTTGGAGACTCATTAGGTTTGAGGTCACTGTTAGAACATCCACATGAAGATGCTTATTTGACACAGTGTACAACAAGCCTGATGCTTGGGGAAGAGGTTATGAACATGTACATTTAGAAGTCTTCAGTATGTATTTGTTGTTTAAAGTTTTGAGATTGGATGAGATCACCAAGAAAGTGTAGATGGAGAATCCCAAGATTTGAGTCTTAGAGCCCTCAGGCCTTGGAATGAGAGTTAATGTATCTTTTCTGGGAGTGTTTTGCAACTTTGAGAGTATTACTTCTGATTATGGATACATGTAATGCTTTAGACTCTTAAGTGAACTTTAAATATAGAACTCAGGTTAGGCATCCCTGCTTGACACAAATGGCTTTTATGTTCAGTTACTAACTTAAAGGTTGATGATTAAAGTCCATCTGAAGGTGTCTAAGAAGAAAGGCCTGGTGCTATACTTGCAAAGATTACCTCATTGAAAACCTATGGCGTGCAGCTCTGCTCTGAATCACAAGGGCACCATGGGTTGTCACTGACTTGACAACAACGCCCCCCTCAAACCTTATTATAGTTTTTATTACTTTAAACACACACACACACACACACACACACACACACACACACACACACACCACTTCTCTGAGCAATTAAAGAAATCTCTGGTATGGAATCTTAGTCCCAGGCCTGTATTGGAAACACTAGTGCTCTACACACAGTCAGAGTCTGGGTTTTTAACCTTTCCCCTCCTAATTCAACACTGGGAACCCCATAGATTAGCACAAGACAGGGTCTGAGACCATCTTCTAATCTTCTTGATCATGTAACACCCATTCTTCCCGAATCACATCAGCTTATTTAACAATCAGGCTTTCAAGGCAGGACATTCAGTCCCAGGCAGCACACTTACATACGTAGAGGAGACCTACCCTCACCTTGGAAATGATCACATTGTGACAGCAGGGTGACATTAAGGGAAGAGCAGAGACACTAAGTCACAAATAGCAGCCAGTAGAAACTCAGAGCAAGGACCTTTCTTTCCCCAGTACTGCTTCAGGCAAAAGCTTTCCCTGAAGCTAGTACGTGGGATTTGGGCTTACATCCTCCTAACCTCAAGATAGGCAACAGTATGTATTTGTTTAAAGTTCTGAGACTAGATGAGATCACCAAGAAAGTGTAGATGGAGAATCTCAAGATCTGAGTCACCAGCAGTAGCATGTGGTGCAAGATATCACAGAAGTGACTTGGGGACTAAGCTATCATATATCAAGGGGTGGCTGGGGGAGGGAGGCACTGGACCAGGTAGGAGGGAGTGTAAGGATCGCTGATGCAGCAGGGAAAGGGAAGGGATAAGACACACGTGCTTGGCAGGGGCGGGGCGGGGGGGCAAGTGAATGTATTTGTTATTTCTGTAAGGGAATTGCCTTTTATCTGCTTGGTAAAATGCTTATCTGTCAGATATTGGCCCAAAACTAAGAATCCAAAATAAGACAGACTAGGAAGAAGGATTGGCCATCGATTTCCAAAATATAGCAGGCCCTGTGTACGGTGAGCACAATTAAAGCAGGCTAACAGATACGGCAACTGAGATTGAGCTCTCAAATTTGGAAACACAAAGGAGGAGAAACAGTTGTAAGCAGGAACTAATAATTGGAATGAGGAATGTGAGAAGTGTGAATAAGTGTGAGAAGTAGGGAAATTGGACATTTTTAAGAAAGAAATGGAATGCATAAATATTGACATATTAGGTATTAGCGAAATGAGATGGATTGCCATGGGGCATTTTTAATCAGATGATCATATGATCACTGGAGATGAAGAGATGAGAAAGAACAGGGTCATTATCATAATTAAAAAGGTAGTTTCCTGATCCATCTTGAAATACAATATTGTTAGTTTTAGGATAATATCCATTTGCATACAAGGAAGACCTGTTAATACCACTATAATTCAAATTTATGCACCAACAACCAGAGCCAAAGAGGAGAAAATAGGTCATTTCTATCAACTGTTGCAGTCAGAAATTGATCAAATATGTAACCAAGATGCATTCATAAATAATGGGTGACTGGAATGCAAAAGTTGGGAACCACAGAGAAGGATCAGTAGTTGGAAAATATGGACTTGCTGACAGAAATGAGTCTGGAGAGAAAATGATAGAATTCTGCACAACTATTTATTCATTGCAAATATCTTTCATAAGAAACATAAACGCAGGCTATACACATAGATCTCACCTGATGGTATACACAAAAATCAGTTTGATTACATGTGTGGAAGGAATCATTGGAGAAATTCAATATCAGCAGTGAAAACCAGGTCAGGAGCTGATAGTGGAAAAGACCATCAACTACTCATATGCCAATTCAAATTAAAGAAGTTTAAACCATATTCACAAGAATCAAAATTTGATCTTGAGTTTATCCTCCCTGAATATAAAAACCAACTTAGGAATAGGTTTGAGGCCTTAAGCACTAATGAATGAAGACCAGATAAACTGTGGGGTGATATAAAGAATATTGTTTATGAAGAATGCAAAAAGTCATCACAAAGAAAAACAAGAAGAAAAGACCAACATGGATGTCAGAAGAAACTCTGAATATT
The DNA here is from genome assembly GCF_000299155.1 of Elephantulus edwardii. Lineage (NCBI taxonomy): Eukaryota > Metazoa > Chordata > Mammalia > Macroscelidea > Macroscelididae > Elephantulus > Elephantulus edwardii. Next base: position 603,142 of record NW_006400116.1, read on the forward strand.
TCCCTAAAGGGCAGAGAAGACAATGCAAAAGTGAAAAATCAAGAAGTTAAGGAGCTGAATAGAAGTTTGGAAAGACAAGACAAAGAATTTTAATGATGTGTGGAAAGAGCTGGTATAGGAAAATCAAAAGGGTCAAATTCTCTTGGCATTTCTTTTTTTTATAAACTTTAAAAAAATAATTTCAATGAACATTTACAGAGATTTTGGATTTCCATTTATTCATTGTTGCACTTTTCTCCTCGCCCACCCCCCAGCCCCCAGTTTGCTCTTCTCCTTGAAAAGCAAAAGAAAAATTCCTTCATTAATATACAATCCCCCTGCACACCCCCACCCCCACCCTGAGTATACTCCACTCTGCAACCCTCATTCCGAACTCGTATGATAATCATAATGCCCTAAAATATATTAATTTTAAACTGTTCTCTCACTCATTAGCTTTAATGCTGTATACATAATTTATCCATTTTTTCTGTCTTATGCCCACCCTGATGTCAGCCTCATTCTACAACAGTGATACCATACAGTATTTGTCCTTTTGTGACTGAGATATTTCACTCAGCATAATGTCCTGCAGGGTCACCCATTTTGAATAATATTGCTTGGAATTTCTTAAGCTGAAGAAATTAACAAATTCAAGTCATGAGTTGAGATGCTTAAGAGGCTATGGGCTGAATTTAAGAAGCATTAAAAGAAGACAGAAGAAGTATACAGAGTCACTGTACCAAAAAGAAGTGGCTGACACAGAAGAATTTCAAGAAACGACATATGATCAAGAGGCAGTGGTGATGAAGGAGAAAGTTCAGGCTGTTCTGGAGGACTTGGCAAAAAATAAAGTCCCAGGAATTGATGGAATACCAACTGACATATTTCAACAAACAGATGCTATCTTGGCTGTACTCACCAGATTATAACAAGAAATCTGAAGGACAATTACTTGACTAACTGACTGGAAGAGATCCATTGTTATTCCCTTTCTAAAAAAAAGGTGATCCGAAGGAGTGTGGAAATTATTGAAGAATATCATTAATATCACACACTAGCAAAATCCTGCTGAAGATTATCCAGAAACGACTGGAACAGTACATTGACAGAGAATTATCAGAAATACAAGCTGGATTTAGAAGAGATCATGGCACAAGAGACATTATTGCCAATATCAGATGGATCTTGGGAGAAAGCTAAGTGTACCAGAGGAATGCCTGTGTTTCATCAACTATGCAAAGGCTTTTGACTGTGTGGATCACAACAAATTATGGCTAACCTTGGGGAGAATGAGAATCCCAGAACACTTGATTGTGCTCATGAGAAACCTATACTCATACCAGGAGGCAGTCGTCAGAACAGAGCAAGGAACCACTGTATGTTTCAAAATCAGGAAAGAAGTGCATCAGGGATGCATCCTGTCTCCATATTTTTCAATCTATATGCCAAACAGATCATTTCAGGAAGGTGGGCATTATGAGGAGGAATGTGGCATCAGGATTGGAGGAAGAATCATCAACAACCTTCTTTTTGCAGATGAGACAATTTGCTTGCTGTAACTGGAGAGACTTGAAATGCTTGATGGATTGCATCTCAACATGAAGGGAAAGACATCCTCTCCATTGGGCCGATAAGCAGTATCATGAGAGACTGACAAAAGATTGAAATTGACAACAATTTCATCTTGCTTGTAGTAAGCATCTTTGTTATCAGCAGTCAGGATATCAGGAGACATATAGCTTTACTCTGCTGTCACGAATCACTCCACCTTTAGAGCAACGACGTCAATTTAAAGACAAAGGTGTGCTTGATTCAAGTCATAGTCTTTCTAATCACTTGCTATGCATCTGAGAGCTGGACCATGAATAAGGATTACAGGAGAAAAATGGATGTATTTGAGTTGTGGTGCTGGAGATCCTATGGACTGCCATAAGAATTTCTTGGAGAAAGTGAAACCAGAATGTTCCTTGGAAGCAAAGCCAGTATAGCTTCATCTCACATATTTTGATATGTTAAGAGAGGCTTTTCCTTATACAAGGCCATCATACTTGGAAAGATAAGAGGGCCAGGGAAGGAGGGGAAGCCTCTCAATGAGATGAATTGTTACAGTGTAGCAGCAATGGACTCAAATCTGTTTAGGATGATAAAGACCATGTAGGATTGGACAGAGTTCAGATGTATTGTTTATAGGGTCGCTACGAGTCATAATCAACTCAACAGCATTTAGCAACAATAATTACTATATACAGTAAATATACCCACATATGTAGCAGAAGGTAGGCAAAAATATGTTGTTGTTATGTGCCATCGAGTCGTTTCCGACTCATAGCGACCCTATGCACAACAGCTCTAAACCCTGCTCTATCCTGCGCCAACCGCACCGCCTCTGACACACCCATCCCGATTACCCAAGTCACCGAATCAATCCATCTCATAGAGGGTCTTCCCCTCCTGCGCTGTCCTTCCACCCTCCCAAGCATGATGTCCCTCTCCAAGGACCTGTCACTCCTGGCAACATGTCCAAAGTATGTCAGACGAAGCCCCAGAATCCTTGCCTCCAAGGAGCAGCTTGATTTAATCCTCTCCAAGATGAATCTGTTTGTTTTCCTGGCAGTCCATGGTACATTCAGTACCCTTCTCCAGCACCACAGCTCAAAAGCATCCACTCTCCTTCTGTCCTCCCTAGTCATTGTCCAACTCTCTGATGCATAACAAGCGATTGCAAATACCATGACCTGTATCAGGCGCACCTTAGTCTCCAGAGAGACACTGTTGCTCCTGAGTACCTTTGAGAGGTCCCTAACGGCAGTCTTTCCCATCGCGATACGCTTTTTGATTTCCTGACTGCTGGTACCAAGAGTGTTGACTGTGGAGCCGAGCAAAGTGAAGCTGTGAACACTCTCAATCTCTTCGTCATCCATCCTGATGCTGCCAATTGGTCCAGTGGCGAGAATCTTTGTCTTCTTGACGTTCAGCCTTAGTCCATACTGAAGGCTGCAGTCCTTGACCCTTCGCAGCAAGTGCATGAGGTCCTCCTCAGTTTCAGCAAGCAGGGTTGTGTCATCTGCATAACGGAGATTGTTAATAGATCTTCCACCAATCCTGATGCCACAATTCTTCTCATAGAGCCCAGCCTCTCGGATAATCTGCTCTGCATACATGTTGAAAAGGTATGGAGACAGGATGCATCCCTGGCGTACACCCTTCCCTATTTTGAACCATGCAGTGTTACCCTGCTCTGTTCTGACTACTGCCTCTTGGTCCAAGTATAGGTTTCGTATTAGCACAATTAAATGTTCTGGGATTCCCATTCTTCTCAGAGTCAGCCACAGTTTGTTATGATCCACACAGTCAAATGCCTTTGCATAATCAATGAAACACAGATAGACATTCTTCTGGTATTCCCTGCTTTCAGCCAAGATCCATCTAACATCAGCAACGATATCCCTAGTACCACGACCCCTTCTAAACCCAGCCTGGACTTCCGGCAGTTCTCTGCTGATGTGCTGTTCTAATCGTTTTTGGATGATCTTCAGTAGAATCTTGCTTGCATGTGAAATCAATGACACTGTTCTGTAGTTTCCACACTCAGTTGGGTCACCTTTCTTCGGAATGGGAACAAATATAGATCTCTTCCAGTCAGTTGGCCAAGTGGTCGTTCTCCAGATTTCTTGGCACAACTTGGTGAGCACATCCAGGGCAACATCTGTTATCTGAAATACTTCAATTGGTATACCATCTATTCCTGGGGCTTTATTTTTTGCTATTTCCTTCAAAGCAGCTTGAACTTCTTCCTTCATCACCATAGGCTCTTGCTCATATGTTATTTCTTTAAATTCCTCTGTATCTGCCAATTCCTTTCTGTATAATGACTCAGTATATTCCTTCCATCTCGTAGATTACTTAATTATAACAAAACATTCTGAAGGAATGAGTTTCCAGGGCCTTAGGACCATAGGGTTAGCTGACACCAAGGCCATTTGGCATAACATGGTACACATAAGTAATATTATACACTGTACATTAGGAGTGGCTGGATCTTAAAAGCTTGTGAGCATACATCTTAGGTTCATCTATTGGTCTCTCCCTGCCCAGAACAGAAAAGAAGAAAAGGAAAGATTCATAGAGAGAATTAGTCCAGTGGACAAATGAACCTGACAAATCTCAATTTCTATGACCCAGAAATCAGACAAACTAGATGGTGCCTAGCTGTAACCACTGATGGCTCTGCAAGGAATCAAAGGTGGAGGTCCTGGGAAGAGTGGACAAAAACGTGGAACTAAACTTAAAAACAGAACAAAAGGCCAAGCTTACTGGTCCAAATAGAGATAGGTGAGCCCCCATGACCATAACCTTTAGTCAGCCTTCAAAACTATAACAAAATTCACCCCCTTTGACTGCTCAATTTGCAGCAAAACAATCGACAGACCTATAAAAGGAAATATAACACCAGTGAGGCACTAAATCCTTAGAATAGCTGTAAAAGTCAAAAGAGCATTTGCCCAAGGAAAAAGCCTAGAAAGACAGGAAGGGGTAGTAGAAAAGGATTAATGGAAACTAGAACCATAGAGAGAAAATGGAAAGAGTGTGGTTACACTGGGATATTTTGATAAAAGTTATATATAGAGCTAGTATATAGGGTTAATAAAAGAGAAAACCCTCAACAAAGACTGACACAGTGGCTGCATCAGTGGGCCTGAATGTGACAGAGATGGGGAGGATGCCACAGGTAAGGGCAAAGTTCAACTTATTTTTCAGAGGGCTGCTATGAGCAATAGATAACTTGATAGCACCTAACAGCAGCAACAAAGTAAAATTAATAATTCAGTGCAAACCCAATAGTTTTACAAATGTTCACACAAATCACATGTAATATCACACATACACAGAAAGATCTCTTTTGCTGACCCTATATACTTTGCTTTATATAATTTTAATGAAAATGTCACAAAAACAAAGCAACAAAAAAAAACCCAGCCAACTTTTGCAACTACTAGTCTCAATAAACAAAATACTTGCTCTAAGTGTATAAGGTCAAAGAATGGAAAATGTTTTTCTATATTTAGGAGCTTCCTCAAGATTTTTGAACCTGAAAGGTAGGTGGGACGACACTGGATGTCCTAAAGGCATTAGGTTGAGAGCTTGAGGTCCTTAACAGAATTCCAATGAGTGGTTACTGAAAGCTTTGTTGTTGTTTTGATGTGCCATTGAGTCGCCTGTGACTCATAGTGACCCTATGTACAACAGCCTAAATTCTGCTCTATCTTGTGCCAATCTGATTGTCTCTGATACACCTACCTCCATTACCCCAGTCACGGAATCAATCCATCTCATAGAGGGTCTTCGTCTCCTGTGCTGTTCCCCCCACCCTCCCAAGCATGATGTCCCTCTCCAAGGACTGATCCCATGATACAACATGTCCAAAGTATGTCAGATGAACCTTCAGAATCCTTGTCTCAAAGAAGCAGCCTGGTTTCACCCTTTCCAGGACAAACTTGTTTGTTCTCCTAGCAGTCCATAATATATTCAATACTCTTTTCCAGCATCACAGCTCAAAGGAATCAATTCACCTTCTATCATTTCTAGTCATTGTCCAGGTTTCTGATACATAGGAAGTAATTGCACACCTCAATCTCCAGTCTAACATCGTTGCTCTTCAGTACTTTGAAGAGGTCTTAGAGAGCAGAATTTCAAATAGAATTCACATTTTAATTTCCTGGCTGCTGGTATCAAGAGTGTTGATTGTAGAGCTAAGCAAAATGAAGCTGTTAGCAATCTTAATCTGGTGAGAATTATGTTTTCTTGAGGTTGAGCTTCAATCCATAGCTATCAAATGCAAGCAAGATTCTGTTGAAAATTATCCAAAAATGACTGGAGCAACATGTCATCAGAGAATTGCAGGCTGGATTTACAAGAGGTCGTGGTACTAGAGGTAGTATAATTAATGTTACATATATCTTGGCAGAAAACAGAGAGTACCAGAGGAATGTCTATCTGTGCTTCATTGACTATGCAAAGGCTTTTGACTGTGTGGATCACAACAAGCTGTGGCTGAATCTGTGAAGAATGGGAATCTCCGAACATTTGATTGTGCTTATGTGAAACCTATACTTGGACCAAGAGGCAGTTGTCAGAACAGAGCAAGGAAATTGGGAAGGACGTCCGCCGGGGATGTATTCTATCCCCATACCTTTTCAATCTGTATGCAGAACAGATCTCTGGATGCTGGGCTATATGAGGAGGAATGTGGCACCAGGATTGGTGGAAGAATCATCAACAACCTGCATTATGCAGATGACACACCCTGCTTGCTAAAACTGAAGAGGACTTGAAGCGTTTGCTGCAGAAGGCCAAGGACTGCAGCCTTCAATATCGGTTGAAGCTCAACATCAAGACAGAAAAGATTCTCACCACTGGTCCAATTGGCAGCATCACTATGGATGGTGAAGGGATTGAGATAGTTAAGTTTTAGTTTGCTTGGCTCCACAGTCAACACTCTTGGTACCAGCAACCAAGAAATCAAAAGAAGAACTGCATTCAGAAAGTCAGCTGTCAGGGACCTTTGAAGAGTACTGAAGAGTAATGACATCAGGCTGGAGACTAAGGTATGCCTAATCTGGCCTATAGTCATGCAATTGCATGATACTCATTGGAGAGCTAGATAGTGACTAGGGATAATAGAAAGAGAATGGATGCCTTTGAGCTGTGGTGCTGGAGAAGAGTGTTGAATATACCATGGACTGAGAGGAGAATAAACAGGTTTGTCCTGGAGAGGGTGAAGCTGGACTGCCCTTTGGAGGCCAGGATTCTTAGACTTCGTCTGACATACTTTGTACATGTTGTAGGGAGGGACTGATCCTTGGAGAGGGACATTATGTTTGGGAGATGGGAGGGACAGCGCAGGAGAGGAAAACCCTTGATGACATGGATCACTTCAGTGATTGGGGTAGTGGGAGTAGGTGTGTTGGAGACAATGAGGTTGGCAAAGGATAGAGCAGCATTTAGCACTCTTGTAAATAGGGTTGCTATGAGTCCCAAGTGACTCGATGACACACAACAACAACAAATTCCTTGACCCTCAGCAGCAAGCGCTTCAGGTCCTCCTCAGTTCATCTGCATAATGCAGATTGTTGATGAGTCTTCCTCCAGTCCTGATGCCCAGCCTCCCAGATAATCTGTTCTGCATATAGCTTGAGAAGATATGGAGATAAGACATATCCTTGGGGCACATCCTTCTCAATTTTGAACTATGCAGTGTCTCCTTGCTCTGTTCTGACAACTGCTTCCTGGTCCAAGTATAGGTTTCACATAAGTATGATCAAGTGTTCTGGGATTCCCTTTCTTCTCGGAGTCAGCCACAGTTTGTTGTGATCTACACAGTCAAGTGCCTTTGCATAGTCAATGAAACACAGATAGACATTCCCTGGTATGCTCTGCTTTCAGCCAAGATCCATCTGACATTACCTATAATATCCCTAGTACCACAGTCTCTTCTAAACCCAGCCTGCACTTCAGGCAGTTCTCTGCTGATGGGCTGTTCCAGTCATTTTTGAATAATCTTCAGCAGAATCTTGCTTGTATGTGATATCAATGATACTGTTTGATAATTTCCACACTCTGTCAGGTCACCTTTCTTTGATATGCAAGCAAATATAGATATCTTCCAGTCCATTGGCCAGGTGGTTGCAGTAGAAAATAGAAGGAAGGGACTCTCTTGTTCAAGTTCTGTGCATCTCAAATGGGCAAGTGCACACCACTATAAAATAAAAGAAAGTGGACAAAAAGAAAGAGAATCGGCTATTCCTTAGTTTTAGGAGCCCGAGCTTGTTGGCTAGCTCCAGGCTGTGTTCTCTCATCTTCGCTCTGCAGAGTGGACCTTGGAGGACATGTAGTCTGAAGAGGGAAAGACTAAATAAACAGCAGTGCTGTTTCCTGGGTAAGGCTTCTTTGGTCTTGGGCTATTTGCTGAGCCCAAGCAGCAGCTGACTGATCAGGCCAGAGGTTAGTGGTCCAGGGGCCACCCCAAGTGGGAGTTGGTGGGTAAAATTCCCCTTCCTCCTCACTGTTGGGAAGGTGAATTCTGAGGGTTTTCCCTAAAGACTCTCACAGGACCACCTGTAAAGCTCCATCCCAGTTGTCCATAAATGGGTCACCCTGGAGGTCATTATGCTGAGTGAAATATCTCAGTCGCAGAAGGACAAACACTGCATAGTGCCACTGTTGTGAAAGGGTACTGATGTCAAGGTTGGGGGAAGACTGAGAAAGATGAGATAAATTACTTTCACTACATTGAAACAGATGAGGGAGGGACTGTTAAAAAGGGATATATAATTAGGTATTATTTTCATGACACGAGTACAGAATGAGGGCTGCACAGTGGAGTGGACTTGAGGGGAGTGATTGTATAACAATGAGAGAATTTTTCTTTTACTTTTCAAAAAGAAGAGAGAACTGGGGAGGGGAGGGAGAAAACTGGGCAGGGAGAAAAGTGCAACAATGAATGAATGGGGGGGAAAAAGTTACTCATTCGTGAGAACACTGTTGGCTTTCCTCCTTTCCCCAATCCCTCAGCCTAGCTTCTTGAGATAACCTCCCAAGTCAACTGCTTACACACAAATCATTGTCTCCGAGTTTGTTTCTCAAGGAAATTAAAACTAAGAAGAGGGTGATTAGGAATATTTGATGAGCAGCTCAAGTATTTTTAGAGTACAAATAGTGAGAGAGAAGAAAAAAAGCCCAACAAAACAAACCCATGCAAATAAGCAAAGAATACCTAATGACAGTTCAGAGAGCCGAAAGCTCCCAACTTTCGTAAGGAAGAATCCTGCAAATCCTTTTGTTAAAACACCAAGCTACTTCACTTGTGTGGAGGCTTATGTATTCTTCAGTTTTCTCCAGCTCTGCACATGAGCAGAAGCCCTGCCTCACCTCACCATGAATATAAAATAATAGCCCAGTGATTTTTTTTTCTCCTGAACTCCTAGCTCTGACATTTTAGTGCAGAATCTGGGTTGCATACAAAGTAAAGCAAGCTGAGGGACACAGCCTTGTCCCTTTACCCTGCAGAGCCTTCCAGATGGATTCTTTGTACAGCTGAGCACCCAGCAAAGGCAGGCCACTTAGCAAGCATCACTGAAAGAAGTGAACACCTCATTTCAATAGGCGACTGTTGCTTTATTTAGGCCTCTGGAAACGCAGTGTCAACATGAAGTATGTTTATGGTTGCATTTAATCACCAGGGTAAAATATCAGGAATGCTACCGAAAAAGAGAAAAAGGTTGAGTGACTCAGCTTGAATATATTAAAAGTTTATTTGATGTACAATGTGTAACAAATCTGGAGTCACTCTCTCCTCAGGCATCTTGCTGAAAGCTTAAAGACCTCTTGCATTCTCCCTCTTTGGAAGGAGCTGCGTTTTTTAAATAAAATTTCCAGTGACCTTCTATCCCAAAGTGTGAAACTCTTACAAAGAGAATGCCAATAGTTGTTGTACATGGTGGAATTTCTTTGAAGATGAGTTGCATTGTACAAAATATTTTAAAAAGGGCTCTGAGCGTGCTTACAAATAATTTGTGAGCAAATTTTACAAACATTATAAATATTCTAAGGTCTTATATGTTTGTGTCTCATTAAAATTATTATTATTATTGGGTTGTTTTTTTGTTAGGGGAGCTCTGGTGGTAAGGTTGCCACTGTCAAAGCAAAAGTACATAGTTCAAATTTGCCAGCTGCTTCATGGGAGAAAGATGGGCAATGTTCTCCTGTGTGATTAACTGTCTCTGAAAACCTTCCGGGCAGCTATGGGTCAGTTCCAACTAAATAACAAGAAAATTATTGATAAAGACACAAGCCCATGGAGTCTCTACAATTACACTTATAAGAACTTCAAAAGTCAGCAAATCCCCATTTTCTGTTAGAAAACATGTTAGTAGTTATTATATGGTGGGTAATAATTGGGAGGGAAAATGAGGGTGGCTTTTGGGATTCTGGTTAGGTTTTTTTCTTGATCTGGGTGCTGGTTAATATTTGTGAAATGTCATTGAGCTGTGTACTTTTCTACGTTTACATTAAGTTTAATGGAAAATTAAAACTCTATTGATATTGCTATGTAGTTTAACATTTTTCTTTTATTCTTGCTAATCTAAGAGTTTCAGCAATTTGGTCCCAGTGGGTGTTTTTGCTCAACCCTGCTCTGCTCTGGCTTCGCACCAGGACACCTGTAGAATGACCAGGACAGCTTACCTGCAACCTTGGAGTTGTATGCCACCCCGACCCCACAGATGTTGTTGTTGGCTGCAGCAGACACTTCCCCTGCACATCGGGTCCCATGGCTGTGGAGAAAAACAGTCAGGTTGTAGATAAGCTGCCAAAAGAACTTTGGAGAGGCTCCCTGGGTCAGACTCACCAGGGCAGAGCAGACCTCTGCTCATATGGTTTTCAGAAACAGATGACCAAAGCCTTTTTTTCCTGAAGTGTCTTTGAGTGGTTTTAAAGTGTCTCTAAACCACTAACCTCCAGTTAGCAGGTGAGCACTGTGAAGTTTGTTAGATTGTAGCAATTTCACTCTGCTCCTTGGAGGAAATGATGATGAAACTTTGTCTCACACATTTGAGCATGTTCTTAGGAGGGTCCAGTCCTTAGACATCATTCTTAGAGGGGTGGAGGGGTCAGTGTAAGAGAGGAATACAACAAGATGGATTTACATGGTGACTACAACAACGAGCTCCAGCATATCTCAAATAGTGAGGATGGCACACGAGGACTAAGTTCAGATCCATTTTTCACAGAGGCCACAATTGACTGGAGGGCATCTAACAACCACACTTCTCTCTGGCTCCATCTGGATATTCCAAGACCCTGTTTTTTTTCAGACAACTCTTTACATTGGATTCTTTCTACTAAAAAAGGCTTCTCAGAATATCAACTTTAAGATTTGATATGATGAGTGAAATATCTCAGTCACAAAAAGATGACTATTTACACTGTTGTAAAACAGAACTGGCATTGGGGTTGAGGTAAGACTGAGAAAGAGGGGATAATTAATGCATCCTGAGGGAGCTGTTTAAAGGGGATATTTGATTAGGAATTATTGTCATGACATGAGTCCAGAATGAAGGCTGCGCAGTGGAGTGAACTTGTGGGGAGAGATTGTATAACAATGAAATAATTTTTCTTTTAATTTTCAAAGAGAAGAGTGAATTGTGCGAGAGGGGTGGCCAGAGAGAAAAGCGCAACAATGAATGAATGCCATCCCAAGTCTCTGTAAACTTTCATTAAAATTAATTAAAAAAATTTTTTATTTTCACTCAAAGATTCCTCATAGCTTGCTGCAGAATCACAGTTACAGATTTCCTATGGAAATGAAACAGTGTAGGCGAGGTTTATGTAGTTAGAACTGCTCTCCTGTGTTTGAAGGGCTGGGATTGTGAGCTCATGCTTATATTCAAGGCTGTTTCAGGACTTTGGAGTGTAGCCCTGCCTCTCAGTAACGGGATAATGGCAATTACCCTTCTGAGTCTTGCTTTCCTTTGAGGAAGAAGGATGGGGCATATTTTGGCAATACTTTGCATTAAGAATCTCAGTCATTAGATGACTTTTACAAGCTTTGTCCAGCTTTACAATTCTGAGCCAGGTCTTTTTAGGGCTCATATAACAGAATAATTTCTGCAACACACATAGTCCTTTTAATAGTTGTCTCTTGTGTTTGCTATTCTTGCTTTATATCAGAAGGTTTCTTCTTCCCTGATACATTTCCCCTCCCCATGAACTGACTTGGTCTTAGGACTTGCTTTGATCATTTGACACAGCAGAAGGATGCTGGGATTCATAAGAGGGCTGGCAGCTTCTACTTTCATCCTCATGGGACCCAGGGCTGTGTAAAGGGACCAGGAGAACAATTATGGGTCACTGTTGGGTCATGCTCTTGCATACCTTGTCATTGCTCCGCTGCAAGATGCCAAGACCTGTATGGCATGGTTAGAGTCTGGAGTGTCTTCCCACCACAGCTTTCCTGGCATCTGCTAAAATCTACAGCCAACCCAGGTGCACTCACACTCCAGCTGCAACAGATCACTGCTTGACAGATTGAGGGGCTGCAGTTCCAGTGTGTCTTGGACCTCACTCCTTCCTGTAGCAATAGACCACTGCACCACTGCCTGAAGACCCTGCTCCAACACTTGGAGACTGCTGCTGCTACTCGACTGTCTGGCACCAGGAACACGAATATCACAGATACTTTGGTCCTGAACATGGATGTCTAGCTACATCATGTGGGATTTCTTAAGCTCAAATGGAAAAGGCTGGGTGGAGCTGTGGGTTCTGGAGGGCAACAGTCCGCCTGCTCCAGGCCCAAGACTCAAGAGGAGAGCATAAATAAATATACAGAACCTTCACAAAATGATTCCATGCATAAAATCTACTAAGAAAAGACTCACATAATATCAAGAAAGCAGGAGTTTGCCTCAGTCATCATGAAAAAACAAAATAACCGTTCTCCTAAAAATCAGACCCACTGAATACCCCAGATAGAGAGAACCAGAAGAAATGTTGATGTGGAATTTGAACAGCTACAGATGAAGATGCAAATGATGGAAGAAACAATAGAAGCCATTAGGAGAGCAAATACCAGAGACAGTAATCCAGAAGAAATACATTGACGAGGAACAACTTGACAAGCTACTAATGCAAAAGATGGAAGAAAGAATTGATGCTATAGATAAAAAGCTACAAGAACTTAAAAAATCATCACAAAACAGAGAGGGTACAGTTAATACAGTACTGGAAATAACAGAAAAGCATGGAAATGCAATCCAGAATATTAAGACCAAAATGGCAGAGGTGTCCAACACTCTGTTGGGACAAAAAAGTAGAACTGAAGAGATGGAATATAAAGATTCAGTGAACTGGAAAACAAGAGTCTCAATAGAGACATACTAGAAGAAAAATCAGAGATTATACATAAAGAAAATATTATAATATGTGGAATGACATGAAAATGAAGAATGTATATGTGATTGGAATTCCAGAACATGGGAGTGACAGAGAAGTTGTTGGGAAAGTTGTGGAAGAGGTACTAGAAAAAACCTTCCAAGGTATTTTGAAGAAGGGGAAATCCAAGAAGCACAGCAGATAGAGAATAGAGTAGGCTCAAAAGGAAAAAAACATTAAGACATATCATTGTCAAATTCTCCATATTAAAAGATAAGGATAGAATACTAAAAGCAGCGCGAGGAAAAACAAAGAGCCACCTACAAAGAGGAAACAGATTAAGCTCTGATTTCTCATATGAAGGAGAAATCACATCCTTTGCAGTAAAGAAGGAACTTAGAGAATTTGTAAAAACAAGACCAAAACCACAAGAAATTTGAAGTGAAGTCCTTCACACAGAGACACCAAAGTAAAGTGGACGAATCATGGTAAACAGAAAGAAGAGAATAAGAAACACAGCAAAAATGGCAATGGTAAAAACCTAGCCTGGAATGAAATACAGGTGACTATTAGATTAAAAATACAGCGTTTTCTCAGGGGTAAAAGCTCAGAAAGTAGATAAAAGTTGAGCTCAAATTTATTACAGTCATGTGGCAACCAACGCAAGCTGACTCTTCAGTGGGTTTAGGGAGGCTGTAAATTGCTTGGGAGAATGTTGCCCATCTTTCTCCTGCAGAGCTGCTGGTGAATTTGAATCACCAGAAAGGTTCTGCTTTTGGGTCAGCAATGCAACTCCCAACAGACCAGTACGCTAGAGCTCCCTACCTCCCAGGAAATAAAAGGATATAAATATTAATGGAAATAAGAAGCAAATAGCAAGAGTCTAGTTGTTTGTGTGTATTGTACTTAATGTCATAAAACAAAATGTGTATGAATGTTTGATTGGAAAACTTACTAACTTCATAAAGCTACACTTAATCACAATACACAAGACAGGAAAAGGCAAATGTATAGAAACCAAAGTTTATCAGTGATTACCAGGAGTAGAAGGGAGGTGAGAAAAGGGGGAGTTTTTATTTTGTGTGAAATACTGATATTTGGTTTATAGTAATAAAATCTTATTGATTAAAGGTAAGGTTGAGCATCTGATTAATGTTATTATTGCTATTGTTGCTAAGTGCTTTCGAGTGAAGTCCAACTCATAGCTATTAACAATAGACCTGAAGCCTGCCCTGTCTTGTGCCATGCTCATCATCTCTAACACACTTGAGCTCATTGCTGAAGTCATCATGTCAATCTATCTTCTTAGGAGTCTTCCTTTATTCTGGTGACCCTCAACCTTTCCAAGCATGATATCACTTTCCAAGATAGAGCCATGACTAGCTTCATGTCTATAGGTGAAAGACAAAACTTATCATCTTTGCTTCCAAGGAGCACTCTGGCTGCACTTTCCCCAAGACAAATCTGTTTATTCTTTTGACAATCTACAAGATATTCAGTATTCTTCTCCAGCATCACAACTCAAAGGCAACACTTCCTCTTCTGCCATCCTTATTCTCTGACACACAGCAGGTGATCAATAAGACTATGGCTTGAATCAGGAACACCTTAGTGTTCAAACTGGCATCATTGTTCTTAATTATTTTGATGAGGTCCTTGACAGCAGATTTTCCCAATGCAATACAGCTTATAATATCCTGACTATTTTTACCAAGGATGTTGATTCTTGGTCCAAGCAAGAGGAAATCATTGGTAGCTTCAATCCTTTCTCCATCTATGATGGTGTTGACCATTGGTCCTGTGATGAGGACCTTTGTTTCCTTGATATTGAGATGTAATCCACATTGAAGGCTGTAGTTCTTGATATTCTGCAGCAAATATTTAATGTCTTCCTCATTTTCAGCAAGCAAGGTTGCTAAGTAATGCATAGTACAGGTTGTTGATGAGTTTTCCTCTGATCCTGATGCCACATTCCTATTCATCGTGTCCAGCTCCACAAGTTATTTGCTCAGAATACAGATAGAATAGGTGTATGGAAAATGGGTACAAGCCTCATGTGCATCTTTCTTGACTTTTCAACCATGCTATGTTTCAACCTTGCTTTATTTGGACAACAGCTTCTTGATCTAGGTGTAGATTTATCAGGAGCACAAATAAGTGTTCTGGGATTCCCACTCTTCTCAATGTTACTCATAATTTTTCATGTAAGTGTTATTAATGAAATTGTTCATCTGAAAAAATGTGAAATGGAAAAATTGTATGATATATATTAACAATGACGACAACAACAACAACAACAACAAAAAGAGTAGCTGCTGAGGCTACTTCTTCTTGTTATTGTGTGCTGTTGAGTCAGTGGGCTTCGAGAGGCAGAAAATTGCATGGGAGGAGACTGCTCATCATTCTTCTGTGGAGCAGCTGGTGGATTTGGACTACATGCCTTTAGGATTGCAGTAAAGTTTACCACTACGCCACCAGCTGCTTATATTTTAAAATATTATGGAATTTGGATTCTTGGTTTGGAGGCTTACGGTCATTGTTTCATGGAATAGCTCAGATAACTAATGGTATTTTAATATGTCTGTTGTCCCTCCTAGTTTGTTTCATAGGGCTTGGTGTCTTAACAGCTTGCATTTGACCATTCAAGGCCCAGAGATTGTTCTCCAATTGCCTAAATCAACAGAGGACGAATGGGATGTGTGACTAATTTTCTCCATAAACAAATGATTTCTTTGCTGTGGGATCAGAAGGACTGGACGGTGTCTGGCAGAAGCATATCTGAACAGGCAGATAAGCAACATATTTTGGCATTACTTGAAGGGGAAGCCACTGAGTGTACTAGATTAATTCAGAGGAGCATGATATCTTTGCTAAAGTATGGTTGACATCTGGAGGTGTGGGGAAGGGACAAGGGGAACTTGACTTTGGTATGAATCCAAAAGGATGTTAGATCAGGCATGGCAAGACATACAAGTTGCCATAATATGAAAACACCTGATTGAGACAGACAGATAAGATGTGGGAAGGCATTTTTTTTAATTATAATTTTTAAAAAAATTTTTAATGGAAGTTTACAGAGATTTAGGGTTTTCATTCATTCATTGTTGCACTTTTCTCCCTGCCCACCCCTCCCCCACAGTTTGCTCTTCTCCTTGAAAAGTAAAAGAAAAATTCTTTGACTGTTATGCAATCCCTCCCCCCCAAGTCCACTCTACTGTGCAGCCTTCATTCTGGACTCCTGTCATAATAATAATACCCAATCATATATCCCTTTTAAACAATTCTCTCCCTTATCTGTTTCAATGCAGTATACATCATTCCTCCCCTCCTTCTCTGTCTTCCCTCAACCCTGATGTCACTCCCATTTTACATGTTGTAAAGTGGCCCTATGCAATATTTGTCCTTTTGTGACTGAGATAGTTCACTCAGCATAATGTCCTCCAGGGTCATCCATTTTGCATAATATTTCATGACGTCCTTGTTTTTCAATGCAGCACAGTATTCCAGAGCTTCTCTATCCAGTCATTTGTTGATGGGCACTTGGGTTGTTTCCAGCCCTTTGCTATTGCAAACAAAGCAGCAATAAACATGGGTGTGCATATATCGCTTGGGTGGCGATTATGGTTTCTTCAGGGTATATTTCCAGTATTTCTATTTACAACTTTTTGAGAAAGCACCATACAGCTTTCCATAGTGGTTGCACCATTTTATACTCCCACCAATGGCGAAAATCGGTTCTAGTTTCTCCACAACCTTGCCAGCATTTGATGTTTGCTGTTCTGTTAAATTTTGTTATTCTTACTGGGGTGAGATGATATCTCATAGTTGTTTGGGGAAGATATTTCTTTTGATGCTTTTACTCCTATAAATGTCTGTGGTTGTTATTGTTGTTATGTACCATTGAGTCAGAATCCATTCATGGCTGACCCTCCAAGGCATTTTCAAAAGCTATAAGTTGCACAGCAGAAAAATGTCCTTCTTTGCCCTATGTAAGAGCTGGTGTATTTGAACTGCCGTTAGGCTGGAGGTGCAATTTTTACCACTAAGCCACCAGAGCTCCGAGGCAGTTAATCACATAGGAAGAGATTTCCCATCTTTCTCCCGCATAATAATAAATGTCTGACGTCCTTCTCCAAGGACTGGTCCCTCCTTGTAACATGTCCAAAGTATGTCAGATGAATTTTCAGAATCCTTTTCTCCAAGGAGCAGCATAGTCCATGGTCTGATCCTCTCTAGGATGAAAATGTTTGTTCTAGCAGTCCATGGTGTATTTAATACTCTTCTCCAGCACCAAAGCTCAAAGGCATCAATTCTCTTTCTATTATTCCCTAGTCAATGTCCAGCTCTCTGATTCATAGTCAGTAAATGCAAGAACTATGGCCTGTATCAAGCGCATCTTAGCCTCCAGACTGACATCGTTGCTCTTCAGTACTTTGGAGAGGTATTTGACAGATGCTTTGGGCAAAATGTTAAACAATCCAGGAAGCAGTAAAAGAAGATAGTAAGAGTATTCAGAGTCATTGTACCAAAAGGAACTGGGGGACACAAAAGAATTTCATGAAACAATGTATGAGCAAGAGCCTATGGTGAAGAAGGAAGAAGTTCAATCTGCTCTGAAAGAATTGGCAAAAAACAAGGCCTCAGAAATTGATGACATACCAACTGCCATATTTGACAAACAGATGCTGCCCTGGATGTACTCACCAAGTTTTGCCAAGAAGTCAGGAGGACAACCATCTGGCCTACTGACTGGACGAAATCTATATTTGTTCCCATTCTACAGAAAAGTGACCCAACAGAGTGCAGAAAAAATTGAACAATATTATTGATATCAGGTGAAAGCAAGATTCTGCTAAAGATTATCCAAAACTGGAACAGCACATCAGCAGAGAACTTCATGAAGTACAGACTGGGTTTAGAAGAGGCTGTGGTACTAAGGATATTATACCTAATGCTAGATGGATCTTGGCTCCAAGCAGAGAATACCAGAGGAATGTCTATCTGTGTTTCATTGACTATGCAAAGGCATTTGGCTGTGTGGATCACAACAAACTGTGGCTGACTCTGAGAAGAATGGGAATCCTAGAACACCTGATTGTGTTTTTGCGAAAATACTCTTGGCAACAGCAGCCATGGAATTAAAAGACATATTATGATGGGAAAGTCTGCTATTAGGGACCTCTCCAGGGTACTGAAAAGCAATGGTGTCTCTCTGGAGACTAAGGTGTTTTGATATAGGCCATGGTTTTTGCAATCACTTGTTATGTGTCAGAGTTGGACAATGACAAGGGAGGATAGAAGGAGAATTGATGCCTTTGAGCTGTGGTGCTGGAGAAGAATATTGAATGTATCATGGACTGCTAAGAAAACAAACAGGTTCATCCTAGAGAGGGTTAAACCAGGCGGCTCCTTGGAGGCAAGGATTCTGAGGCTTCATCTGACATACTTTGGACATGTTGTAAGGATGGACCAGTCCTTGGTGAGGGACATCATGCTTGGGAGAGTGGAGGAGGGACAGAACAGGAGAGGAAGGCCCTCTATGAGGTGGATTGATTCAGTAACTAGGGTAATCGGGATGGGTGTATTGGAGATAGTATGATTGGCACAGAACAGAGCAGAGTTTAGGACTATTGTACATAGAGTTGCTATGAGTCGCAAGTGACTCGACAGCACGTAACAACAAACAACAACATACTAGGACCAGGAGGCAGTCGTCAGAACAGAGCAAGGAAACATTTCGTGGTTCAAAATTGGGAAGGGTGTATGACAGAAATGTGTCCTGTCTTCATACTTTTTCAATGCATTTCTAGTCATCTTAAAATCAGGTGTGAGTGTGTGTGTGTTTGTGTATTTAGAGATTGTCCTTTGGTGCTCAGTTTAGGGAAAGCACCTTAGAGATTGCTCCAGGCTCTTAGAGATTATTACTGTTGCTATACACCACACCTGGTGTCCAACTGCCTTACTGGGTGTTTCAATCAATGATTCTGTAGAAGATTCTTGATCAAGTGGGTCAAATAGAGAAAAGAACTTTAAATATCTTTTAGATATGAGGTTTTTGAAGTCATGGAAGTTAAATGAATCCTCAAAACTCCTGTCCTAAGATGATCTTTAACCAGAAATTCCCCTGATGTCTTCTTAAAACCAAACAGTAGTTTAGCATAACTATTAAAGAAAGCATGCCTTTAGTATTATATTTTGTCTAGATTTTGCTGTACAGGGCCAAACTGACAACAGCAACTTGAAAGATTAGACAGGAATCTCACAGGTGAAGATTGTTGCTGTTGTTATTGTTGATTGTCTTCAAGTCAAGCATGACTCATAGTGACCCTGTGAACAAAAGGCCTGAACTTCCTCTACAACTATCGACAATTATCAAAGATCATAGAGTTTCTGGAGGCATGTTGTTTAGGAAGTGAATGCTACTCCTGCTTCTACACCTGCCATAGTATGCCATTGTTGTTAAGTGCCATTGATGCCTGCGATATGTAGCAACCCTATGTACAGCAGCTCTGAACCCTTCCCTTTTCTGAGCCAGTCTCACTAATTCTGACAAACCAACCCCCATTGCCCCAGTGACTGTATCAATCCATCTCATCTGGGTCTTCCTCTCCTGCACTGTCCATCCACCCTTCCAACCATGATGTCCTTCTCCAAGGACCGATCACCCCTGACTACATGCCTAAAGTTAGTGAGGTGGAGCTTCAAAATCCTACCCTCCAAGGAGTGACTTGACTTCACCCTCTTCAAGACAGACCAATTTGTTTTCTTGTCAGTCCATGGTATGTTCAAGATTCTTATCCAGCACCACAACTTGAAGGCATCTATTCTTCTTCTGTCATCCTTAGTCACTGTCCAACTTTCTGAGTCATAACAAGTAATTTGAAAGACCATGGCCTGGATTAGGTACACCTTTGTATCTAGACTGACATCATTGCTCCTTAGCAATCTGGAGAGATCCATAACAGCACATTTACCTAATGCAAGTCCTCTTTTGGTTTCCTGACTCTACAGAAGAACGCATATAGAGTAGAGGTGGAGATTAGATAGGAATTTTATATTCGTGGGGAAGGAGCAACCCAGAAAAGGAGGATGAGAATATTGGGCTATGAGAATGCAATAGATGTCACTGATTCTTACACATAGAAATTGTTGAATGCTTTGCGATGTATATTCTGAATTACAGTAACAAAATACTATGTAATGTATATTTTGAATGACAATAATACCTATTATTTGACTTGTTGAAAGTGAGGACTTGAAATGTCTGTTTCAGAAAATCAAAGTGTACAGCCTTCAATATGGATTGCATCTCAATGTCAAGAAAACAAAAATTCTTAACACTGGACAAATAGGCAACATCATGATAGATGGAGAAAAGATTGAAATAGTCAACAACTTCATCCTACTTGGATACACAATCATCATCCTTGGTACCAACTGTCAGGAAATCAGTAGATACATTGCACTGGGAAAGCCTTAAGTCAGGTGTTTCTCCAAATTATTGAGGAGCAATGGTGTCAGTTTGAGGACTAAGTTGTGTCTGATTCACGCCATGGTCTTTCTGATAATTTACTATGCATCTGAAAGCAGGAGATGAATAAACATGACAAAAGAATGAATGTCTTTGCATTATGGTGTTTGAGAAGAGTAGTGAATATCTCAGGTACTGTCAAAAGGATAAACAAATATGATTTGGAGAAAGTGCAGCTAACCTGCTCCTGGGAGGGAGAGATGATACAGTTTTGCTTCACATGCTTCAGGCATGTTGCTAGGAGAGGCTGTTTCTTGGAGAGGGACATGATGCTTGGAAAGGCATAGGGTCAATGAAAGAGAGAAAGATGCTCAACCAGATGAATTGACATAGTGACTGCTGCAATGGGCTCTTGTGTCAGGAAGTGTGAGGGTGGCACAGGACAGGACATGGCTCATATCTGTTGTTCATAGGGTCACTAGGGGTCGTAATTGACTCAACAGCACCTAAGAACAACAACAAGTGAAATAAGTCAGCTCCAGTGGTTTCGCGTAGGCAGGATCATGATAGATTTGAGAAAGGATTGAAGTTGGTGATTTCACCTTGCTTGGACTCACAAGCAAGACTCTTGGCACCAGCAGTCAGGAAATAAAACGATGAGCTGCACTGGGAAAATCTGCTGTCAAAGATCTCTCCAGAATCCCAAAATCTCTGTAGATGTTCATTGAAATGAAAAATAAACAACCTAAATTAAAAAAAAATTAAAAAAAAGCAATTATGTTAGTATAGAGACTAAAGTATACTTGATCCAGGCCATGGTCTTCTCAGTTGCTTGCTATACATCTAAGGACTGAAAAATGAATATAGATGAAAGAAGAATTGATGCCTTTGAGTTGTGGTGCTGGAGAAGAGTATTGAACATGCCATGGATTTCAAAGAGAACAAATAGGTCTGCCCTGGGAAGATTGAAACCAAGTTGCTTCTAGACACAAACATTTTGAAGCTCCATCTCACATACTTTGGGAATGTGACTAGAAAAGATCCATCCTTGGAGAAGAGTATCATGCTTAGGAAGGTAGAGTGTCAGTGAAGTAGAGGAAGACCCTGGATGGGAAAAACTGACAGTGATTATTTTAATGATGTCGAGTGTGTAAGAGATGGTGAGATTGACCTAGGATAGGCCAAGATTCAGAGACATTGTTCATAGAGTCACCGTGGGTCATATGCCACTTGACAGCACAGAACAGCAACAAGAAGGGTGTCATAAATAGTAAAATTACATGACAAGAGTCAATGAGCAATTCTTAATGAAAACATTGGTTGCTCATATAGTAATATTGTTTCCTTACTTTCTTACTAGACTTGTGAAGCTTGTGTTATGGACTTATCATGTGTGCTTTAAGGCTGGAGTGTAGATGAGGATGAAATTCTGTTATTGTAACTGTGCACGACTGACCTGTCGTATTTCTATTTTGGTTCAGGATATTGAAAATTATTATTTTTAAAACACTGAAAATATGAAACATTAGAACTGAAATTCAGAGATGACCAATACGGCTCAGTGGCTGACATACATACTTTATGGTCTCCAGAGACTAGTAATTTAGATGGATGAGCAAGGGCAAAGCAGTTTCTTAGGGAAACCTCTTGGGCTGCTAGCAAGTATCCAATATTTTCTGGAGAAGTGAGAAAGCTCTCCATCTTTCAGATCCAGGCATTTAAATTTCTAACTCTCAAATTTCCTAATAGGTCAACTCTGCTTCATGCATATAAGCCACTTAGAAATTCTGTATACAAACAATTTTTAAAATTTATTTTAATGAACATTTACAGAGATTTTGGATTTCCATTCACTTGTTGCATTTTTCTCCCTGTCTACCCCTCCCACCCCAGTTCGCTCTTCTCTTTAAAAGTAAAAGAAAAATTCCTTCATTGGTGTACAATCTCCCTGTCCTGAGTACACTCCACTATGCAACTTTCATTCTGGACTCTTGTCATAACCATAATACTCACTCATATATAGCTTTTAAACTGTTCTTTCCCTCATCTGTTTCAATGCAGTATACATAATTTATCCAATTTTTCTCAGTCTTACACCAACCCTGATGTCAATCCCATTCTACAACAGTGGCACTATGCAATATGTGTCTTTTTGTGACTGAGCGTACATTGTTTTTGACACCAGATCATTCCCATTTCCTTCACACACCCCTCCCTTCAACATCAAATTGTGTGGCGTTATGTTACGGCCCTCACCCACCCTTACCTCTGTACTTCCTCCTCCCCTCTTAGATCCTCATGCACGTTTTACTAGTTATCTCTTTCTATAATAATAGTTTTATACACTATTTATCCTTATGGGACAGAGTTGGTTCACTTATTATAATTTTCTCCAAATTTAGGTAGAGAGTTAAAAATTAATTGCTCCTGCCTGTTGTGTGTTGTTCCACTGTGTGGAACATAATTTCTCAGCTCATTCACTTGTGGTTGGACATTTTGGCTGGTTCCATGTTCTTGCAAGGATGAATAACGCTGCTATGAACATTGGAAATGACAACCTCTTCAACAAATGGTGCTAGCAAAACTGGACTGCTACCTGCAGAAAGCTGAAACAGGAATCCACACCTCACACCATACACAAAAATCAACTCAAGGTGGATCAAAGACCTGGGAGTAAAGCCCCAAACTGCAAAGTTTATCAGAGACAAATTGGGATCAAGTTTAGATGGCCTAGTCTATGGTATATAAAGACTGCCAAATACAGCCAGAAATTCAGAGTCTTGAGAGGATATGCAGCTTTTTGGATATTAGTCCTCTTCAAATAAGTTATGCAGAAATACAGACACTAGATTCTTTCCAGGAAGTGTAATATCTAGCCAAATATTATTTACTTTCTGTCAGAAGCTCAAAGGACAGTATGAATGGATGTCTGAGGAAGATGGATGAATTAGTGAGGTCACTCATTTATCTCGTTGGTATCAGTTCTCCTAGTTTCATGTCCAGCTGGAAAATCTTCAACTTGGCTCTGTGTTCTTCAATGAGTTTCATGATTATACTAGCTACTATTTATAGTTCCCTCCACGTGCCATGCAGTGTATTAAATGCATGCTGCTAATTCATGGAACTGCATTCCTGGACGGTACAAGTGCTTAATGAGTTCAGTTGCTAACTGTGAAGGTTGGAGGTCTGAGTCCACCAAGAGACACCTTGAAGGAAACTTCTGGCAATATACTCCTGAAAACCTGCAATTGACATGTTGTTGTTGTTATGTGCCATCGAGTCGTTTGCGACTCATAGCGACCCTATGTACAAGAGCCCTAAACACTGTTCTATCCTGTGCCAACACATTCATTCCCACCACTCCACTCACAGAGTCGATCCATCTCATCGAGGGTCTTCCTCTCCTGCACCGTCCCTCCATTCTCCTAAACATGATGTCCCTCTCCAAGAACCAGTCCCTCCTTGCAACATGCCCAAAGTATGTCAGGCGAAGTTTTAGAATCCTTGACTCCAGGGAGCATTCTGGCTTCACCCTCTCCAGGAAAAACCTGTTTGTTCTCCTAGCAGTCCATAGTATATCCAGTACTCTTCTCCAGCACCACAGCTCAAAGGCATCAATTCTCTTTCTATCAGCCCTATTCGCTGTCTAACTCTCCGATGTCTAATGAGCATAGTTTATTCTTTTTTTTTTTATTTTGATAGATGATGAAGAGATTGAGATTGTTGACAGCTTTAGTTTGCTTGGCTCAACAATCAACACTTTTGGCACCAGCAGCCAGGAAATTGCATTGGGAAAGTCTATTGTCAGAGATCTCTCCAGAGTACTGAGAAGCAACAATTTCAGTCTGGAGACTAAGGTGCATTTGATCCAGGTCATGGTCTTTGCAATCACTTGCTATGCATCAGAGAGCTGGACAATGACTAGGGATGATAGAAGGAGAATTGATGCCTTTGAGCTGTGGTGTTGGAGAAGAGTACTGAATATATGATAAACTGCTAGCAGAACAAACAGGCTCATCCTGGAGAGGGTGAAACCAGTTTACTCTTTAGAAACAAGGATTCTGAAGCTTTGTCTGTCATACTTTGGACATGTTGCAAGCAGGGACTAATTTTTGGAGAGGGATGTCATGCTTGGGAGGGTGGAAGAATAGTGCAGGAGTGGAAGACCCTCAATGAGATGGATTTATTCAGTGATTGGGGTAATGGGGGAAGGTGTGTCAGAGACAGTGAGTTTGGCACAGCATAGAGCAGGGTTTATGGTGGTTGTACATAAGGTCACTATGAGTCCCTAGTGACTTGACGGCATTTAACAACAAGCAACAATATGTTTTCTTTGATATGTTCTTGTCTTCCAGCTCACCGACTCTCTGTTCCATCTCTTCTGTTCTACCTTTTTGTCCTTCAAGAATGTTGGACACTTCTGCCATTTCAGTCTTAATACTCTGGATTACATTTTCATACAATTCTATTATTTCCAGTACTGTGTTGGCTGTACCCTTTCAATCTTGTGATGATTTTTTAAGTTCTTTACCTCTTTATCTATAGTTTCAATGGAAATATTTTGCATTTGTATCTGTAGTTGTGCAAGTTCCTCCTCATCAATATATTTCTTCTGGCTCCTTGTCTCTGAAGCATTTGCTTTCTTAGTGGTTTCCATTGTTTCTTCCATCATTTGCACCTTCTTGCATAGCTGTTTAAATATCTCTTAATCAATAGATTTTTTTCCTACTTCTTTACCTCTAGATTATTCCCTTTATTTGTGGCTTCCATTGTTTCTTCCATTATTTGTACTTTTGTCTGTAGCTGTTCAAATGTCTCCATATTAACATATATCATCTTCCTTCTTGACTCTGGGGTATTCAAGAAGTCTTTGATATTCTCTGCCTTTTTTGGAGAAGGCTTAGTTTGTTTTTTCACAGTGTTTGAAGCTACCCACAGTCTTCTTGACATTGGGTGCAGGTTTTCTTGATAAGTATTAGGCCATTTCTATTGTGTCAGTGAAAATTGTTGTCTTCATGATGCTGCTGATTAGACGTCAAGTTAAAATGTTCAGTCCATGGGGTGAGCAACTCACTCTACTGTAAGTCCTTTCTGGGAGAATTTGCCTTTCCTAAAGTTCTTGTTGTACATAGGTTTTCATGTACATAGGTTTTCAACAGGATGGATGGTGAAGAGATTGAGATTGTACACAGCTTTAGTTTGCTTGGCTCCATAGTCAACAGTCTTGGCACCAGCAGCCAGGAAATTAAAAGGCGCATTGCCATGGGAAAGTTCTGCTGTTAGGGACCTCTCCAAAGTGCTGAAGAGCAGTGGTGTCTCTCTGGAGACTAAGGTGCGTCTGATACAGGCCATAGTCTTCGCAATCACCTGTTATGCATCAGAGAGTTGGACAATGACCAAGGAGGATAGAAGGAGAACTGGTGCCTTTGAGCTGTGGTGCTGGAGAAGAGTACTGAGAATACCATGGACTGCTAGGAAAACAAATAGATTTGTCCTGGAGAGGGTTAAACCGGGTGGCTCCTTGGAGGCAAGGATTCTGAGGCTCCGTCTAACTTACTTCGGACATGTAGTGAGGAGAGACCGGTCCTTGGAGAGGGACATCATGCTTGGGAGGGTGGAGGGACGACGCAGGAGAGGAAGGCCCTCTATGAGGTGGATTGATTCAGTGACTGGGATAATTGGGATGGGAGTGTCAGAGACAGTGCGATTGGCACAGGACAGAGCGGAGTTTAGGGCTGTTGTACATAGGGTCGCTATGAGTCGCAGGCGACTCGACGGCACATAACAACAACAACAACAAAGTTCTTGTGGTTCTATCTGTTCTGCATTGCAGCCATATAGGAATCTCACCTTGATATAGTATCCTGTCCCCAACTCAGTAGTCCTCCTTCATGTATGAAGTAGCTGAGTGATATGAGATCACGTGCACTACTCAAGCAGTTTCTTATGTACCTTTCTCCTGAAGCTTAATGCCTTCCTTTGTCACTGGATTGGCACGAGATCAGAGATCAGGGCTGCCAGCTCAAGCAGCTTGTGTGCAGGAGGTCTCAAGTCAGCCCTCCCTCTCACAGAAACCTGAGAAAAGTCTTTCTTTGTAACTCTGTGTCCCAATGTCTTTTGTCCTGTTTGGCCATTAGGATGTTAGAAGGACCTATAACCCCAGGAAAGTCTCAGTCTATCTCCATGTTTAAATTCTTGACACAAATCTTCAAATTGTGAGTTTTAATTTTAGTTAGACATGTTTTCCAATTAAGGAAACGGATTATTTTATATTAAAGAATCAACATAGCATCACATTTGTATCACATACTATATATGTATTTTACATATGTAAAATAGGAGAGATTTGTTGTGAGGCATCAGCAAAGAATTGCTGCAAATCAAGGATTATAAAAACTCCCTATCTGTAATTCACACTATTAGCTTTCAAGGTAGAAATAGTCAGTCCACTGTGGTAAGATGATAGGTATTTTATGATCTGCAATTTTTTCCTGTAGTCCTCCAATTTGTATTATATCTGGTTTGGTGGTTTTTTTTTTTAGACAATGGGAACATTTAAACAATGAAGAGTTTTCTAATTTGTATACAGAAAGAGAAATCAAAAACAAGATTTTTCTTCAGTGGTTTTAACAAAATTACTTTGTTAGACTTCACTGTGTTCTAGTTTGAATCCAAAGAGAGAATTGGCTGCCAGTAGCAAAATTAAGCTAATGTCAGCTTAAGAGGTAGTCTCAAAGTGCACATGAAAAGAGATTAGAGTAGGTCTTTGAAAGTCGTTTGGATTTTATTATCCAGGAGGAATTAGTGTACAGAGATAGAAAGGAACAATGTTTGTCTATTTTTAAAATATTAAGTCTCACCAGGGTGAAATATTAGTTTACATCATTGTGGAAATAGCTAGCTAGGGAGGGCAATCTTTCTTACAGCTTCTTCTTTGACCTGCTGCTTAGGAGATCTTCAGATGAAATATGACTTTTTGTAAAAAAAAATAATAATGGAAATATTTCCTAATCAAAGGTTTTACAGATATGTCAAATTTGTTCATCTCTATAGCACCCATTTCATCCACCTTCCCCTATTTGGATTACTTAAGAAAGAAAAATCTTTCTGAATTTATAGTATTCAGAATTTCTAAATCTTTGTAGTCAGGAATGGCATATGTAATACAGAACATTTGAGCCTCTAGGGCATAATAGATAGAGTGTATTGGAGTTTGTGATGCCCCATAAATATTGCTGATGGCAGAGATGACATTTCCGTGGTGATTACCTGTCATAGAAATGCTATGCAAGAAAGATTTTTATGGACAACAACACAGTAGTGAAATTCAGCGCTGCAATGCATCACCAAACATTGACCTAAAACCTAGCAGTGCTGGGAGATTATTGACAAACCTGACTGGATGCCTTGAGAGAAGCAGGTGTCTCTAAAATGGACAGATGTCAAGGCAATTCAATATCTCAGCATGACTAAAAAGGTAGGCCATTCATCCACCAACCAATCAATCAGTATTTATTGAGTGCTGACAAGAAAAAGAATGCAATACTGGGCCTGGAGCTTCACAGTAAATGTGCTATATGTGTTTTGCACATTTATACTCATCAGATGTGTATTATTTTATACATTTTGCAATTTGTTGTTGTTATGTGCCGTCGAGTCGTTTGCGACTCATAGGGACCCTATGTGCAACAGCCCTAAACCGTGTTCTATCCTGTGCCAATCTCATTGCCTCTGACAAACCCATCCCGAGTACCCCAGTTACTGAATCAATCCATCTCATAGAGGGTCTTCCCCTCCTGCGCTGTCCCTCCACTCTACCCAGCATGATGTCCCTCTCTAAAGACCTATCTCTCCTTACAACATTTCCAAAGTATGTCAGACAAAGCCCCAGAATCCTTGCCTCCAAGGAGCAGCCTGGTTTAATCCTCTCTAGGATGAATCTGTTTGTTTTCTTGGCAGTCCATGGTACATTCAATACTCTTCTCCAGCACCACAGATCAAAGGCATCAATTCTCCTTCTATCCTCCCTAGTCATTGTCCAACTCTCTGATGCATAACAAGTGATTGCAAAAACCATGGCCTGTATCAGGCGCACCTTAGTCTCCAGAGAGACACCGTTGCTCTTGAGTACTTTGGAGAGGTCTCTAACCACAGACTTTCCCATCGCAATACGTTTTTTTATTTCCTGGCTACTGGTGCCAAGAGTGTTGACCGTGGAGCTGAGCAAACTGAAGCTGTGAACAATCTCAGTTTCTTCGCCCTCCATCCTGATGCTACTGATTGGTCCAGTGGTGAGAATTTTTGTCTTCTTAACATTGAGCCTATTTTTCTTTTTGTCTGGCCATCGGCATATGTTTGATCACAGATTAGGGGGGAAAACTAAACTCTTTTTCTCCCCCAAATGTCTTTCTTGTGTTGCAAATATACTGCTAGACCTCAGAACTGGCATATAATTTTTAAATGGTTCAGAGTAAAAACACTTTTTCTTCTTAAAAAGGAACAATAACACAAAATTAGAGAAAGCACAGGGCAAGACATTTTGACATCTGTGTACCCTAAAAGTAGCACTGCATATCCTTTAAAAAAAGGATCCTTGGCAGATTGAGCATGCGCCACGGGCAGAGTCAGTTCCGGCTGGTGACTAATTCACTTTTAAGCTGTAAGTGTGCGAAGATGGCAGAACAGGCGCAGAAGTCCGTGCTGTTTGTATGTCTAGGTAACATTTGTAGATCACCCATTGCAGAAGCAGTTTTCAGAAAACTTGTCACTGATCAAAACCTTTCAGATAAGTGGAGGCTAGACAGTGCAGCAACATCTACTTATGAAATAGGAAACCCTCCTGATTATTGAGGGCAAAATTGCATGAAGAAGCATGGTATTCCTATGAATCACATTGCCCGGCAGGTTACCAAAGAAGACTTTGCCACATTTGATTATATACTATGTATGGATGAAAGCAATCTGAGAGATTTGAATAGGAAAGGTAATCAAGTTAAAAACTGCAAAGCTAAAATTGAACTACTTGGAAGCTATGATCCACAGAAACAATGTATTATAGAAGATCCCTATTATGGGAATGACTCCAAATTTGAGACTGTGTACCAGCAGTGTGTTAGGTGCTGCAAAGCCTTTCTGGAGAATGCTCATTAATGCTGCGTCCATTCCTTTTTAAAAGCCAACAAGATGAACACCTTTACAGTGATGCTCTACATCTTTTAAATCAATCAATGTGTTATAGTGTAATGTTCCATAGTCCAAGGCCATAACTATTTCTTCAGTTAATTTCCTGTTTCTTACCTTAAAAAAATGTGGCTGGAAATAAAAAAAAGGACCCTTTTATTTGAAAAGAGACCCTGAATAAGTAAAGCACTCCTGAAAAAGAAAAATAAGGTAAGAGGCGTCACACTCTGATATCATATCATACTATACCGCCGTGGTGGTCAAGACAGTGTGGTACTGCTACAATGACAGACACATAGGTCAGTGGAATAGAATTGAGAATCCAAAGGGGCTTGTATCTAGAATTTATAAAATACTCGAGCACCACAACAAGATAAAGGTAAATAACCCAATTGAAAATTGGGCACAGGATATGAATAGACACTTCACCAAACAAGACATTCAGATGGCCAACAAGCACCTGAAGAAATGTTTAAAATTCCTAGCTCTAAGAGAGATGCAAATCAGAACAACTATGACATATCATCTCACCCCAATAAGAACAGCAAAATTTAACAGAACAGTAAGTAACAAATGCTGGAGAGGTTGTGGAGAAACTGGAACCCTTTTTCACTGTTGGTGGGAGTGTAAAATGGTGCAACCACTGTGGAAGGCTGTATGGTGCTTTCTCAAAAGTTGCAAATAGAAATACCATTTGACCCAGCAATTCCTCTACTGGGAATATACCCTAAAGAAACCATAACTGCCACCCAGGCAGATATATGCACACCCATGTTTATCGTGGATTTGTTCACAATAGCAAAGAGTTGGAAACAGCCTAAGTGCCCATCAACAAACGAATGGATAGAGACTCTGTGGTATATTCACACAATGGAATACTACGCAGCATTGAAAAACAAGGAACTCATGCAATATTATTCAAAATAAGTGACCCTGGAGGACATTATGCGGAGTAAAATATCTCAGTCACAAAAAGACAAATGCTGCATAGTTACACTGTTTTAGAATGGGACTGACATCAAGGTTGGTGTAAGACTGAGAAAAATTGGATAAATTAAGTATACTGCATTGAAACAGATGAGGGAGAGAACAGTTTAAAAGTGATATATGATTTGGTATTATGGTTTTGACAAGAGTACAGAATGAAGGTTGCATAGTGGAGTGTACTCAGGGTAGTGAGATTGTATACCAATGAAGGAATTTTTCTTTTACTTTTCAAAGAGAAGAGCGAACTGGGGGTGAGGGGTGGGCAGGGAGAAAAATGCAACAATGAATGAATGTAAATCCAAAATCTTTGTAAATGTTCATTAAAATTAATAAAATAAATTTTTTTTTAAAAAAGAATTGAGAATCCAGAAATCAGCTCATCTACCTATGTTCAACTGATTTTTGACAAGGAGATGAAATCAATTTAGTGGGGAAACGATAGGCTTTTATGAAAACTTTTTTTAAATTTTAATAATTTTAATGAACATTTACAGAGATTTTGGATTTCCATTCATCCATTGTTGCACTTTTCTCCCTGCCTAGGCCCCCTCCCCCAGTTTGCTCCTCTCTTTGGTGAAATTGGAAAATCATCTGCAGAAAAATCAATCAAGCCCCATGCCTCACATTATATATTAAAAAACCCAACTCAAGGTGAATCAAGGACCTAGGAGTAAGATCAAAGACTTCATTAGAGAAAAACTTGGAAGAATTCTAGAAGTCTTAATCCACAGTATGAAGTCTTCCAAGCATAATGAAAAACCCACAACCAGGAGAGAACAAAATAGAAAGAAATACCTATGCACACCTAAACCCATCTCCAACAAGGTCAAAAGGAAAGCCACAGATAGGGAAATAATATTTGGTGATGATATATCTAAAGAGATTCATCTAAAATTTATAAAATACTCCAGTACCTCATCAGCAGAGAACTTCCAGAAGTCCAGGCTGGGTTTAGAAGTGGTCGTGGTACTAGGGATGTTGTAGCTGATGTTAGATGGATCTTAGCTGAAAGCAGGGAATACCAGAAGAAGGTCTATCTGTGTTTCATTGATTATGGAAAGGCGTTTGACTATGTGAATCATAACAAACTGTGGCTGACTCTGAGAAGAATGGGAATCCCAGAACACTTGATCATGCTAATGTGAAACCTATACTTGGACCAAGAGGCAGTTGTCAGAACAGAGCAAGGAAACACTATATGGTTCAAAATTGGGAAGAGTGTGCCCCAGGGATGTGTCCTATCTCCATACCTTTTCAACCTGTATGCAGAGCAGATTATCTGAGAGGCTGGACTCTATGAGGAGAAGTGTGGCGTCAGGATTGGTGGAAGATCTATTAACAAGCTGCGTTATGCAGATGGCACAACCCTGCCTGCTGAAACTGAGGAGGACCTGAAGCATTGCTGCAGAGGGTCAAGGATTGCAGCCTTTAGTATGGATTGAGGCTCAAAGTCAAGAAGACAAAGATTG
This sequence comes from Elephantulus edwardii, assembly GCF_000299155.1. Classification (NCBI taxonomy): domain Eukaryota; kingdom Metazoa; phylum Chordata; class Mammalia; order Macroscelidea; family Macroscelididae; genus Elephantulus; species Elephantulus edwardii. The sequence goes on from NW_006400116.1 coordinate 635,158, forward strand.
TCTGGACCAATTGCCAGCATCAGGATGGATGATGAAGACACTCTTTGAACCAGTACCCAGGAAATAATAAAAAAACAGCAACAACCATATTGCCGTGGGAAAGTCTGCTGTCAGGGACCTCTCCAGGGTACTAAAGAGCAATGGTGTCACTCTGGAGACTAAGGTGTGTCTGATACAGGCCATGGTCTTCACAATCACTTGTTATGCATCAGAGAGTTGGACAATGACTAAGGAGGATAGAAGGAGAATTGATGCCTTTGAGCTGTGGTGCTAGAGAAGAGTATTGAATGTACCATGGGCTGCCAAGAAAACAAACAGATTCATCATGGAAAGGGTTAAACCAGGCTGCTCCTTGGAGGCAAGGATTCTGGGGCTTCATGTGACATACTTTGGACATGTTGCAAGGAGGGACCGGTCCTTGGAAAGGGACATCATGCTTGGGAGGGTGGAGGGACGGCGCAAGAGGAGAAGGCCCTCTATGAGGTGGATTGATTCAGTGACTGAGGTAATCGGGATGGGTGTGTCAGAGGCAGTGCGATTGGCACAGGATAAAGCAGGGTTTAGGGCTGTTGTACATAGGGTCTCTATGAGTCACAAGTGACTCGACGGCACATAACAACAACACAACAACCAGCACCTCAACAAGGAAAAGGTAAACAACCCAATCACAAATGGGCACAAGATATGAATAGATACTTCACCAAAGAAGATTTTAAAATGGCAAGCAAATATATGAAGAAATGTTAAAAATCCTTAGTTCTCAGAAAGATGCAGATTAAAACAACTATGAGATATCATCTCACCCCGGCAACAATAGCAAAGTTTGATAGAGTAGCAAACAATAAATGCTGGTGAGGCTGGTGGGATTGTAAAACAGTGCAACCACTATGGAAGGTGGTTTGGCTCTTTCTGAAAAAAGCTGGAAATAGAAATACCTTTTGATCCAGCAATTCCACTATGGGAAATACACCCCAAAGAAACTCAGAACCAGTATCCAAGCAGATATATGCATACTCATGTTTATTGTTGCATTGTTTACAATAACAAAGAGATGTAAGCAACCCAAGTGCCTATCAACGAAAGAATGGATAGAAAATCTATGCTATATTCATTCCATGGAATAGTATGAAGCACTGAAAAAAACCCTAATAAAATATGGGTGACCCTGGAGGACATTATACCTAGGCAACTATCTCAGTCACAAAAGGACAAATACTGAATAGCACCACTGTTATAAAGCAGGTTTGACATGGGGGTGGGTGGGAAAAGAATAGGATAAGAGTGCAGAGATAATAAACATTACATTGGAACAGATGAAGGAAAACTATTTAAAAGGAATATATATTTATTATTGCTTTTCAATTTTTGACTCATGCACTTTTAACTTGTTAGTTAAATTTGTATCTTCTAGGCTGCAACACTTCCATGATACATCTTCAAGGATATGAACATGTACGGCTAAGCACAATTGATAACAGTGCATCTAAATTCCAAAATCAATCTCCATAATAGTCTATGTGTTTCCTACTGCCAAGGGGGCCCTTTAGTGAGAGAAGACATTCACCCTGAAACCCACAGCGTCCCTTTTCAGCAGGAAGTAGCTAAGAGAATACGCCATCCCCTTTTCCTTATGAATCAGGGTGAAGTCTCTCTCAGGGAGGAGTGATAGGGAATGGCAAGGGACACACTGACAAAGGAGATTAATCAGAACTGGCTTTGACAAGCACTGTGGCAATTGGACAATTAAAACAGACATGGGGGGGAAGAAGAACGAACTGGGAATGAGGGTGGAGAAAACAGTGCAACAATGAATGAATGAAAACCCCAAATCTCTGTAAATGTTCATTAAAATGAATAAAATTTAATAAAAAAATGCTAACATAAAAAAAGGAATATATGTTTAGGCATTATATGTATGACAACACCTCAGAAAAAGAGGTACATTGCAAAGAGGATTGGTGGGTAGGAGGTAATTGTGCAACAATGAATGAGTATTTTTTTAAAGTGAACTGGGGGAGGGGGAAGGGAGAGAGAAGGGGTAAAATGTGCAACAAATGGAAACCTAACTTTTCTGTAAATTTTTGTAAAAATCACAATTTAAAAAAAATTATTAAAAGGAAAACCAGAAAAGATCCTTGTCCTTAAGCTTCAATTGTGTTCTTCTTAAAGGAAAGCAAATTGATTACTGTGTACTGAGGAATAAGGATGTGATACAAGTTTAAGGTGTCAGGAAAGGCAAGGAAGGAGGCAGTGTGCTGACAGTGGTTTCACAACCAAGGGGAGACTTTTAGTTGCGTAACTGAGTGTATACTCTCCATGGCAAAAGAAAGAAAAAGTCTCCGAATACAGTGTGACTGGAATGACCCAAAGCAATATGAATTAGTTTCATGTTCTCTGTTGTTCATAGAGTTTTTCAGAAGCTGCTACTTAAGAAATGGATGACCAATCCTGCTTCCTAGTCTGTCTTAATCTGGGATCGCTATTAAAACCTGTCCTCCATTGGTGATTCTTCTAACATTTAACTCAACAGTGGCATACCTTTAGTATTAAATCTCAGCACAGCAGATGAAGAGACAAGTGCTGTACATATAAGAGTAATGATAAAAAAGCAAGAACATAGATACTTAATTTAGAAAGTAATTATCAATATGCAGATCATTCTCCCCACACAACAAACTAACAGATTGGTGTTGCACCTGTAGTGGCAAATCAGGCAGGTGAAAGTCATGCTTCTGGATTGAACTGAAGCCTGAGGTAGAGTGGCAGGATGGGGTCCTGGTGAGCACTGAAGCATTCCAGTCAAGACCCAAGGCTAGCATGGCAGGGTAACATCTCAGATGTGAATGTCAATGTCACAGCGATGTCTCCTCTTGATCCCTAATATCAAAAGTTGGTCTTTTGATAACACCATCCCTTCCTTTCTGGACGTATTATTTTAGAGAAGCACTGACCTGGAATTTGGGCATTTTTGGAAGGGTACCAACTGACATGTTTCAACTAACAGATGTAGCCCTAGACATGCCCACCAGTTTATGCCAGGAAATTTGGAAGACTGGTAAACTGACTAGATGAGAAACACATTTGTTCTCATTCCTAAGAAAGGTGACTTAATTGAGTATGGGAAGTATCAAATACTATTATTAATATCACATGCAAACAAAATACTGCTGAAGATTATTAAAAAATGGCTAGAACAATAAACCAACTTGATCTCATACATATTTATAGGCTAATGCACAAAAAAAAAGCACAGGATACCTTCTCCAATGTGCATGCAATGTTCTCCAGAATAGATCACAATTTACGTCACAATAAATTAAAAAAAATAGAAATAATACAAAACATTTTCTCAGACCACAATGACACAAAATTAGAAATTAATAACAAGAGGATATAGAAGAAAAAACTATACATTTGGAAGCTGAACAACACCTTGCTTGAACATAAATGGGTACTAGAAGAAATAAAAAAGGAAATAAAAAAGTTTCTTGAAACAAATGACAATGAAAATACACCTTACCAAAACCTCTGGGAAAGAGTCAAAGCAGTAACTACAGTAAAATTGATAGCAATAAGAAAACACATTAAAAGACAGGAAAAAAAAATGACCATTGATTTTCTAGCCCAACATCTTCAACTAATTGAAAAAGAACAGCCAGAAAACGTGACACCCCCTAAAACCCTGAAATTATAAAAAAATTCAGGCAGAAATAAATGAAATAGAAAAGAGGAAAACAATTGAAACTGTCAACAAACCCAGGAGTTGATTCTTTGAAAAGGTCAATAAAATCAACAAAGCACTATCAAAATTAACAAAAGAAAAGAAGAAAAAGACACAAATAATCCAAATAAAAGATGAAACGGGCAATGTCACAACAGAACCAACTAAAATAAAAAGGCTAACAATGGAATATTATGAAAACAATACTCAAACAAATATGAAAACTGAGAGGAAATGGACAAATACTTAGAAATTCACAACCTACCTAAACTGACACCAAACAAAATTGAACACCTGAACAGACCCTTTACAAAAGAAGAAATTGAAAAGATAATAAAACAACTTCCAGCCAAAAAAAGCCCTGGGTCAGATGGTTTTACAAATGAATTTTATCAAACATTCAGAGAAGAATTGTCACCAATTTTACATAAACTATTTCAGAAAACAGAAAAAGATGCAATTCTCCCAGACTCAGTCTATGAACCAAACATATCCTTGATTCTAAAGCCAGTAAAGACACGATCAAAACGGAAAATTATAGGCCAATATCTCTCATGAACATAGGTCAAAAATCCTGAATAAAATCCTGGCCAATAGAATCAAACAGTACATTAAAAAAAAATTCAACATGATCAAGTGGGATTCAAAACAGGTATGCAAGGTTGGTTCAACATAAGAAAAACAATCAGTTTAATTAATCACATTAACAAAAGAAAAAACTAGAATTGCATTATCCTATCAATTGATGCAGAAAATGCCTTTGACAAAATCCAACGCCCTTTCCTGGCTAAAACATCCAACAAAATAGGTTTAGAGGGGAATTTCCTCAACATAGTAAAAAGTATATATGCAAACCCGAGAGCCAACATTATTCTCAATAGGGGAAGATTAAAGGCATTCCCTTTGAGAAAGGAACTAGTCAACAATGCCCACTATCAACTCTCCTGATCATATTTGTATTGGAAGTCTTGTTGTTCTTGTTATGTGCCGTCGAGCCGTTTGCGACTCAGCGACCCTATGCACAACAGCCCTAAACCCTGCTCTATCCTGCGCCAACCACACTGCCTCTGACACATCCATCCCGATTACCCCAGTCACCGAAT
>NW_006400116.1:643031-645072 GCF_000299155.1 Elephantulus edwardii
GAAGAAGTTCAAGCTGCTTTGAAGGAAATAGCAAAAAATAAGGCCCCAGGAATAGATGGTATACCAATTGAAGTATTTCAGAGAACAGATGTTGCCCTGGAAGTCTTAGCGATAGCAATAAGACAAGAGAAAAAACCAAGAGGTATTCAAATTGGCAAAGAGCAGGTAAAATTATCTCTCTGTGCAGATGATCGTAGACTTAGAAAACCCTAAAGATTCAGCAAGAAAACTACTAGACATAGTAATTCAGAAAAGTGGCAGAGTACAAGCTCAACATAGAAAATCAATTGGATTTCTCTACAGTGACAAAGAGAATACAGAACTGGAGCTTAGAAAAATAATATCCATCACAGTAGCTAATCACAAGATTAAATATTAGGAGTAAATCTAACCAGAAGCACAAAGGATCTCTTTAAAGAAAATTACAAAATATTACTACAAGAAACAAAAAGAGACCTGGTGAAATGGAAGAATATACCTTGCTCATGGATAGGAATAATCAATATTTTGAAAATTACAAATATTACCAAAGGCAATGTACATGTTCAATGCAATCCCAATACAAATACCAATTCCATTCTTCAATGATATGGAAAAGGCAATCTCCAATTTCACTTGGAATATAAAGAGGTCCAGAACGAAAAAAGCACCTTTTAAAAAGAGAAACAAGGTAGGAGGCATCTCACTCCCTGATTTCAAATCCTACTACACTGCTGTGGTGGTCAAGACAGCATGGTACTGGTACAATGACAGACACATTGATCAATGGACTAGAATTGAGAACCCAGATATCAGCTCTTCTACCTATGGTCAACTGATTTTTTACAAGGAAATGAAATCAGTTAAATGGGGAAATGACAGCCTTTTTAACAAATGGTGTTGGCAAAATTGGAAAACTATCTGCAAAAAACTCAAGCGAGATCCACACCTCACTCTATACACAAAAACAACTCAAAGTGGATCATGGACCTAGGACTAAAACCAAGGACTACAAACTCCGTTAGAGAAAAGCTTGGAAGAACTCTAGAAGTCCTCACCTACAGCATTGACGGTCTTTCAAGCATTCTGAAAAACCTACAACTAGGAGAAGACAAAATAGATGAATGGGACCTTCTAAGAGTAAAATCCCTATACACATCCAAAACCTTCCCCAACAGGGTAAAAATGGAAGCCACAGACTGGGAAAAAAAATTTGATAGTGACATGTCTGATAAGGGACTTATAGCTATAATTTATAGAATACTTGAGCACAACAACAAGGTAAAAGTAAACAACCCAATTGAAAAATGGGCACAGGATATGAACAGACACTTCACCAGAGAAGACATTCAGATGGCCGACAAGCACATGAAGAAATGTTCAAAATTCCTAGCTCTAAGAGAGAAGCAAATCAAAACAACTATGAGATACTATCTCACTCCAGTAAGAATAGCAAAATTTTACAGAGCAGTAAGCATCAAATATTGGCGAGGTTGTGGAGAAACTGGGACCCTTATTCACTGTTGGTAGGAGTGTAAAATGGTGCAACCACTATGGAAAGCAGTAAGGCATTTTTTAAAAAATGTGGAAATAGAAATACCATTTGACCCAACAATTTCACTGCTGGGAATATACCCTAAAAAAACCAGAACTGCCACCCAAGCAGGTATATGCACACCCATGTTTATTGATGCTTTGTCCACAATAGCAAAGAGCTGGAAACAATCCAAGTGCCAGTCAACAAATGGGTGAGTAGAGAAGCTGTGATATATTCACACAATGGAATATTATGCAACCCTGAAAAACAAAGAACTCATGAAATATTGCATAAAATGGGGTGACCATTGAGGACATTATGCTGAGTGAAATATCTTAGTCAAAAAAGACAAATACTTGACAATGCTACTGTTACAGAACAGGACTGATATGGGCATTGGAGGGAAACTAAGGAAAGAGGCGATAAGTAATGTACATGGCATTGAAATAGACGTATAAAAGGAACATATCATTAGGTATTGTTGCCATGACAAGAGTCCAGAATAAGAGTTGCATAGTAAAGTGG
>NW_006400116.1:645172-660902 GCF_000299155.1 Elephantulus edwardii
GAACGGGGCGGGGGGGCGGGGGGTGTAGGTGAGACCTGGAGGAAAATGTCTAACAATGAATGAATGACTGGAAACAAACCGAAAACCAAAAAAAAAAAAAACACCCCACAACATATTTAATGATTGTATGAAACACAATGTGAATGAGAGTATGTGAAGCACAGTTTACATGAATGAGACACACTGTATATGAATCTTATAAGCTAACTAACATAAAATAAAAATCACATAAAATGATAGTCTTTGAGCAAGCCACATATCTTTATTTGTTGAAATAATTTGAAAGCATCTGATTAAGCAACTATTGACTTGAAGAAAAAAGAGTCAGTATCCAGTTAATGTGCCAGTTGCTAAATGAAAGACTAGGGGCTACAAGCTACCAAAAGACACCAAGGAAGAAATACCTGGTCACACACTTCAGAAAATCAGCTATTGGGGGGAAATTGCATAGTTCCACTTTGACACACATAGTTATTATGGAGTGAAATTGGCTCAATGGAAGCTTGTGTTGTGTACCAGCTAGTAGGAACCAACTCATAGCTGTCCCTCCTTGCAGATTTTCAGAGGCAGTAAATTGCATAGGAGAAGATTGCCTGTCTTCCTTCTTCTGAGCCACTGGTAGGTTCAACCATGTACCTCTAGATTGGCAGTGCAGTTCTTTATTACCAAGCCACCAGAACTCCCTAAAAGTCAACTAGTTAATGGTTTGTCTACATGTTTAACAGCAAAGTAGGCTAAAGAACAACTTCACAATGGTTCCAAACGGATGGACCGTTTGGGTAGCTTTATGTGATGGAAACTTGGTTTCATAGAATAATTAAAACTTTTTCCAATTGCACTTATGGGTTTGTTTTATTTTTTTTAAATTGTTGGTTTGTTTGTTTTTTTTAAAAGGGACTATGTGATCTGTTTGAAGGTTATAGCAGAAACTTTCTTCAGAATTATATAGACACTGACTCTTAGGACAAAGGTGTTCTGCTACAATTTCAACAAATCAAGTGAAATCATCATGTTTTAAGTGAGCTGAAACAGGATTTGTTACTTTTATTTTCCTTTATGTCTGCTAGTATAAACTCACAGACATTTCCTATTTCCAGTGAATAAAATAGTTTAAAGGTAATTTTAGAATAGCATTGCAATGTTAAAATATCCAAGAATCTACAGAAACTATTCACTAGGAAGGGTAAATCTATAGTTTAATAAAGCATTAGTTTATTTTTCTGATGATATCCAAGCCTTAGGCATGAAGCAAAGCAAAAATAAAACTTTAACAACTAACATGAAAAGATAGCTCTGGGGGCCCAATTTACCTGTTAAACCAGTCATCTGTGTACCGAGGGTATGGATACGGATCGTTGCTGCTGAAGTCGTAACTTGCTTTGGCATTCTGTAAAACACAAGGTGTCTCATTAGGTCAATAAAGCCAAGGGGACAGGCATGAGGAAGTGCTGCGCTGCATGGTAGCTCTGTCTCCAGACCTCCTGGGAGTGCTGTGTTCACCCGCTGAGCTCAGCCACCCTGAAAACCATCACTGGGCTGAAGTGCGTACTTAGGGTTGTCTACCTTCTCATTCTCCTACTTTGTAAGCTTTCTAATCCCTTCTTATTTCCAACTTTCAAAGGGTTATTAAGTACAAACCTTGTGTTGTCCAGGTCTGTCTGAATTTTAAGTAAAGGTAGATTTGCAGGAAAATGTGTTTCATGTAAAATCTGGGTCTTTCCTGATGCTTCCTCAGTCGGTGGTCAGATGTTCTACTTCTCCTGGCACAGGTGGTCTGGGAGTTATGCAGAAGGTTTTCTTCCAGTTCTCTGCTTCAGATGGTAGCAAGTTTTGTCCTTTCACCCCTTATAAGCATTAAGTCCCAGCCCAAGCCCCTAAAATTATGTTATGGAGCTCATTCCTATTCACCTCATTCTTCATTCATCAAATATCATTAAAAGTCAATATCAGAGACTTGGCTAAGTTTAGTGACATTTCTGCTCTTGTGAACTTCTAGCCTAGTTAGGGAGACAGCTCTCACATGATCAAACAAGTTGATATAGAATTGCAAAGTGGATTAACTATACACTATTGAATCCTACATTATATGAACAGAAGTTCACAATCCTGTAGAGTCCAACATCTCTATTTTTCCAATTGAGTTTCCACTCACAGAAATCAATTAAGAATCTATATTTTATTTAAGTGGTTCAATATTTTAACCATCTAATATTTAAAATCTTGGCAGCATTGTAGGATAAGCATTGGGATGCTTACCAAAAGGTTGACAGTTTAAATCTGTTAGTCCCTTTTTGAGAGCAAGATGAAATACACTGAATTTAAGCCTAAAGATATACTTTGAAGTCAAGTCTTGAGTTATTGGAAAATGCTATAGGGCAATATATTAAATGACTCAGACTTACTGTACCAAAAAGAACAGACTGTCACTGGAAAATTTCAGGAAGTACTATCTAAGCAGGAACCAATAATAAGGAAAGAGGAAGTGGAAGCAGCTTTGAAGGCATCAGCAAAAAATAAGGGCCCAGAAATCGATGAGAACTCAACCACTTGGTTTGTTTCAATTAACAGATGCAGCCTTAGATGTGCTTATCAGTCTATGATAGGAAATTTGGAGGATAACTGAGTGGCCAACTGATTGAAAGAGGTCCATATTTGTTCCCATTCCCCTAAAAGATAATCCAACAGAATGTGGAAACCATTGAATAAAATTGTTAATGTCACATGCAAGTAAAATACTACTGAAGATCATTAAAAAATGGCTAAAACAGTACAAACACAGGGAACTTCCAGAAGCTCAAGCAAGATTTAAAAGAGGCCATGGCACCATGAATGTCATTGTTGATGTCAGATGGACCCTTGTTGAAAGTAAAGAATACCAGAAGGATGTCTATTTATGCTTTATTGACTATGTAAAGGCATTTGACTATGTGGATCATAAGAAATTATGGCTAACATTGAGATGAATGTGAAACCTAGAGCACTTAATTGTGCTCATGTGAAATCTATAGCTATATCAGAGGAGACTGTTGTGGGAACAGAGCAAGGGAACATTGTTGTTGTTGTTGTTGTTGTTATGTACAATCGAGTTGCCTGTGACTCATAGCGACCCTATGTAAAGAGCCCTAGATGCTATTCTATCCTGTGCCAACCTTGCTGTCTCGAACACTCTCATTCCCACCACTCCACTCACAGAATCAATCCATCTCATCGAGGGTCTTCTTCTCCTGAGCCATCCTCCCACTCTTCCAAACATGATGTCCCTCTCCAAGGACCAGTCCCTTCTTGCAACATTCCCAAAATATGTCAGACGAAGCTTCAGAATCCTTGCCTTCAAGGAACATTCCAGCTTCACCCTTTCCAGGACAAACTTGTTTGTTCTTCTAGCAGTCCATGGTATATTCAACACTCCTCTCCAGCACCACAGCTCAAAGGCATCAATTATCTTTCTATCATCCCTAGTCACTGTTCAACTCTCCAATACATAGCTCCTAATTGCGAAGACTATAGCCTGGATCGGGCTCACCTTAGTCTCCAGCCTGACTTTGTTGCTTTTCAGTACTCTTGAGAGGTCCCTCACAGCTGACTTTCCCAATGCAATTCCTCTCCTGATTTCTTGGCTGCTGTTAACAAGAGTGTTGACTGAAGCCAAGCAAACTAAAACTGTTAGCTATCTCAATCTCTTCACCATCCATACTGATTCTGCCAATTGGTCCAGTGGTGAGAATCTTTGTTTTCTTGATGTTGAGCTTCAATCCATATTGAAGGCTGCAGTCCTTGACCCTCTGCAGCAAGGGCTTCAGGTCCTCATTCCTCAGTTTTAGCAAGCAGGGTTGTGTCATCCTCATAATGCAGGTTGTTGATGATTGTTCCACCAATTCTGATGCCACATTCCTCCTCATACAGCCCAGCGTCTTGGATGACCTGTTTTGCATACAGATTGAAAAGGTATGGAGACAAAATACATCCCTGACAGACCCCCTTCTTGATTTTGAACCATGTAGTGTCTCCTTGCTCTGGTCTGATGACTGCCTCTTGGTCCAAGTATAGGTTTTGCATTAGTACAATCAAATATTCTGGGATTCCCATTCTTCTCAGAGTCAGCCATAGCTTGTTGTGATCCACACAGTCAAAGTCTTTGCATAGTCAATGAAGCACAGATAGACATTCTTCTGGTATTCTCTGCTTTCTGCCAAGATCCATCTAACATTAGCTATAATAGCCCTAGTGCCATGACCTCTTCTAAATCCAGCCTGCACATCTGGCAGTTCTCTGTTGACATATTGTTCCAAATGTTTTTGGATAATTTTCAGCAGAATCTTCCTTGCATGTGATATTAATGATATTGTTCAATAATTTCCATACTCTGTTGGGTCACCTTTCTTTGGAATGAGAACAAATATTGATCTTTTCCAGTCAGTTGCTCAGCTGTCTGTCCTCCAGATTTCTTGGCACAACTTAGTGAGCATATCCAGAGCAACGTCTGTTTAAAACTACAAAGGGAGTGTGTCAGGGTTGTATTCCCTCTCCATACCTATTCAGTCTGTATGCTGAGCAAATTTCTTAGAGAAGTTGGGCTTATGAAAGGGAATGTGACATTAGGTTTGGAGGGAGACTCACCAATAATCTGCATTATGCAGATGACACGACCTTGCTTGCTGAGAGTGAGGAGGACTTGAATCACTTGTTGCAGAAGATAAAAGAATATAGCCTTTAATATGGATTGCATCTCAATGTCAAGAAAACAGAGATTTTTAACCCCTGGACCAATAGGCAACATTATCATAGATGGGGAAAAGATAAAAATTGTCAACAACTTTATCTTATTTGGAATCACAATCAATGCCCTTGGTACTAGCAGTCAGGAAATAAGGAGACGTATTGCACTGGGAAATTCTGCAATCAGAGACCTCTATTCTAATTTAAATTAAACTGGGAATAACCTAACATACCCATTCTATGTGAGGGATAGCTTTATGGCGTATAAGCTTTTAGTTGACTGTTGTTCTCTTTAAATGTTTTACATATCCTGTCTCATTCACTTTTTTTTTAATTTCAATGAACATCTACAGAGATTATGGATTTCCATTCATTCATTATTGCACTTTTCTCCCCGCCCACCTCACCTCCACCCTCAGTTCGCTCTTCTCCTTGAAAAGCAAAAGAAAAACTTCTTCACTGATATACAACCCCCCAACACACCTCCACCCTGAGTATACTCCACTCTGCAACCCTTATTCCAGACTCTTATAATAATCATAATGCCCTAAAATATATTACTTTTAAACTATTCTCTCTCTCATTGGCTTCAATGCAGTAAACATTACTTATCCAGTCTTTCTCAGTCTTACCCACACCCTGATGTCAGCCTCATTCTACAACAGTGGCACCATGTAGTATTTGTCCTTTTGTGACTGAGATATTTCACTCAGCATAATGTCATCCAGGGTCACCCATTTTGACTAATATTGCATGAGTTCCTTGTTTTTCAATGCAGCATAGTATTCCATTGTGTGAATATACCACAGCTTCTCTATCCATTCGTTTGTTGATGGGCACTTAGGTTGTTTCCAACTCCTTGCTATTGTCAACAAAGCCGCGATAAACATGGGTGTGCATATATCTGCTTGGATGTTGGTTATGGTCTCTTTAGGGTATATTCCCAGTAGTGGGGTTGCTAGGTCAAATGGTATCTCTATTTGTAACTTTTTGAGAAAGTGCCACACAGCTTTCCACAGTGGTTGCACCATTTTACACTTCCACCAACAGTGAATAAGGGTTCCAGTCTCTTCACAACCTCGCCAGCATTTGTTGCTTGCTGTTCTGTTAAATTTTGCTAGTCTTACTGGTGTGAGATGATATCTCATAGTTGTCTTGATTTGCATCTCTCTTAGAGCTAGGGATTTTGAACATTTCTTCATGTGCTTGTTGGCCATCTGAATGTCTTCCTTGGTGAAGTGTCTGTTCATATCTTGTGCCCATTTTTCTATTGGATTATTTACCTTTATCTTGTTGTGGTGCTCAAGTAAGTTCTTTATCCGACATGTCATTTCCAAAAACTTTTTCCCAGTCTGTGGCTTCCCTTTTTACCATGTTGGAGAAGTTTTTGGATGTGCATAGTGTCTCATTCACTTTAAAAAAATTTTTTTTTCTCTGTCATTCACTTCTTGTCTGTTTAGTTTCTGCTGAGAAATCTGGGCTTAGTCATTGTTTGGCCATTTTAGGTAATATTTAATTTTCCCTGAGGTACTCTAAAGATTCTCTTTTTGTCCTTGGCTTTGGAGAGTTTGATTATGATATGTCTTAGTCTTACAAAGATGATATTTTAAAGATACACAGTACTCCCTGGTAATCTTTAGTTTATAAGTCAAACTGTTATTTAAGTCAAAAGTGGTCTTAGGGATCAGTTTTGACTCAAGATTTATGGTGAATCTTAGGATTACACTCTCTGGCAGTCTTCATTTCAGTGAGTCTCTTAAATACAGACTTTTCGATATAGAATTTTAGTTCTATATTTTTCTCCCCTTCAATCAGGAGTCATCCATTGTGGCCTGATCAGAATGACTGGTACTGAGAGCTGGGCACTAGCTAATTCTTCCTGTCTCAGGGTAGATAAGGCTGTGGTCTGTGGAGTATGTTTGTCCCATAGACTATTTCTTTCTCAGAGACTTTCGTTTACTTTTTAATCTTTTTCCCCAGACTAGAAGATATCAATATTATATGGCCACTTAAAAGACTCAGGCACTACTCACTAAAGCAGGACGTAAAATATAAACTCTAAGAATTGTGCTACACCTCCATATGACCCAGCTATTCCACTCCTTGGAATATACCCTGGTGAAATTAGAACTGAAACACAAATGGAGACTTGTACACCAACATTCATAACAGTGTTATTTGTCATCACAACAACATGGAAACAACCTAAATGTCCAACCATAACCAAATAGATTGAGAAATTATGGTACATTTACATGATACAAGACTATGCAGTACTCAGGAGCAATGATTTTAAAAAAAAACAACAACTACATAACTTGGGAGAGACTGGAGAGCACTAGGATGAATGAACTTAGTCTTATAAGGACAAATACTGCATAAGACCATTATTGTAAAAATAGGAGAATAATGAGAGACACCCAAGCGTTGAGACTCTCCTTCATAGAGTCACTATGAATCACCTGCGACTCGATGGCACTTAACAACAATAATATCAACATAGAGAGGGAGAGAGATCAGCTGGCCCAGTGGACAGAAAACGATGCTACCAAGCCAAAGGTGGGTGACTTTTAATCTGCAGCCTTTGGGCCTGTCTTTCATTGTTTTTGTTCAGACATTCCTCTAGGTCGTATAGCCCTGGTGTACAAGTTGCTGTATAGTGATAACTTGTGGTTGCTGTGAGGCTGAACACTGTGACATTAATGTGTCAAATACGTTAATGGTTGGTCATCGAATGTGGACAGAGAGTGAGGTGGAGCTCCCTGATTAAAACAAGCTTTGAAGGAGGAGTGGCATCCACTTCCATGATAGTTTGCCTCCGGAAATCCTATGAACCTGGAGAGGATGAGAGACACCCAAGCGTTGCGGACTCTCCTTCATAGGGTCGCTATGAGTCACCTGCGACTTGATGGCACTTAACAACAACAACAACAACATGGGAGTACAAGGATGGAAGGGATGGGAGCAGAGGGATGAGGATGGGTGGGTGGGGGGAAATCAGAGGGCTGCACAATTTGGTGGGTGGAAGGAGGGGGTAAAGGAAATGTGAAAGATCCAGCCAGGACCTGAAAAGACAGGGTAATGATAGGCATAGTCCAAAGGTGATTAATTCTATAAAACACAATGATGAAAATGATTGTATTAAACATAATGTCAATGAAGGAAAGTGTGAAACATAAAAATAAACAAAAAATTCCCTACTGTAGACATGAATAAAGCACAATTTATATGAATAATTATGTGCATACCAAAAAAAACATGAAAAAAAATGAATTGCGCTACACCAATTTATTGAGTTGCCCCAGAAGGTCTTGGCTTTAAGGTTTCAAATTCAGAAAAGCAGGAAATCTAACAGGTAGCCATAACTGTGCCTTTGATGTGTTTTATTACATGCACGAATAAATATGCTAGTATACACACACACACACACACACACAGAAATACAGATACATACACATGTATACATAACTACAAATTTTTTCCTACTGCACTTAGAAATCTAGTTTCTCCAGTACCATTAGATGAATGTCATTTACTTTTGAAAGTTCAATTCTGTATTTGGTATACAATCCCTGCCTGTCACCCCTAACCTTCCTACCAAGTTTTCAGAGACAGGTGTTTTCTTAACTAAAAATTGGTTATGTGGGAACATCAAGAAAAACATGAACAAGGATTTTTTTCACTTAAGTTTCAAAGCTGAGGCTGTTATGAAGACATAGACTGGAAGATTATATGCTGAGCCTAGTTTGTTTCTCCACTGGAAGATTACAATCTCCTTGCCTACTTTAAAAGGGATCACTATAGAATGTCTTGACTAAAGTGAACAAAAAATGTGGAACAACCCCAAAACATAAAAGTAGCCAAGCCTGGTGGAACCTTCAAAATTATAGCCATTATCCACTCTTGTAAATTGGAAGGAAACTCCCCTATGTCTCAATATGCAACAAAACAATAGATTGAGGAAAGGAACACTTAGCATTGGGGAAAGGAGCTCTGGTAGCCTTGTGGTGAAGAATGACTCTGCCAACCTGAAGGCAAGCTTTCTGAATCCATCAGCTGCTCTGCTAGAGGAAGGAAGGCACTTTCTTCCCGAGTGATTTACTGCCCTTGAAAACCCAATCGAGGGTCGGCTATAAGTCAGGTCCGACTCAATGGTAAATAGTATATCACTCCTTAGAATAAGCAATGACATAAAACCAAAAGGACAGTTTTTAACCAGAGATAAAGCTCAGAAGGCAGGAAGGAGTAGGGTAGAAGGTTGAGGAAGATGGGAATCAGAGGAAGAATGGATGAAAAGAGTGCTTAAACTGTGGTTTTTGTAATTAATGTCTTAAAACAAGATGTGTATGAATGGATGAATAGATGTTAACATTTGCTTTGTAAAGTTTCATGCAAATCACACCACCAAAATGAAGAATTAAAAAAAAAATTATACTGGTTTACATACAATGTTCATATACATTATTTTACACACTGGACCTTTTTCCTTTTTCTTTACCAATCCCTCCCTCTAGCCCTCAGCCCACCCCAAATCCTTGTACATGCTCTACAATAATTGTTCTATACAGTATTTGTCTTTATGAGACCTAGTTAGTTCATGTAGAGTAATGCTCTCCAGAACCTCTAATGTTGGGTAGCAATTTACAAAATCATTGCTCTTGCATGCTGCATAGAAATTTCTTTTAAAATTAATTTCTTGATTAAGCAAGTTGGACAGGAAATTAGGTATGTGTAGCCAAGGGCCGTGGAAGGAATCAAGCCCTTCTTCATTCTTCTGAGCTATGTTCTAGGAATGTGACATATGATGAGTTCAGATATAGGCTTGAGACTTTCTCTAGAACAGAGGCATGGCAAAGAGTTTGGTGCTGAGGATTTTGGGGTGACCCCATTTTGAGCTCTTCTGGTAGAAAGCAGAAGAATATTTTGTGGGATTCAGAAACTGGTGAGGACAGGGCCTGGAGTTGGTCTGGAAATGTCTAGGGATCAGAACAATGAGAACTCAAGATTCAGACAAGACCTAAATGAATTGAGATCTAAAATCAATGGGATACAGCTATAGATGGTAGTGGTGAGAGGGACACATGATGGAAGCCGAGGAGCACACACATCTCCTCCCTCCATCAAATTGTGCGAGCCTATGATTAGCCCCCACCTTCCACCAATCCTCACCCCTCTTCACTCCTCCTCCCCTTGGATCCTCTTATACATTCTACAGTAATAGTTTTATACAGCATTTGTCCTTGTGGGACTGAGTTAGTTCACTAAACATAATGCTCTCCAGTTCCTATCAAGTTAGGTCATAATTTACGAAATCATTGTCCCTGTGTGCTGTGTAATATTCCATTGTATGAATATACCATAACTTCTCAAACCATTCAAGTTTAGTTGGACATCTGGGCTGTTTCCATATTCTTGTGATGGTGAATAACTTTGCTATGAACAGTGGTGTACAAGCCTCTATCCATGCCTCAGTTCTAATTTTCTCGAGGTATATTCCAAACAGTGGAATAGGTGAGTCATATGGAATTTCCATGTTGAGCTTTTTGAGGAAGTGTCAAACTGCCTTCCAGAGTGGTTGTACCATTTTACAATTCCACCCCAGTAGTGTATAAGAGTTCCTATCTTGCCACATCCTCTCCAATATTTATTACTTACTATCCTGTTGAACGTTGCCACTGCTACTGGGGTGAGATGGTATCTCATTGTGGTTTTGATTTGCATCTCAGTGCCAGTTATTCGGACCATATCTTCATGTGTCTGTTGGCCATTCATATATCTTCCTCTGTCAAAGTCCTTTCTATGACTTTTGCCCATTTTGTAATTGGGTTATCAGTCTTCTTCTGTGGAGGTCCAGGAGTATTCTATAAACTTTCATTATGAAACTCTTGTCTGAGATGGTATTTGCCAAATGTTTGTTCCCAGTTGGTAAGTTTCCTTTTCACTCTGTTGGAAAAAGTTTTTGATGCACACAGGGATTTAATCTTTAGAAGGTCCCATTCATCAGTTTTATCCTCTTCAGATTGTGAATTTCAGGCTATATTTGGCAGTCTCTTCTACTGTAGACTAAGGCTTCTAAACTTAATATTAGTTTATCTCTTATATACCTTAAGGTTATGGAGAACGAAAGGGAAATTATCAATTTAAATGGAGAGACTAAATATCCCGAATAAACAAATCACTTCCGAGAAACAAAAAGGAAGTGGGAGGGATAGCACTCCCTGACTTCAAAACCTACTACACAGTGGTGATAACCAAAATAGCACTGATACATTGACAGGCACATAGACCAATCGAAGAGAATTGAGAACCTAGAAATAGACCCAGCTATCTATGGTCAACTGATATTTGACAAGGAAATAAAACCTATCAAATAGGGAAATGCCAGGCTCTTCAACAAATGGTGCTGCTAAAACTGGCCTGTTACCTGCAGAAAGTGGAAACAGGATCCACAAGTCACACCATACACAAAAATGAACTCAAGGTGGATCAGAAACCTGTGAGTAAAGCCCCAAACATTAAAGTTGATAAGAGACAAACTGCATTTAATTTTACAAGAAGAAAGACCATACATTTGTCTGGGTCAAATGTGTTTGCCTGTTATGTTTTTCTGGCTAAAAATAAAACTATTTTAAAGCAAGAAAATAGTGAATAATTTTTTAAGAAGTTTTCATTAGTACTTTAATGCCAAACTTTATCATTTATAGATTAGAATTAAATTGTTGTCATTGCCTGAATAAGCAAAGCACTCCTGAAAACGAGAAACAAAGTAGAAGACATCATACTCCCAGATCTCAAATCATACTACACAGCTGTGGTGGTTAAGACAACATGGTACTGATACAGTGACAGACACATAGATAAATGGAATATAATTGAGAACCTAGAAATCAGCTCATCTACCTATGCTCAAATGATTTTTGTCTGACAAGGAGATGAAATTAGTTAAGCAGAGAAATGATATCCTTTTTAACAAATGGTATTGGCAAAATCAATGGCACTTACCATCACCACCACCAACATTGGAAAAATGGAAAACTGTCTTTTAAAAAACTCAAGCAAGACTCACATCTCACACCATACACAAAAACAAACTCAAGGCAGATCAAGGAACTAGGAGTGAAGCCAAAGACTATAAACTTTGTTAGAGAAAAGCTTGGAAGAACTCTAGAAGTCCTAATTCATACTATGAACTGTCTTTAAAACATAATGAAAAACCTACAACCTGGAGAGGACAAAATAGATAAATGAGACCTTCTAAGAAACAAATCCCTATGCACATCAAAAGAACTTCTCCAACAAGGTCAAAAGGAAAGCCACAGACTGGAAAAAACATTTTGTAATGACATATCTGATAAAGGGACTCATATCTAAAATTTAAGGAATACTTCAGAACCTCAACAAGAAAAAGGTAAACAACTCAATAGCAAAATGGGCACAGGATATGAATAGATATTTCACCAACGAAGATATTCAGATGGCAAAAAAAACCATGAAGAAATATTCAAA
Source organism: Elephantulus edwardii (assembly GCF_000299155.1). Classification (NCBI taxonomy): domain Eukaryota; kingdom Metazoa; phylum Chordata; class Mammalia; order Macroscelidea; family Macroscelididae; genus Elephantulus; species Elephantulus edwardii. The sequence goes on from NW_006400116.1 coordinate 657,395, forward strand.
ATCCCTAGCTATCAGAGAGATGCATATCAAAACAACTATGAAATATAATCTCACCCCAATAACAATAGCAAAGTTCAACAGAGCAGCAAACAATAAATGCTGGTGAGGTGTGGAGAGATTGGAACCCTATTCACTGCTGGTGGTAGTGTAAAATTGTGCAACCACTATGGAAGTCAGTTTTTCTTTTCTCAAAAATTTGTAAATAGAAATATAATTTGACCCAGCAATGCTACTACTGGTAATATAGCCTAAAGTCACCAGAACCACCATCTAAATAGATGGATGCACAAAGCAATGTTTATTGCTGTGTTATTTACAATAGCAAAGAGATAGAAGCAACCCAATTTCCCACCATCAAATAAATGGATAGAAAAACTATAGTACATTTGTACAATGGCATACTACACAGTGCTGAAAATTAACGAACTGGTAAAACATTACACTACATGGGAGATGCTGGAGTATATCATACTGAGTGAAATATTTCAGTCATAAAAGGACAAATACTACATCACACCACTGTTACAACCTAGGTCTGACATGGGGGGATGGGAGGAGAATAGAGTAAGGGTGGCTAGATAATAACCATTGCATTGTAATAGATGAAAGAAAAAACTGCCTTAAAGAAATATATGATTAGGGAAGGTAGGTAATTATGCAACAATTAATGAATACTTTTAAAAAAATATGAACTGGGGAAAGAAGAGAAGAAAGAGAGGGGGTAAAATGTGCAACAGTTCATTAAAATCACAATTAACATTTTATTTAACAAAATTGTTATCTTTGAGAAAATTATTTTTGTGTTTTTTAATTCCCCTGGAATTTTCTAAAATAGTTATCATGAATATTTGGGAGGACGTGGTGTCTTTGTACATTAATTTAATACTCTGGCCATCCCAGTGATGTCAGAGGCTGTTCTTGCTTGAACTCTTTTCAAACTTCTTCCTAAAACCCATTATTAAGTTTTCTTGCTTTGTAAAAGTCCAGTTGTAGTGTAAACATTGCTTGATCTTTGTATATTCAGGATCAGAGTGATTCAGTCATAAAGAACTTGAAATTCATTGCTCCATTATGCAGATCCTCCGGCATGTTTTCAGAGGCAGCAAATCACATGGGAGAAGATTGCCCATCGTTCTCCTACAAAGTCCCTGAACTGTAGTAGCAGATCAATATGCTAGATGTAGGAGTTTCACTGATGAGGCTGAATAAATGTTTTCAGAGGACTGAGGGGCTTACTATGGTCTAACTACAAATTTGCGAATGTGTTTCTGTAATTAATCAGGATTACCATGCATGGGTGTGCAGACTGTGTCTTACACAGGATGTGGAAATGTGTGTGCAAAGGGAATCTTGTTTGCCCTGAACTACTCAACTTACGAAGCTGTGCAATCTGGGATGGAACTTTAAAAAAATAATTGGTAACCTAGAGGTGACATCTCTTTCTCATTTTTTCCCCAGAAAGAGGCGTCTTCATAATTTGTCAGAAAGAAGGAAGGAGGAGAGATGGAGAGGCTTCTGTGCAGTTGATCCATTGGTTTTTGTTGTTGTGGTGGTGTACCATTGAGTTGTAATGAACCCATAGCTGAGTGGGTTTTCGTAGGCAGTTAATTGCATGAGAGGAGATTGCTCATCCTTCTTCTGTAGATCAGCTAGTAGCCTTGAACAGTTTGCCCTTGGGATTGCAGCCCAGCTTCTTGCCACTAGGCCACCAGAGCTCATCACACAAATGCACTGTATGTGCTATCATGTTCAGGAGTCCCAAGGAGAAAAAGGTCTCTGTATATGGTCTGTAATCACATAACTATACTTATGAATACAAATCCTGAAGAAATTGCACTAGCAGGCAAGATGTCAAACAGCATGAGACTTAAACATTATCCCAGGACAATAGGCATTTCTGCTTAGAAGCATAATACGTCAGATATTAATTGCTAGGGGAATCTCCCAGCTTCCGGGATTCAGAGTGAGAAATTGCATCACACCAGTCCCACTATTCTGGCTTGCTGCATTCCCTGAAGGCATTTAACCAAATAACTGAGCTAGCAGCTGTGTAACAGTATTAGCTGAAATTGCACTGTGCTCATAGACTAATGAAAGAGAAATGAGCTTCCCCAGATGGACTCTGCAACTGAGACCATATTGCCCCAGAACAAAGCTCATCTGCATGGAAACTGAGCAGCAAAATAGCCCAGCCCACTGGAGCCTAAAGAATTTTGCTCTTGCGCCTACTTGCATCTAATATGGTCATAGCTGAGTGTTCTCAAATGTGCCTATTTTGATTTTCCATAAATAAGTCTCCCACTTGCCCTGGTTTAATGATAATGTTTAGCTCACTTTTGATGGAAGCCAACATTAAGGAGATTTCTGTCTATATTAAGTCTGGCTGTAAAATTTAATGAAATTTGACGTTGCTCCAGAACTCAAAAATTAAAAAAAAATATGCATAGTCAGGAGATTGTCTCAAGCCCGTTTTTACCACTGAGATTTCTACAGCCATAAGCGTATTTTTCCATTGTTGAAGTGTTCCTTGGCTGTTGGTTGCCATCTCCTTTTCTCATTCCTAGAAATTCTAGCAACTTCTGTAGTCCCTAGAGCACTCTACTGAGAAGTAGAAGCCAGACAGGTTTCACCACCCCCCAGGCCTGATCCGTGTACTTATTGGTCATAAGAAGAAATAATACTGTTGTTGGTATGTGTCCCCCAAGTCAGAACTGGATTATAGCTGACTCTCCATTGGTTTTTCAGAGGCACTAAATTGCACAGAGGTGATTGCCCATTTTTCTTGCGAGAGAAGCTAGTGGTTTTGAACTATGTATTCTAGGTTGGCAGTGCAGCCCATTTGCTGTCAACTTTTTTTTGACTGCGAATCCCTTATTTTACTTGACAGTTTCCAATTCCCTAGAGGGTAGACAAGCCAATCTATTGAATGAAGGAGAGGGACTACCTCTGAGAAGTAGCTAAATCTTCACCTCTGGCTAACTTCTTTAGAGTTGTTTTTCTGCTTATCTAAATCTCCTGTCCTAGCTTGCTATTTTAAGAGGCCAATATAAGCTGTGCTATGCTAAATTGAAGCTGATTTCCACACATGAATTTTAAAAGCTGGACTAAAAACATAAATTTCTAGGGTTGACCCACAGGGAAGCTAAGCCTTATATTATAATTAATTTCTAAGTACTGGCACCGACATAGATTCCTTAACCTGGGGTCCAATAACGTGGGCTGAAAAATAAGTAACATCTTTGTTGTCATTAAATACTAAGTCAAATCTTGTGACTCCTTCAATTACAGACACAGACTTCACACCACATATTATTACAAGAATCTGTGACCTTGCCACCAATATTTTCATATTACATTAGAGATGTTTCAGTTATGCTGAAATCACTTTTACATTCACCTATATTGGCCACCTGACTGGAAGAGATCTATATTTGTTCCCATTCCAAAGAAAGGTGACCCAACTGAGTGTGGAAACTACAGAACAGTGTCATTGATTTCACATGCAAGC
>NW_006400116.1:662112-663658 GCF_000299155.1 Elephantulus edwardii
GCTATGAGTCGCAAACGACTCAACGGCACATAGCAACAACAAAAACAACAACATATTGGCCACCATATTTTGTTATTTAATGCATCAACATTACTTACAGTGTAGTCCCTGCCCTTAGCCCAGTGCCTTGACCCACTTATTTCCCAGCTCCACCCTTCACCAGGATACCCCTTCTCTTCTACCAAATGCCTTCAGAATTAATCTCCCATTTTCCAACCCATGACCTAACAGCTTGTATCTGAAGCTTTCTTCGCTCCTGTGATTCCAACAACGTCAACTGCTGACAATTTTTTTTTCTGTGTCCAGTGTCTCTTAAGTTAGTTGTACTGTCTCCGAAGGGAAGGTGATGTGTCCTGTAGAACTCCGGTATAGATTGTGTTTTGGGCTCCACCTTGGGGCTTGGTACCTGGAGGCGTGTCAGAAGCTATTTCCGGGGTCTCTTCTGTGTTGCCTGGCCTCGGCTTGTAGCCCCGCTCTTCCAGGCTCCGGGTTCTGCCGCCAGCGTGTCCCTCCATCTGTCCCTTCCTCCTCCCAACAGTTTTGGGCTCTGCCTTGGGGCTTGATACCTGGAGGCGTGTCAGAAGCTGAGGAAAATTAAACCGAATCCACAGGAGTCAAAATATGACTTTAATTACAGAATCATCTCAGGAACAGGTTTGAGGCTTTGGACACTAATGAGCGAAGACCAGATGAGCTGTGGGAGGATGTTAAATTTATCATCCAGGAAGAGCGCAAACGGTCATTAAAAAAGACAGAAGAGGAAGCAAAGACCAAAATGGATGTGAGAAGCAACTCTGAAGATTGCACTGGAACCTAGAGAAGCCAAAGCACAAGGAAGGTTTCAAGATACTAAAGAGCTGAACAGAAGATTCCAAAAGACAGCATGGAATGAGAAAGCAAAATATTACAATGAAATGTGCAAGCAGCTAGAGTCAGAAAGTCAAAAGAGCCAAACTCGTTCAGCATTTCTTAAGCTCAAGGAACTGAAGAACAAATTCAAACCTAGGGTTGCTATAATCAAGGATGCTTTGGGCAGAATGTTAAATGATCCAGGGGGTATCAAAAGAAGATGGAAGGAATATATTGAGTCATTGTATAGAAAGGAATTGGCAGATACAGAAGGATTTAAGGAAATAACATATGAGCAGGAGCCTATGGTGATGAAGGCAGAAGTTCAAGCTGCTTTGAAGGAAATAGCAAAAAACAAGGCCCCCGGAATAGATGGTATAAGAATTGACATATTTCAGCTAACAGACGCTGCCCTGGATGTGCTCACCAAGTTGTGCCAAGAAATCTGGAGAACAACCACTTGGCCAATGGAATGGAAGAGATCTATATTTGTTCCCATTCCAAATAAAGGTGACCCAACTGAATGTGGAAACTACAGAACAATAGCATTGATTTCACATGCAAGCAAGATTCTACTGAAGATTGTCCAAAAACGACTGGAACAGAACATCAGCAGAGAACTGCCAGAAGTCCAGGCTGGGTTTAGAAGGGGTCGTGGTACTAGGGATATTGTAGCCGATGTTAGATGGATCTTGGC
>NW_006400116.1:666858-698223 GCF_000299155.1 Elephantulus edwardii
GGACAGCAAAGGAGGGGAAGACCCTCTATGAGGTCGATTGATTCAGTGACTGGGGTAATCGGGATGGGTGTGTCAGAGGCAATGCGATAGGCACAGGATAGAGCAGGGTTTAGGGCTGTTGTACATAGGGTCGCTATGAGTCGCAAACGATTCAACCGCACATAAGAACAACAACAACAACAACAGTGCATCAATAAAGCATGTGTACATTAACATTTTGCTGTTTTTGTTAGGTGCTGTTGGACTGAGCACAATGGATAGCGACCCCGTGAACAAAAGAGCTGAACCCTGTCCTGTCCTGCCCAATCCTCACACGCTCTGACACAAAGAGCCCATTGCAGCAGTCACTGTGTCAATCCACCTTGTCAAGGGTCTTCCTCACCTTCAACAACCCTCTAACCCTTCCCAGCATCATGTCCTGCTCCAAGAAATAACCTCTCCTAGCAACATGCCCAAGTGTGTGAGGCAAAGCTTCATCATTCTTGCCTCCAAAGAGAACTCCAGCTTCAACGCATTCAAGACATACCAAAATCATTTTATATCCATCTAAGTTTTGGTCTTTTGAGAACTACATTTAACCATAATTGCTTTCCTTGTTTATAATCTCCATTTTGTTTCATGCATTTCAAGTATTATTCTTAGAATGGAAGGATATAGGCACTTATACATGTTGTTGGTCATTATGTAAATTGGTGTGCAATCTCTTTGAAGAAGACTTTGGCAATATCCACCAAAATATTAAAAAATAAATGTGTGCTTATTTTGGTGCAGTTGCTGTGTCCCTTCAAGTCAGAACTGAGTCATAGCTGACCTTTCAGTGGGTTTTCAGAGGCAGTTAATCACATGGAATCAAGTTGCCTATCCTTCTTCCAAGCAGCTAGTGGATTTGAACCACATGCTTTTGAGACTGCAGCACAGTTTCTTACTTGGCCACCACAGCTCCCCTGTTATGTGAAATGCAAACTCTTCCACAGCACCAAGTTGCTGGAGTCAGAGCTGACAGTTGGGGGTTTTCCTAAGCTGTAAATTGCATGGGAGAAGACTTCTGTTTCTTTTTTTTTTCATGGAGCCACTGTTGAATTTGAAACACCAGAGAGATACTGCCTTTGGGTTAATGGCAAAAGAAGTATGTTGAAAAAATTTTAGCAGACATGATTGCAACAGTGAAAAACTAAAACCAATCTGAATGTCCAGGCATTGAGGCTAAGTCACATAAATGATTGTGCACATGTATGGTGCAAACCCTGCCATCCTGTAAAGAATGATGATGTGCAAGAAATTAATCTGAAAGAAATATTGTCCAGTAACAAAAGGCAACATGTAGCAGAGGGCCTCACTTGGCTCACATTTCCATGAATATCCTTGATAGTGAATGAATAGAACTTTTCCAGAAAGATCTAGAGGTTTTGCTTTTTTGGTTTTAAAATATAGTGTTTTCCCTCAGAGGAAGGGCAGACATCTGGGTTGCAAGGAAGATATAGCTTTCATTCATGACTTTTTGCTTTATATATTCTGAGAGCTTTCAACCAGTATGCTTTATTGTTGTTAGGTACCTTGGAGTTGAATATGTCTCATGGAGACCCTATGAACAACAGACCTGAACTCTGTCCTATCCTGTGCCATCCTCATCGTCATCTGATACATTTGAGTCCATTGCTGCAGTCTGTCAGTCCATTTCATTGGGGGTCTTCCTCTAATACTTTCCAGTGTAGGACGGAGGCCTTAGTGCACCCTCTGAAGGGATTTTGAGAACCCGGCACAGGCATCTTTTCCAGCAGGGAGACCCTGGGCAAGAGACCTGACAGCAGAGGGAAAGACTTGTAATGCTCTGTGCAGAGGTTGTGTGCACCATGACCACCTGGGAGGCAGCAGGAACCTGCAGTAACAGCACAGAAAAGTCCTACAGTAGAGGCTTCTTCGACCTTGTGTAGGAGTCTCCCTGCTTGCAAGACCATATGAAATGCCCTAGCCAAGTAGGCACCTGGGGAACGTTGAAGTCTCTCCATCCATTCCATGCCTCAAAGTTCCCCTTCCCAGACCAGACTTCGCTTCTCTTGCAAGCCATCCTTCTCCTGCAGTGTCCCCCACCCCTACAGGCTTTCCCCCCCATGCAAGCTCTGCCATCTCTGAAGGTTATTCCACCTTTGCAGATAACCCCAGCCCTGAAGGTTCTTCCACCTTTGCAGGTTCTCCCACCCCTGCAGACTCCCTCACCTCCATAGACTCCTCCACCCCTGCTCTCCCTCTCCTGCAGGCACCCCCTGTAGGAACCGATATGATATGATATGATAATAATATAAGCTCCCATGCACTGCAGACTGCTCCACCCCTGCAAACTCTCCCTCCAACCCCCATAGACTTCATCACTCTTGCAGATCCCCTCATCCCTGTAGCCTGGAAATTTGAGGAACAGCCTATCTTCATATGCAGTGCAGACAAACAAACATATACGTACACGTGTGGATACTTTATCACCTCTCAGCTATAGAAGGAGCACAGAGAGGAGAGAGGAATACCAAGGAATGTCAAGGAACTCCTGGTGTGAACAAGGAAGGACCTTCTTCTAAAGCAGTATCTGGATTTGAACTCCTAGCCTCTAAAATAAGACAACAAATTCCTGCATTTTAAAGCCACTCCCTTGTGGCAATTTTGTTATAGCATCACTAGGTAACTAAGACATGACCTGATGCATTAATTATGGATTGATATTTGAGTTGCCAAGGAAATCTTTAGTTATCTGCAAATGAGTAGTTCTCAATTCTCTCTGCATAGCAGAATCACTGGCAAGCTTTGGGAAATACTGATTGTTGGGTTAACCATGGAGTTGACTGACACAATTTGTCTGGACTTGGTATCAGTATTTTTTTTAAACAGTTTCTGATGCAGTCAAGCTTGAGAACTACTGAGCAAACACATTTCTTAATAGTTCACCCTTTAGCCTGCTTGTTATTTAAAAAATGGTGTACAGATCACTGGGCTGATTGGCAGCTTTATGATGGATGGTGAAGAGATTGAGATAGTTAACAGTTTTAATTTACTTGGCTCCACAGTCAACACTCTTGGTAACAGAAGCCAGGAAATCAGGAGGTGAATTGCATTGTGAAAATCAGCTGTCAGGGACCTCTTTAGCTAATCGTACAGGAAGAGATTGCCCATCCTCCTGTGGAGCAGCTGGTGGATTCGAACTGCGTGCCTTCAGGATTGCAGTGCTTCTTGCTACTTGGCCACCTGAGCTGATCAGGGACCGCTTTAGTGCACTGAAGCCTAACTACTTGTGCTTGATCCAGGCAGTCGTCTTCACAATTGCATGCTATGTGTCAGAGAGCTGGACAATGACTAGGGATGATAGAGAATTGATTCCTTTGAGCTGTGGTGCTGGAGAAGCGTGTTAAATAGACCATGGACTGCTAGGAGAACAAACAGTTTCATCTTAGAGAGGGTGAAACCAGGCTGCTTGTTGGAGGCAAGAATTATGAGGCTTCGTCTGACATACTTTCGGCATGTTGCAGAGAGACATCATGCTTGGAAGGGTGGAGGGAAGGAGAAAGAGAGAGAGAACATCGATGAGATGGATTGACACAGTGACTAGGGTTATGAGGGTAGATGAGTCAGAGACAGAAAAGTTGGCACAGGATAGGGTCGCTATGAGTTGCAAGTGACTCGAAAGCGACTCAACGGCACACAACAACAACAACAACAATCAAAACTACTGCCATCGGAGCACTTATTTTTGTTGTGTGCTGTGGAGATGGAATCAACTCATAGCTGACCCTCCAGTGGGATTTTTCAGAGGCAGTTAATTGCATGGGAGGAGATTGCCCATCTTTTTCTTATGAAGCAGATGGTGGATTCAAACTACCTGCCTCTGGGTCGGCAGAGCAACTTCTTAACACTAAAGCCATCAAAGCACAGAATATCAGGCCTCTTTCCAGACTGAGTCAAGACCTTCAGGGGATTAATGCACACACAGATTCTTTTATTTATAAAACAGGGGGTCATTGACTCCAACTTCCCTTTCATTCTTATTTTGGTTATCTTCTACATTCTTTCCTCCTTCTATCCAAACTTTTTGACAAGGAGAAGACAATTTGACAAGCCATTCATTCATATTTTAGCATGTATGAGTTCAGAGCATTGCCTTTCTCAAACTTATTTGCTTTAAACAAAATGGACATTGGAAAGAATGAAAGAACTCAATTGTTAATAGTAGAGATTTGTTGTTGTTGTGTGCTGTCAAGTCAGGACTAACTCATAGCTGGTGGCCCTCTTGCAGGTTTCAGGGGCAGTTTATCACACAGAAGAGGAAGACCCATCCTTCACATGTGGAGCAGCTGGTGGATTTGAACTGTATGCCTTTGGGATTGCAGCACAGCTTCTTACCATTAGGACACACAGTTATCTAAGGGTAGAGATTGGAGGGAAGTATTTAGGGGTGTCAGAAACTTCTTCCCTTTTCTCAGATCGAAAGTCTTTTTTCTCAGACTGAAAGGTCAATTTTGAGAACAGGGTTGTCATAATAGATTCCCTTGGTTCCTGTTGATGAACCAAAGAAAAAAGATAAAATTTTATGATGATTTTAAATATTATTGCATTCTCAACGATCCTGGTGGACCAGAGCTGTTAGAGGGGATTGAATCTGCAAGAAATAATAGTAAAAGTTGAGTGAAGGGTTTCCTGTGGTTAAGTACATTCTGATGAGCATTAAGGTTTGGATTATTTTTGCCTACTTCTGTTTAACAAAAAATTTCTGTCAAAACTTTGAAAATATATCCTATTGTAGAAAAACCTAATGCCAAGCTGCTTTTACAGAAAAGGAGGTTAAAACAGTTCTTTTTAAAATATATTTATATTTCAAAGCACTCTTAGCCTCACACTGTGCTTCTTTCCTAAAAAAAAAAAAAAGATGTATGCCTAGATTTTTGTAAAAAAAAATCTAGCAAAGTATACTCTTTTCAGAAAAAGTATATGCATCTAGATGTTTTTTAAAAATGATAGAAAAAATCAGATTAATGTTGTTGTTGTTGTTATTGTTATATGCCTTCAAGTTGACTATGACTCATGGCAAAACTATGCACAATAACTCTGAACCTACTCTGTCCTGAGCCAGTCTCACTGTCTCTGACACCCCTGCCCTTATTACCCCAGTTATTATGTCAGTCCATCTCATCTGAGGTCTTCCGCTCCTGCGCTCTCAGTCCTTATAAGCATGATGTCCTTCTTCGAGAGGTTTAATCTGGATTTAGTAAAATTAAAGGTGTCCTGAGTGTACTGTTGTCTTAGTTGTGTAGTGCTTCTGTAACAAACATGACAAGTGAATGGTTTTAACAAACAGAAATGTCTTCTCTCAAGTTTAGGAGTCTATAAGTTCAAATTCAAGCACCATCTTCACGAAACCCATTTTTCTCTCTATCAGCTCTAGATAAAGGCCCTTGTTATCAAAGCTCCCCTAAGCCTGGGAATTTTTCTGTGCAGAGATCATGAGTTGAACGGATACACTTTGCTCCTGTCTCTTCCTTCTTGGTTGTACTGAGACCCCTCTGAATTCTGGGTGGAGGCCCAGCAGCCCTACTTCAGCTTTACCTTCCAGGCTCAATAGTATAGCACTTCTACTCCCTTGAATTTGTGTAGTCCTATTCTCCTAGTGTAACTGAGTGATAACCCCATCCACTTGGGCCCAATATGCCCTATTCTGCCCTTTAGACATGGTAGCTCTTCTCCCTCATCTCTGGACAGTGGATCTGAACCTATCCCCTGGTACTTGTAAGTGGCAGTCCCATGCTCCAGAACCAAACTGATGAAGATTTGACCCTTTGACTCCTAGAAGTCCATAGCAGCACCCTTTGAGACTCAATAGATAATGGATCCACCCTTTAAGATATCAGCTACCTTAATTTTAACCTTTGAGATAGAGGCAGGTATGTTTCAAGTGATTTCTTGACCTCTTATCCATTTGACCTCTCAGATCTTTAGGGATTTCCCAGCATCACCTTGCACAGGCAAGTGCTATGAAGCTCTTTAGGTCTACCATGTCCAAAGGTTGCTCACTCCACCAGTAAGCCTTAACTAGCTCTTTCACTCTGTGCACCAGCAAGCCTAGTATCATCAACAAGTACCAAGAAGCACCCAATTCTACTAGGAAGCCTCGTGCTTAAAGGCATTCCACTATCTTATTCTGTTGATTGGCTCCCACGCCTGCTTATGCTGGTCTCCTGGTTCTGCTGCCACTATCTTTCTGTCTCTTATTCTCAACATTTGCTCTGCCTCTGCTGTTACAGTCTTGCTTAATTCCCTATAATTCCTCACTAGAATTGCTTTTGACATCCATGATTTCACCAACAACTTTTTTAACGCAATCTAGTCTATTATTTTTGTGAGGTGTCATTGAGTTGAGTATGACTCATAGCAACTCTATGAATAACAAATATGAACCTAATCCTATCCTGTGTCATTCTCATCTCTGACATATTTGAGCCAATTGCTGCAGTCACTGAGTCAATCCATCTCATTTGGGGTCATCCTCTCTTCTGATGACCCTCCACCTTTCCATGTATGATGCCCCTTTCTAAGGAATAGCCTCTCTTAGCAATAAGCTATGTGAGATCAAACTTCACCATCTTTTTTTCCAAGGAGTATTTTGGCTGCACTTTTCCAAAATACATCTTTTTGTTCTTTTAGTAGTCCATGAAGTATTCAATATTGTTACTGTTTTGTACTGTCAAGTTGGAACTGACCCATAGCTGACCCTCCAGTGGGTTTTCAAGGAAAACACAGGAGAAGATTGCCCATCCTCCCACAGAGCAGCTGGTGGATTCTGTGTGCCTTCGGGATTGCAATGCAGCTTCTTGCCACTAGGCCACCAGTTGTTGTTGTTGATTGCCTTCAAGTAGAGCATGACTCATAGCGAACCTATGAACAAAAGGCATGAAGCCTTTCTACAACTGTTGACATTCATCAAAGTTCATAGAGTTTCCGGAGGCATGTCATTTAGGAAGTGGATGCCACTCCTGAGCTCCTTAAAATTATTCCAGTTTTTCTTAATTATCAAAGCTGCTTCCACATTTTAAGTATCTGTTAGAACAGCATTCCACTTCTGGAACCAAATTTTTGTTTCAGTTTTCCAGTGCTGCTATAACAGAAATGTAAAAAATGCATGACTTTAGCAAACAGAAATTTATTTTCTCAAAGTTTAGGAAGTTAAAGCCCAAATTCAGGGTACAATCTTTAGAGAATGCCTTGGAGAAGGTTCTTATTGTCAGCTTTTTCCTAATTCTAGGAGTTTCTCAGTGATCAAGACACCTCAGGTTTAAAAGATGTACTTCACTCCTGGCTCTTTTGGTGGTACAACAATCCCCTTCTATATGTTCATGCCTCTCTGATTTTATATTTTTCAAGACATTAGGTGACACAGGCCCAAACCCTAGGAGATTATTATTATATTGGATAAGGTTTATGATCTCATTAAGGGTGTTGGCATCTCATTCTAAACTTCTTTGAACTTATTGTATGATCACATCTTGGAGGATAATTACATTACTGAATAACTGCCAAACCAATGAAAATCATAGCCTCACTGAGATGATATATTTTCTGGCCACACAATTCAATCTACGACAGTTATAATGCTGGGCACAGCCATTGCCTGGCCCATTGTACAAATCTAACCCCTTAGGGTATAGATACTATTTGAAGTAAATCCAGGTTCATAACCCCTTCCTCTCAACATTGCCCTGCCGTTAGCTATTACTAAGTTAACCTCTGATTCAAAGTGAGCCCATGCATAACAGAACAACTGTGCTGTCTCATGATTAGCCAGAGATTGGACCATTGTGATCTAGAAGGCACTCAGTGGATGTTTTTTAGCAGTATATCTACAAGCCTTCCTTTCTAGCTTGTCTTAGTCAAGATAAACCACTTCAAGCTGATGAGAATTATAGCAACAGGCAAGATTCCAGTGACAACTGGGTGGTGACTGTGCTTTTGGTGCACTAGATAGGAATAAAATCTAGTTTACTTGCAAGGAAAGTAATAGTTTTACCATTGAACCACCAATGTCATAGACAAAAGCCCTAGTAGTCCATTTCCCCAAGTGTCCTTTTCTACTGTTCTCTATTGCTGAGTACTTCCTGTGTCCTGGCCATGACAAACTGACAATGAGGATGCTGTGGAAAAGCTAACCACAACAGTGTTGTGAGCCTTTCTACTTCATTACCCACATGCTCAGAAAGCACCTACAGGAGCAATGGCTAACTTGAATTTGAAAAAAAGAAAATATGAGTTTATGAAAAGTAAATATAATGGTAATATAATGGAAGAGGAGGAATGAGGAGCTACACCAAAGGGCTCAGGGCAGAGGAGGTCAACCAACTAATGGCTTACAATAGCTGCTGTCATGGAATGTGCCAGGTTAGGAGATCAAAAGGTCAGGATTAGCTGGCCTGAAAAGCAAGGTAAACCCAATTTTCACATTTCCATGAAGTTTGATAACACAATCAAAGGCTTCAATAACAACTATATAAATCTGTATGTGGAGAATAGATTAAGATCTGGAAAGGAATCTAGAGATAATTTAGCAAATGGGGTCCAGGTATGTGTTGTCAAGGGGTGAGATATAAGTAAATTTCTGCTTATTAGGGACATTACCACCGGCCTGATAAGAACAAGCAAATTGTGACAGAATAGTAGGAACAACTGTATGGCAACAAAGTGGATAACCTAGATAAAATGGATAAAGTCTTAAAAGCACACAGCATAACCAAACTGACTTAGAAGGAACAGAAAGTCTCAGCATATCTACAAATGTGAGGAGATCAGATCAGTGATCCAAAACCTTACAACAAAGCAAAAAAGTCATGGACCAAATACTCCATTGCGGAATTCTAACAAATATTTAGAGAATACTGGACATAATACTATTTATTTTATTTTATTTAAGAACAGGGACATTAAAAACTTTATTCAATAAATACAACAAATAATTTAAAAATATACTTCAATTCCAAAGCCAATTAAGAAAAGGAAGTAGAGGAAAGAGAGAGGTAGAATGGGGGGATGAGAGAGGAAAATAGGAAAAATAAAGCTAGAGAGGTGGGCTGGTGGTCTGGTGGGGTCATTTCAGAAAGTTACCCACCCTTGGAAATTGAGATCAAGTGCCCTGCCCCGTAAGCCCATAGCCCTTGTTCTAGTGGATAGTCACAGGAATCGCAGCCAGGAGTGATTCTCTGGGCTCTGAGATCAGCGTACACATGAGGTTGGAATCTAAGGGGAGAGTTGGGGGGAGCAGTTTCCCACTCAATCCTAAAATACATCCATCCTGACTCCCAGGCAGATTTAAACAGTGCAAACTCTTAGAGCTTCCAGCTGCATAGTTTCACAGGTGAGCGCCCAAAGCCAGAGCTTCCAGGAGGTAGATACCAAAGTACCCACTGGTCCAAAGCACTTTACTGAAGTGGGGCTAAGGGTAACAAGAGGAGTGACCAGACCAGCAAACAATGCTGGGCAGGAAAGGACTGCAGGGCAGGTAGTCTGGACATTGGGTTCAAACAGCTTGCCATCAGTGAGGGAAGTTGAAGATGAGGATGCGTATGGAGTGGGCCAGGAAGATCTGGAAAGCTGAGGGGGAGGCAAAGTGGGGAGGCAGCTCAGCAGCAAACTCCAGGAGAAATAACCAGCAGCCCTCACAGATTTGTGATTGTCTCTTAAAAAGATTAATTTTCTCTTCTTGCCTGAATGTACAAAGGCAAAAGGAGTACAGCTTGTGTGTGTGTGTGTGTGTGTGTGTGTGTGTGTGTGTGTGTGTGTGTGTATAAACAAGAACTTGGTAATGTACACTTTACAGAAGGGAAGAATCAGGAAGACTGAAATGAAATCCAACAGAGCAACACCAATGGAACAAAAGCTATGAACAGCAACACTGCCCCTCCAGGCCGGGCCTCCAGCTCGCCCCAACCTGCTCCCAATGAGGGGCTGAGCACCAAGGCAAGCGGGTGAGCTGGGGCAGGAGGGGCTTGATCCGGGAGAGGCCCATGGCAGAGGATCACTGGAAAGCTTCCTGGGATGCCCTAGTAATAAAGCAAATGACAAAGGCCCAGCATTTTGGGGCCAACTAGCTGCCCAGTTGAATCTTGGGGGCATCAGAGTAGACACTCTGGGATGGTGAATAGGGTATGTGGGACAGTGAGTGACATAGGTGGCCTCAAAGCCTGTACACAGCAATACCCTAGCCCTTCAGCAGTCCTAACCTTAACTCCTTAAGCCAAGTCCCCCCCCCTCCCGCTTTGAGCCTATTTAAACTCCTCCAGAGAGGGGAGAAGACACTACACTCTAATTCATTCTGTGAAGCAAATATAATATTACTACCAAAACTAAAAACATCCTAAGAAAATTATAAGCCAATGTTATATAATAGATGAAAAAAAATCAGCATAATGCACCACCACAGTAAATCATACACCATGACTTCTTGTTGTTAGATTCTGTCAAGTCTTGTATGATTTACAGCAACCCATTGAATAGCTGATGAACCCTCTCCTATTCTGTGCCATCCTTATCATCTCTGGAATACTAGAACCCATGGCTGAAGTTACTATGTCAATACATCTTGTTGGCGTTTTCTCTCCTTCACTGACCATAACCATAATGTCCCTTTCCAGGGAGTAGCCTTGGTTGGCTACGGGTCCAAAGTAAGAAAGACGAAGCTTTGCCATCTTTGCCTCCAAGAAGCACTCTGGCTGCACTTTTCCCTAAGACATATCTGTTTGTTCTTTTGGAAGTTCATAGGGTATTCAGAACTCTTCTCCCATAGCACAACTCAAAAGCATCAATTCTTTTGTTGTCCTTATTCATTGTCTAACTCTTTAACACACAGTAGGTGATTGACAAGATTATGGCTTGAATCAGGTGCACATTAGTCTTCAAACTAACATCATTGCTTTTCAGAAGTTTGGAGAAATCACTGTCAGTGGACTTTTCCAATGCAACGTTTCCTGATTTCCTGACTGCTGGGTGTGTATTGTTGAAACAAGCAAAATGAAATAATTGACAGCTTCAATCCTTTCTTCATCTATCATAATGTTGACTGTTGCTCCAGTAGTGAAAACCTTTGTTTTCTTGATGTTGAGATGTAATACATACAAAAGGCTGCAGTCCTTGATGTTCTGCAGCAAGTGTTTCATATCTTCACTTTGAGCAAGCAAAGTTGTGTCATCTACATAGCACAGCTTGTTTATGAGTCTTCCTCCAATCCTGATTCCATATTCTTCTTCATGGAGTCTGGCTTCATGACTAGGAGGAGTTTATTCCAAGAATAAAGGGAAAATTTAAAAGAAAAAAAATTAAAGTAAGCTCTTTTCTTTTGCTGCCAAGTTAGATCTGACTCTCAACTGACCCCTAAGCAGGTTTTCAGAGAGTGTAAATCACACAGCAGGATGCCGCCCATCTTTCTCTCAAGAAGTGACTGTTGTTGTTGTTGTTTAATGCCGTCGAGTCATAGACGACTCATAGCGACCCTATGAACGAACAGCCTGAGCACTGTTCGTACATAGAGTTTTCAGAGGCAAGCCATTTTGGAAGTGGATGCTGCTCCTGCTTCCAGAAGAAGTGACTAGTGCATTTTTAAACCATGAGAAAAGTGCTTCCTTTTTAGAAGCCATCAGAGCTCTCAAATCAATGTACTATATCATATTACTAGAACAAAGAAAATAATCACATAATTATTTCTATAGATAAAGATAATGCTTTTAATAAAATCTAACTCCCTTTCTTTTTTTTTTAAAGAAAATGTTTATTTTATAAATCTCTCAAGAATATTGGACTAAAAGAGAAATTTCTCAATATGATTTAGGCCATGCATGGAAAAACCAATAGTCAACAATATATGTAGTGGAGAAGATCGAGAGCTTTTCTCTCACAACTGGATCGAGACAATGATTACTGCTCTAATCATTTCCATTCAATATTGCCCTTGTCAGCTCAATAAGACAAGAAAGAGAAAGAAAATGTATTCTAATTGAAAATGAAGTAAAATTATCCCTATTCATAGATAATTTAATTCTATATATTAAAAAATCCGAGTCTGCAAGTAAACATCTGGAACTAATAGAAAAATTTAGCAGAGTTTCATGATACAAGGGCAGCAAATAAGAATAAGTTAGATTGCTCTACAGTGGCAAAGAGAAAGGTGAAATGGAAAGTAGTGTTGAAAAGATTAAAATGCCTAGAGATAAATTTAACCAGGGATATTAAGGAATTACAGAATTAAAACACTCTTCTCAAAGAAATTAAGAAGACTTAAATCAATGGAAATGGTTTAATGTTCATGAATTGGAAGACATTGTTAAGATGTCAGTCAGTACTACCCAAAGCAACCTATAGATTCAGTGGAGTCCAGATCTAAATTAAAAAATCCTTTTTTCCCCAGAAATGAAAAATCTAAATCTATATGGGATAGTAAGAGCTCCAAAAGAGTTTAAAAATGTTAAAAGAGAAGAATAAAGTAGGAAGACTTATATTTCTTCATTTTAAGACTTAAACACAGCTACAGTAATCACACCAGTCTATAACAATAAACATAGAGGAATGTAATAGAATTGAGAGTCCAGAAATGATCAATTGATTTTTTTCTGGTTTCTAGACAAATACTTTTTATTTTAAAAATAATAATATTTTACTATGTTTTTGTGTGAAAGTTTATCCAGCAAGTTAGATTCCTGTTTAAAATGCCTGTACATATTGTTCAGGGATATTAATTACATTTTTCTCCATATGTCAATATTATAAATTTTTCATCTAGTTGTTCCATTTTCATTAATCTGTTTTCCCATATCCTTTACCCATGTACCTTTTCTTCTTTGCTTTAGAATTTTTTCACAATTTAGCTTTATAGAAATTATTTTTAAAAGAACTCAGTAATTACTAGCTATATTACTTATTTTATAATCAAATCCATTATTTAGCTAAAATGTGACTTCTGAAAGTGAATTTACTTCAAAGTTTAAAGCATATCTTGGGGCAATGGTTATGATGGTTCATATAGTTTTTATCAGTGCAGTAAATTTGAGTTTTGTTGTATGATCCCTCACCCCCATTTTAATTGTGACCTTCTATCATGTCAGAATAGTAGCTATAGCTGGACACTATCTGGTTTTTCTAGTCTCAGGATAGATGAGGTTATGATTTATGTGGCTGTTTGTCCTACATTTAATAGTTTCTTCTTTGAATCATTGGTTACTTCTTTTTCTTTTGTTCTAGATAAATAGAGATCGGAAACTATCTTAAATGGTTGCTTTCAAGCTTTTAAAATTCCAGTCAGTACTCAACGACTTAGGATGTAGAACATAAACTTTATAAACGAGGTTATGCCAATTAACTAAGTTGTCCCATGAGATAACTATACTATTAACCCTTCAAATCCAGTAAGCTAATTTCATGAAATATTTGACTATGCCTAAGAAGTATCCACAATTAAGCTGCTCCATTTGCCTCATGATATATATGCATATATTTGGAGTGTGCACATGCACTTGTGCGCTCACACAAACACATACAGTGTAGCCCATAGTTGCATTTCTTATCCAAAGGGAACACATCCCTGGTGGTTTGAATCCACTATTGGCTCTATGGGAGGAAGTTAGACAATCTCCTCTAATGTGACTTACAGTCCCGAAAAACCATTGTCGGGTGAGTTCTGGAGTCAGTTCTGACTGGACAGCAATGAGTTTGATTACACACACAAACACACACACACACAAACACACACACACACACACACACACACACACACACACACACGTTGTTGTTATATGCTGTCAAGTTGACTGACACACAGTGACTCTATAAACTACAGATTGAAATCTTGCCTTGCTTAACTACACTCATAATATCTGTCATGGTCAAGACAATTAAAAAACATTAACTCTTCTTTGGTTTTCCTTATATATTGTCCAACTTTCACATGCATATGAAGTAAATGAAAATCCCATGATGGGTCAGTTGCACCTTAGTCTTAAATTGACACCCTTGCTCTTTGTCACTTTAAAGAGGTCCTCAACACAAGTTTTGTCCAATGCAACATGTCTTCTGATTTCTTGATTGTTGTTATCATGGATGTTGATTGTGGATCCAAATAAAATGAAATTCTTGACAATGCTAATCTTCTGCCTATTATGATGATCAGTCAAGTTGTGAGGGTATTTGCTTTTTTCATGTTGAGGTATAATACATATTTAACATTGCAGTCTTTGATCTTTTGTGCCTTGGATTCAAGTACAACTCATAGTGACCCTATGAACAATAGATCTGAACCCTTCCTATCCTACGGCATCCTCAACATCTCTGAAATGGACTATAGTCCATTGCTGTAGTCACTGTGTCAATCCAACTGGGTAAGGATCTTCCTTTGTTGTTCCTCCACCTTTCCAAGAATGATGTTCCTCTCAATGAACAGCCTTTCTTAGCAACATGACCAAAGTATGTGAGATGACCTTTCATCATCTTTCCCCCTAAGGAGCACTCCAGCTGCAGTTTAGTTGCTAACTTTAAAAGGTTAGAGGTTCAAGTCCACCCAGAGATATCTTAGAAGAAAGGCCTTGGAATTGTGGTATTTAGGAAGAGTATTGAATGCCACATGGGGTACTAAAAAATGAGCAAATCTGTCTTGGAAGAATTGCTCCTTAAAAGCAAGGATAGTGAAAATCCATGTCACATATTTGAGCATATTGTCAGTGAAAGAGAGGAAAATCCTCAAGGAGATGGACTGATACAGTTACTGCAATAATAGTCTTGAGAATGACAGATATTAGGAGGGTGGTGTGGGTAGGGAAATTGGGTTGGAGGCTTAATAGTAAGGAATTATGTTGCCATCTCAAAGGCAGGTGATTTGAATCCACCATCTGTTCTACAGGAGAAAGGTGAGCAAACTCCTCTCAAGCAATTTACAGCCTCTGAAAATCTGCTGTAGGGTTAACTCTGAGTCAGTTCTAACTTAATGAGGACAATGAGTTTAATTGTTTCGTTGGCAGTGTTTCATCAATTTTAATCATACTGCAGTAGTAATAAAAATGACCTGAGGACTTTTTTTTATTTAAAACACTTCTTTACCTCAATTATGTAATATAAACCTCATTTCTCCTTGGTAATCAAGGTCAAGCATATAAAGCAATACAGAAATCAGGCCACCCTTTAGTGAGTAGTTTCATGAGACAACTATGTTCTCTTCTTTGATCCATTCAGGAAAGTCTATCCACACTCTTCTTCATATTGTTATTGTTGTTGTTATTATGTGCTGTTGAGTCTCCTGCGACTCATAGTGACCCCATATACAACAGCCCTAACCCTTGCTCTATCCCATGCCAAGCTTATTGTCTCCAAAACACTTATCCCCATTACCCCAATGACTGAATCAATCCATCTCATTGAGAGTCTTCCTCTCCTGCACTGTCCATCCACCCTCCAAAACATGATGTCACTCTCCAAGGAGTGATCCTACCTTGCAGCATGTCCAAAGTATGTCAGATGGAGCTTCAGAATCTTTGCTTCCAAAGAGCAGCCTGAAGGGTAGCCTCTTCAGGATGAACTTGTTTGTTCTCCTAGCAGTCCATGGTATATTCACGTCTCTTCTCCAACACTACAGCTCAAAGGCATCAACTCTCCCTCTATAATCCTAGTCACTGTCCAGCTCTCTGATGCATAGCAAAGACCATGGCCTGTGTCAGTCTCCAGATTGAATCTTTGCTATTCAGTACTTTGACGAGGTCTCTGACAGCAGACCTTCCCAATGCAATTTGTCTTTTAATTTCCTGGGTGTTGGTACCAAGAGTGCTGACTGTAGAGTCAAGCAAACTGAAGCTTTCAACAATCTCAGTCTCTTCATCATCTATCATGATGTTGCAAATCATCCTAGTTGTGAGAATC
Organism: Elephantulus edwardii; assembly: GCF_000299155.1. Lineage (NCBI taxonomy): Eukaryota > Metazoa > Chordata > Mammalia > Macroscelidea > Macroscelididae > Elephantulus > Elephantulus edwardii. Next base: position 682,765 of record NW_006400116.1, read on the forward strand.
TTTGTTTTCTTGATTTTGATATTCAATCAAGGCTGCAAACCTTGACCTTCTGGAACAAGCGCTTCAGGTCCTCCTCAGTTTCAGTAAGCAGGGTTGTGTCATCTGCATAATGCATATTGTTGTTAAATCTACCTCCAATCTTGATGCTGCACTTCCCCTCCTACAGCCCAGCCTTCTGAATAACTTGTTCTATGTATAGATTGAAAAGATATGGAGATAGGACACACCTTTGAGGCACACCGTTCCCAATTTTGAGCCATTACCAAATTTTAAATTATTATCCTTCCAAGTTTCCTAACCATCCAGTCAAATGATTTGCCTTAGTTCATGAGTCCATATAAATCCCACATCTGGTCAGTTACCCTTTCAAACAAAGTGAATAAACAGATGCACTGGTCAGAGTTATGTCCACTATGGGATGTCTATTTCTCACTCTTCTTCAGATGGATCCCCGAAAATGGCTGAGTGCTGCTGTTATCCTCTTATGAATGGTGCCTGTATATTATGCAGAACCATCTGTAAAGTAAGAAAAGTTTCTCCTTTTCAGTTACCTAGTGATAAGGAATTCCGCATGAGGCTGTAGAAACTAACTGGGATACAAGAGGTACAGTGACAGGAATGGAGACCATGGACATTTGAGACACTTTCCTCATATATCTTACTTATGCCTTTAGATCCTGCTCAAGACTGATCCCTTCCATTCCACTTCCATTTAGTGTTGGAGTGCTACTGTGCACATTCAACTTTATGACTTTACCAATCAGGCAACACGTAGCTCATGACAAGAAGTTTTGGCTGCACAGTGACCCAAATACCCATGCTTGCGTTCAGTCTCTATAAAGGGTCAGCCGCAACACAGAAGTAATTTCTCAAAGGAGAGTAGTTATGTGCATAAGATGGCAGGGTTTTGCATGTGATCCACCAGTAAAGGCCTGCCAAATATTCCAAACAGCATCTCTATCTGTCACTGATACTTCAAAGCTCATTATATGACCCAAGTGACAGAGTGGCTTGCACAATAGCCTGAACCTTTTGCAGAGCTTTCTCTTGTTCTGAACACCACTCAAAACTTGCAGCTTTTTAAGTCACTTGGTAAATAGGCTGGAGTAACACACCTAAGTGAGGAATGTGTTGCCTCTTGAATCAAACGAGGTGCATTAAGCCTTCTTTTTAGTGGTGGGATAGGCCAAGTGCAATAGATGGCATAGCTCCATATACTCCATATTCTGGATTTCTAGACTTCATTGAGGTAAAAAGCAGCTGATTTCTGAGGGGTGAATTTCCCACCCTATGTCATTATTGCTGTTAGGTACCATCAAGTCAGCTAGGTCTCATGCAGATCTTGTGAGCAACAGATCTTTACCTTGCCCTCTCCTTCACTATTTTCACAATCTCTGCTGTGCTCAAGCTCCTTGTTATAATCACTTTGTCAGACCATCCCAATGAGAGTCATAAGCTCTTTTATTGACTCTCTTCCTTTCCCATCATGTCTTTTTTCCAAGGACTGGAGTTCCTGGGGTGAGATGAACTTTCACAATCTTTGCATTTAACACCCTGTTTGCACTTCCTCCAAGACAGATTTGTTTTTTTTGAAAGTCCATGGGGTATTCAATACTCTTTCTAAACACCATAGTTCAAAATCATTGATTCTTCTTTGGTATTCATTCATTGCCTCATTCATTGCCCAACTTTACATATTTATGAAGCACTTGGAAATATCATGGCTTCTATCAGATTTTCTCAATGCAATGCTTCTTTTGATTTCTTAACTGCTGCTACCATGGATCTTGATTTTGGATCCATGTTAAAAGAAGATGAAGATAACTTTAATCTTGTCCAACTATCATAATGTTACCTATTGGTCAAGCGGTGAGGATTTTTGCTTCCTTATAGCATATTTTGGTGGACTAGTGGCAAGAAGCTGTGCTGCAATCCTGAAGGCACACAATTTAAGACCACCAGCTGCTCCACAGAAGAAGGATGGGCAGTCTCCTCCTGTGGGATTAACTGCCTCTGAAAACCCTCTAGAGCATCAGCTATTGGTTGGTTCTGACTCTGTGGTATTCTACAACAACAATAGCATATTTTATAGGCAAATATTTCCCTTTACAATACAAATACTTTAGCAATAAGCCTAGATTCATTGACATTATTTTCTTTCTAAGTCCAATAGTCATAATGACATTAATGTAATGCACCTGTGTAACATCTAAATTATGACACAGTGCTGGGAAATTGATATACCTATGAGACAGGACTGTCAACATTTATTGCTGGCATTGGAACCTGAAGGAAAACTGCTTCTGATGATTCTCTGAAATTACAACAGAGGAAAAGGAATTGCCCAATTCCATCACTGTATATCAAATACCAGGAGATGTATTAATTTACTCAAATATAGAAACCACCTCTGGAATGGCAGTTCCAAGTGGAGCCACCATATTAAGTTACCACAATGCACTGTTATTCTCCAAGATACTTATTTTTGCATAGTCCAAATAAAAAAATTAAATGGGGATATAGTGAGCCCAACTTTGTATCTTTTGAGTCCCTGATGGTGGTACTAATCTCTGAAATTCTTCCAGGACTTCTACATTGCTTTCAGATTACTATTTTCCTAGGTAAAAGCTGTTCTAACGGTTCACATTTGGCTCTTCCTACCATGGGAACTCTGGTGGCATTGCGTATAGGGAGATGTACTACCAAATAATATTTATTCCAGGCATTAGGGATCCAATGTGGGGGTTCTTCTAGTTGTTGTGTTTATATATTCCTATTATGCATTCTGGAAATTTGGAGATTACTACAAGATGGTTTATAGACCCATTGTTAGGTGAACAAAGTATGGCTCCTTCAGTAAGCTGACCTTATGCTCTCACTCCAACTGGTATTCCATAGGAATGTTTTAAGGCTCTTGGAATTAGTACCAAATCATATATAGTGTTCTCCAATTCTATAAATTCTTCCTTATTCATTGTCCAACTTTTAGATGGACAGGAAGCAAATGAAATACCATGGCTTGAATAAGATACACCTCAGTCTTTAAATTGACATTTTTACTCTTTAGAACTTTGGAGGTTCTTTACAACACATTGAAGAATTGGTGACTTTGAATGGTGATGATGGCAAAGAATATTGAATTTTTATGGACTGTCAAAATAACAAACAAATTCATCTGGAAGGAAGTGCATCTAGAGTGCTCCTTAGAGGCAAAGATAATAACACGTTGTCTTTCTTAGGGTAGGTATATTTTCAGTAGAAAAGAGTTCATGGAGAGAGATGTCATGTCAGGAAAGGTAGGAAGTCAGCAAAAGAAAAGAAGACCCTCAATGCGATGGATTGATACAGTACTAGCATACAGGCTTGAGAATGACAGAGATTGTGAAGATGGTGAAGGATAGGGCAAGGTTCAGATATGTTGTTTATGGGTCCACTATAAGGCATGTTGTTGTTGTTGTTGTTGTTGTTATTAAGTGCCATTGAGTTGCAAGAGACTCATAGCGACCCTAATAAGGAGAGTCCTCGACGCTTGGGTGCCTTTCATCCTCTCTCCAGGTTCATAGGGTTTCCGGAGGCAAGCTATTATGGAAGTGGTTACCACTCCTACTTCCAATTATAAGGCAGTCAACTGAAAAGAAATTAACAACAACAATCTTCCAAAAGTTGGTTTATTTCTTTTCCTTCAGTGAACAGTCTCTCACATAAGACTATAGATTCCTTTTAGGAAGACAGGAAGAAAGATTAGAGGTATAGATTTTTTTTAATTTTTTTTTCTTTTCAGAGGGTCAGATTGCATCGGTTTCAACACGAGATATCTATATCTATATCTATCTATCTATCTATCTATCTATCTATCTATCTATCTATCTCCTTGATTTCAGCAAGCAAGGTGGTCTCATCCACACAAGGAAGGTTATTAACAAGTCTTTTTCCAATCCTGATGCCAAAGTCAGTGAAGGAGTTTCAAGCAGGTAGGTTGACACAGTGGCTGCAGTGTGTCAGAGATTGTGAGAATGACACAGAATAGGACAAGGTTTAGATTTGTTGTTCATATGGTCACTAAGAGTTATACTCAACTAAATGGCACTTAACAACAATCTTGGTGCCTAGTTACTAGAGTCTTAAAAGCTGTGAGTCTCCATATAAGGTGCAAGTTGTTTGCTGATGAGTAGTGCCCCGTTTCAAGTGAAGAAAATCAGAGAAGCATAAAATCAGTTGGTCCAAAGGACTAATCTATCACTCTCTCTCTGCCATTGAATTAGAATCAATGATAGCTGATTCTCCACTGGATTTCTGAGACTATAAATTGTACAGGAGAGGACTGTCCATCTTTCTCTCTCAGGACTACTGGCAGATTCAAATGGCCAGAGAGCCACAGCCTTTGAGTTAACAGCACCACTCCTTACACTACCAGGCTTCCCTAAATGTCTAATAGACTAAATACCTCAGGCTCCATGACCCTGAGACCAGAAGAACTAGATGGTGTCTGTTAACACTACTAATCACTCTGAAAAGGATCACAATAGAAGGTTCTGGGTCGAGTGGAATAAAATAGTAAAATAAAACTCATAAACAAAAAGAACATTGTTACTGATGAATAGAGACTATTATATAACCCCTGAGGCTATATCATCTTACAAGTGCTTTGAGCTTGGAACTGAACTTATACCCATAGCTCAATTTGTAACCAAATAAAAGGCAAGCGGACAGCACCAACATGAAGGTATGCACTCCTTAGAATAAACAGCCATATGTGATCAAAAGGACAGCATTTGCCCAAACATAAAGTTAAAATAATGGGAAGGGACAGATACGGACAAATAGATATAGGAAATGCTGAGAAAGAGTGGGATGAGTTCTGTGATGTAGTAAGGATTACCATCAGTGTAATGAGACAAAGTGTATATGAATTGTTGAAAGGAAATTGCAACAAAATAATAAAATATATTTTAAAATGACCTTATTCTTAAATACTTCCTGTTGTGTACCCAATAGTCAAAATCGACCCAAAGCTGACCTTCCAGCAGGTTTTTCTGGAACTGGATCTATAATACATACAAATATTCTTGTACAAAATACTTAAATTAGAAACTCAGGGATTTGTACACCAGTTTTCATTGCAGCACTATTCACAGTAATAGCAAGCTTTTGTGGTGTGGTCCAAAGGGAGTTTTACTGCTCATCTAAAGACAGTGCCATTCTCATGTTTCAGATCCACCATCAATAACTCAGGAAGAAATGAGTTTTTAGTTTGGGACTATCTATGATAGATGAAAAGCAGAAATGACTTAAATGACTACTTATAGATGAATGGAAAAACAAAACGTGGCACATATATACACTGGAATATGAAAAACCAAACCAAAGCCCAGCTCATTGCTATTAAGTCAGAACCAACTGCTGTGTAGTGCCGGGATCTGAAAAAAAAAATTACAATAGGCCCTTTAAGTCCAACTATTTGTCTCTGTCTTATACTCACTGCTACTATACCAGAACTATCACAAATAGATGATTTTTTTAATTTTTTTTATTTTAATTTAGTTTGTTTTTCATTTCAATGAACATCTACAGAGATTTTGGAATTCCATTCATTCATTGTTGCACCCTTCTCCCTGCACAAACCCCTCCCCCCCCCCCCCGTTTTCTTCTCTCCTTGAAAAGCAAAAGAAAAACTCCCTCATTGGTACACAATCCAAATAGATGATTTTTAACAAATTACTTTTTTACATTTTGTTGTTGTTAGGTGCTATTGATTCCCATCAAGTCAAGTACAACTCACAGTGACCCTATGAATAACTGATGGAAACACCGTCTTATTCCATGGCATCCTCATCATCTCTGATACACTCAAGCTCATTGTCACAGTCATATCATGTCAGTTCACCTGGTCAAAGGTCTTTCTCTCCTTTGGCATCACTCTGCCCTCCCAACATGATGTTTCTTTCCAAGGAATGACCTCTCTTAGCAACATGCCCAAAGTATGTGAGATGAAACATCACCATTTTTATCATTCACATTTTAGGAAGCTAGAAATCTGAATTTAGAGCTCAGGCTCTAAAGGAATATTGGTTATTAGAGAAAATTGTTCTCTGTGGGCTATGGAAGAAATTCTTGTTTCTTCACCTTCTGCTTTGTAATTCCTTAGAGAGCTCCATGTGTCTTGGCATTAGTCCTCCTGGGCTCCACAGGATATATTGTGCCTAGCTTTTCTCTCTTCTCTGTTGTCTTTTATTTCCTTTTACCTCTTTTAAGAAAAGCAGTATTACTCAAGCAAGAGTGTAAGAAATGATATTACTAAAGAGTGGAACTTGAGTAGGACTGTTAGTTGAGCCATACCTTCTAATAAAGTCATATTTGTTTCCTTGTCCAAGAAAGGTAAGCCAGTAGAATGTAGAAATTATCAAACAATATTATTTCTATCACATGCAAACAAAAACCAGCTTAAGATCATGAAAAAAAAATGGCTAGAACTGCCTGAATTAAAGTTGGGTTTAGAAGAGGTAGTGACAGCAGGTATATCTTTTCTGATGTCAAGTGGATCTTATCTGAAAGCAAGGGATACCAAAATGACATCTGTTAGTGTTTTATTAACTATTCAAAGACATTTGACTATGTAGATAATAAGAAAAACTTGAAAAGAGTGGGAATTCCAGAACACATAATTACGTCTATATGAAATCAATACTCAGATGACGAAGCTGTTGTCCTCAAAATGGAGTCTAACATGATGACATGGATGTGGTAAAATGTTCAGTCAAAGAAGGACTTTCATTTGCTGATGTGACAACACTCAACATGAGGGTAAACAGCTGCAAACATCTAGTAATAATAGAATGCACACAGTCTGAATCCAGAAAAATTGGAAGTTGTAAAATAATCACATGGAATGCATAAAGATCAACATCTTAATTGCTAGTGAGCTGAGATAGACTGGTATTGGCCAGTTGAAATCAGACAATAACACGATCTACTGTGTTAAAAATAACTACTAGAAGAGAAATGGTGTAGCGTTCATTATGAAAAGAAGTGTGAGTGATAGGAAACTTCATAGGCATACAAGGAATTCCTGTTAATACAACTAATGTCAAATATAGACATCAACCACAAAAAGCGAAAATTGAGAAATTGTCAAAGATTATTTGAAAAATTACTAGAATGGTACATCAACAGGGAATGGCCAGAAATTCAAGTTGCATTGAAAAGAGGCTTTGGCATGAGGGATATCTTTGCTGATATCAGATGGATCTTGACTGAAATGAAGGAATGTCATAAAGATATTTATTTGTGTTTTATTGGCTATGCAAAGGATATTGACTGTGTGGACCATAAAATGTATAGATTATGCTGAGTGAAATATCTCAGTCACAAAAGGACAAATACTATATGGTGCCACTGTTGTAGAATGAGGCTGACATCAGGGTGGGGGTAAGTCTGAGAAAAAAAAAACAGATAAATTATGTTTACTGCATTGAAGTCAATGAGGGAGAGAGTAGTTTGAAAGTAATATATTTTAGGGCATTATGATTATCATAAGAGTCTGGAATAAGGGTTGCAGAGTGGAGTATACTTGGGGTGGGGGGTCTGTGGGGGGATTGTATATCAATGAAAAAGTTTTTCTTTTGCTTTTCAAGGAGAAGAGCAAACTGGGAATGGAGGTGAGGTGGGCGGGGAGAAAAGTGCAACAATGGAAATCCAAAATCTCTATAGATTTTCATTGAAATTAATTAAAAAAATTAAATAAAAAATATAGATCACACTTAGAAGAATGGGAATCCCAGAACACTTAATTGTGCTTATGCTAGACCTATTCATAGACCAAGAAGTAGTTATCTGAACAAGGAAATATTGCGTGATTTAAAACCAAGAAATGTGTGAATCAAGGTTGTATCCTTTCTCCATACATTTTGAGTCTGTATGCAGTGTAAATCATTAGAGAAGCTGGACTAAATTAAGAAGAATGTGGCATCAGGATTGGAGGGAAAAAACTTATCAACAATCTCTTTTGTGCAAACAGTATAGTTTTTCTTGCTTAAAGTGAAGAAACTTGAAGAGCTTGCCACAGAAGTTTAAAGAATACAGTCTTCAATACGGGTTACATCTAAAAAATAAAGAAAACAAAATTCTTCACCACTGGACCAATAAGGAACATCAGATAGATGGAGAAAAGACTGGATTTTCCAAGGATTTCATTTTACTTAGATGCACAATCAACACTCATGGAAACAGCAGTCAAGAAATCAAAAGATGTGTTGCAATTGGAAAATCTATCAAGAACTTCTCCAAAGTTCTACAGAGCAGCGATGTCAATCTAAGACTAAGGTGTTCTTGATATAAATCATGGTGTTTTTAATTACTTCCTGATCAAAAGTGAGTCCATGATGAACACACTTCACATTTTCATAGATGTCAGATTTTATATAGACATGGAGGCTCAATTAAAACCTGAATCTTTCGCACTGTTTAAACCTCAAACAAAAATCTCTCCAAAAGTCTTGTTGAAACCAGAGTTTCATTTACTTCATTAAAAAAGATATATCTTGAGCATTACTATGCTCTTTCAAACACTCTTTCAAAAACTGAACACTACAACTCAAAAGATAAGAGTTTATGTTAAGGAGTGAGTTTATGTTAATGAGGAACAACTCAGAAAAGATGAGTGAGTAAGGTTGTACAAATTGAAGAATGCAATCCATATCAATAAACTATATACCTAGGAGTTGTGGTTTTGGCATGTGTTTTGCTGTTTATAGTCTCAACAACAACAAAATGAATACAACTAGTTGAAATTTCCTCTGTTTTGACTAAATGGGGGTGGGGGTGGGGGAAATGTAGACTCAAAGCCCTCCTTCACCATTGCTTCCTTTGTGAAGACCTTGGACTGTGCAGTGAGGTTAAAGCCACAGTCTCTGAATTCCAGTGTCAGGGACAGAAGAAAGCACCAGTGTCCAACCTTTCCATACCCTGATTATGAAACTTCAGAATCACCTGCCTCTCCCTCTTCCTGACCTAAAAATAGCAATGATAACACTGATAGCTGAGTCACCTCATTGCCAAGGATTGTTCTGTCCCAATTTCATTTATTGGACTGTTTGCTTTAAATATATCTTACTGTTTTCCCCACCTTCTAGCCAAAGCACATCTATGTGGCAGGGCACAATTCTACCATTAAATCATCATTATAAATGAAAAACACAGATATATGAATTTCAGTCTGTCCTATACATCATCATAGGCAAAGGGGATCTACTGCTTTCTTGATACATATAACCATTATACAAGCACATATTCCTCTTTTCCTTTTAAGAAGAATTGATGTTTTTGGGTTGTGGTGTTGGAGAAGAGTACTGAATATCCTGTGGATAACCAAAAGAACCATCAAGTATGTCTTGAAGGAACTGCAACCAAGGTGCTCCTTGGAGGCAAGGATGGTGAAACTTGGTCTTGCATATTTAGTGCATGTGTCCCAAGAGGCCAATCTTTTGGAAAAAAATATCATTGTGAGAAAGGTGGAATGTCAGCAAAAAAGCAGAAGACCCTCAATAAGGTAGAGTAACACAGTGACTGTAAAAACAGAGAGTGACAGAGATTGTGAAGATGGCACAGGATATGGTATATTCAAATCTTGTTCATAGGTTCCCTATGAGTTATATTGGATTTGATGGCACCTAACAACACTGATTGTATAGAAAATTGCATATGTGTATTATGGAATTAATTTGATCAGCACAGAAACTTTAAAAGTTACATCCTGTAAACACCATTTTGAGGCTTCTTGAGGTTATATGTTTTGTGCAAGGTTTTTTGCAAGAAGTGACTCAGTCAGTTGCACTAGAAATTAGATCTTATGCCTCAGGAGTTATTATCTTCTGTCTAAACTGTACAACATCTACAACTCATTTCTATGAGTATTTTCTGAGTAAAGGGGAAAATGAGACTAGAGCACCTTGCTTATCCTAGCACGTTTGACTTTGAGTGGAAGAAGTTACTTAAAATATATTAAATGGCAGCAGGATCAGGATTAATAACTAGGGGGCAGGATACACTCAGAGCTTTGTATTATTTTCCACTTTTGCATTCGTAATAAATCAAGCTCAAAAGATTGTCAGCAATATTCTTGCTTGTTTCTTTCTTCTTCAAATAGTTTATCTCTGCTTTGTGATTCTTTTAGGATAACCATACTAAGAAGAAAAAGATGGAAATAGAGTATTTTGACCTTGAAGGATAGGTGAAAAGGAAGCACAATGCACCTTGCAAATATCTCAGTGTTTATATCTGAAATAAAGCTAAGTGGATCAGATCCTTTTCATGAAGAAGTTGTTTGAGCCTTACCTTTGAATAAGGCCAATTTTACGTTCCTAGCTAATGTAAAATGTGACAAAAAAGACTGATCCCCGACTGTTCGGGAGGAAGATTAAATGCACTTCTGGTCCCTTTTACAGCTATTCATCATTTTAATTGGTTCTGAAGCCAAAAATCTTTGACAGAATTTGTGATACGAATTCAACTTCATAATTCACAAACTGTGGAAAAGTGAGTAAAGTCTTCGTCTGGAGGCTCTGCACATATCTTATTAAGTTGCTACAAGGCTAGAATACCAAAATCCACCTTAATCACACAATTGCTTTACTGCATGGAGGTTTCAACAGTTGGCTCTTGGACATTGTTCCCCTGAGAAGGAAATACTCATCTCTAGATCTCTGAGGAGTCCCAGGCAATGCAAATGGTTAATTAGCATCACAGATAACTGAAATATTGGAAGCTCAAACTCAAAATACCTAGGATGACAAATAGTGCACTGATATAAAACAGGATTGATATGGGGGAAACTAAGAAAAGAGAGAATAAATAATGAACAGATGAGTGAAAGAATTGTCTAAAAGAAATATATGATTAGGTATTATTTGCACAAAAACAGTTTAGAATAAAAGGTGTACAGCACAGTGGACTGGGAGTGGGGCAGGGAGAGAGAGGAGATTGTGCAAAAGAAAATCTTTTTAAAGATAAAAATTGAACTGGGTGGGGATGGTGGTATGGAGGAATATGTGCAATAATGAATGAATGGCAATCCATGTTTTGTGAAAACTTTCTTTAAAATATCATTTAAAAGAGAAAGAAAGTGTAAGTGTCAAGTTTATTTGGAGAATCAAGAGACTCCAAATAATCAAAACTCTTCTGAGAAACAAAAACGAAGTAGGAGGCATAGCATTCCTTAACCTCAAAACCTACTACACAGTGGTAGCAACCAAAAGTACAAAGGTAGGTCAGAGATCACCTTGGGAATAAAGACTAAAACCGTAAGGTTCATAAGGGCCAAACTTGTATCAAGTTTAGAAGGCCTAGTCTATGGTATAAAGAGATTGCCAAATATAGCCAAAACCCCACAATTTGAAGAGGATAAAATTAACGAATTGTGTTTTTTAAAGATTAAATTCCTGTGTGCATTAAAACCTTTTTTGCAATAGGGTGAAAAGAAAACCTACTAACTGGGAACAAATATTTGGAAATACCATCTCAGACAAGGTTCTCATAATGAAAGTTTACAGAATACTCCTGGGCCTCCACAAGAAAAAGACTGATAATCCAGTTACAAAATAGGCAAAAGACATGGAAAGGGTTTTCACAGAGGAAGATATTAGGATAGCCAACTGACACATGAAGAAATGTTCAAAATCACTGGCAATAAGAGAGAAACAAATTAAAACCACAATAAGATACCAACCCACTTCTAGCAATGATAAAGTTTAACAGGACAAGTAATAAATGTTGGAAAGGATATGGTGAGATAGGAACTCTTATACGTTGTTGGTGAATTGTAAAATGCTACAACCACTCTGCAAGGCAGTTTGGTGCTTCCTCAAAAAGCTGACCATAGGAACCACTATGGAAGGCAATATGGCTTTTTCTCAAAAATTTGGAAATAGAAATACCATTTGACCCAGGAATTCCACTACTGGGAATATACCCTAAAGAAACCAGAACTGCCACCCAAGCAGATATATGCACACCCGTGTTTATTGCTGCTTTGTTCACAATAGCAAAGAGTTGGAAACAGCCCAAGTGCTCATCAGCAAATGAATGGATAGAGAAGCTGTGGTATATTCACACAATGGAATGCAGCCCTGAAAAACAAAGAACTCATGAAATATTATACAAAATGTGTGACAATGGAGGACATTATGCGGAGTGAAATAACACAGTCACAAAAAGACAAATACAAATACTGTATAATGCCACTGGCATAGAACAGGACTAATATGGGGGTTGGGGGAAACTAAGGAAAGAGGGGATAAATAATGTACATGGCATTGAAAAGATGAGGGAGAGAACTGTATAAAATGAACATATTAATAGGTATTATTAACATGACAAGAGTCCAGAATAAGAGTGGCATAGTAAAGTGGTCTGGGGAGGGGGTGGGTGTGGGGACTGTATAACAATGAAAAAACGTTTTTTCCAAAGAAAAAAGCAAACTGGTGGTATGGGGGACAGGGAGGAAAATGTGTAACAGTGAATGAATGGAAATAAAAAAGAATATGTTAAAACCTGTTAATACCAAATAAAGTATACATTTTTTAAAAAAAAATATAAATAAAGCTGAACAGAAATTCCGTATTACCCAGCTATTCCACTGCTTGGAATATACCTTGAGAAAACGAGAATTGAGGCACAAATGGAGACTTGTACACCAATTATTCACTATTGCAAGAACATGGAAGCAACCCAAATATCTAACCACAATAGAATGGACTGAGAAATTAAAGTACATGATGGAATATTATGCAGCATGCAGGGACAATGATTTTATAAATTAATGCCTATTTTGGGAGGGACTAGATAACATTATGCTGAGTGAACTAACTCAGTCCCATAATGATAAATACTGTATAGAACCATTATTGTAGAATGAGTGTGAGGATTCAAGGGAGGGGAGGGTGGAAGCAGAGGGATGAGGATAGGCGTGGATGGGGGGTTAATCATAAGCTCGCACAATTTAATGCGTGGAGGAGAGGTGAAGGTACTGGGAAACTCCAGTGTGATAAAGTATTTGAACTTTGTAATAAGTTCTCACCACTGGGCCAATTGGCAGCACCATGACTGATGTGGAAGAGATTGAGTTTATTGACAATTACAGCATGCTCGACTCCACAATCAACACTCTTGGCACCAGCAGATAGAAAATCAAAAGGCATTGTCCTGCGAAAATCTGTAGTCAGGGTACTGAGAAGGAATGATGTCAGTCTAGAGACTAATGTGTGCTTGATTCAAGCTATGGTCTTCACTATTACTTATTGTGGATGAGAGAGCTGGAGAGTGACTAAGGATGACAGAAGAAGAAGAATAATAATGTCTTTGAGTTGTGGTGTCTTCAACATAGCAAATAAGTTTTTCTTGGATTTTGAGGCTCCATCTCACATACTTTGCCACTTGGCCAGGAGGAATCCATCCTTGGAGAAGGACATCATACTTGGAAAAGTGAAGGGACAGCACAGGAGAAGAAGACCTCCGATGAGATGGATTTATACAGTAACTATAGCAATGGGGTAGGTGCGTTGGAGTCAGGGAGTCTGACTCCGAATAGAGCAGGCTTCAGAGCTGCAGCCATAGGGTCGGTATGAGTTACATTCATCAACAATAGTCCCTTGGATTCTATGAGTTCTCTGACCAGTCTTTCTTCCCCCAACCCCACATTTCTGTTTACTTGTGAATTTGTATGTTCTTGTCAATATTGTACAACAGAGTCTTCAGAGTTTTAGGATAATTTGGATGCTCTAGATTTTTCCCAAGACAATTCAAGAGCTCCTGCTTTCCCTTCCTCTCAAAGTAGGGTTATCAGACAATTTTTTAAGTTGCCAGATGATACCTTGGGAATTGGAGGTTATTCAGTATATATGTTGCTACTACTTGACTCTGCCTTTGTTGTGTTCTCATAGTAGTCATTGACAACACATAAATAAGTGGTGGTTGCTGTATCCAAATAAAACTCATTAGCAATGAGTGGACTATAGTTTGCAAAAGTTAGCTTTGCCTTTTCCCATTTTCCTACATAGGTCTCCTCCTTCTGTCTGTAATTCTCTCTTATTTTAAGCTGGCTTACTTGAAGACAGCTGAGACGTGCCTGCTGTGAGGTGCTGTCAAGTCAGCTCTAGCTTACAGAAAGCACACCCGGTGCATCCTCACAGTCTTTGCTGTGCTGATTGCACTGCACATTGTTGCAGTCATTGTGCCAATTTTTCTGCTCCTTTGATGACCCTCTTCTTTTCCAAGTATGATGTCTTCAAAAGAACTGGCTGCTCTTCCCCTTTTTATACTGCACTGTGAATAGACATCCCTCCATAGTACTCACCTCACTTTCCTGCCCTCTTTTATTCTATCAAATTTTCAACAAAGACTGTCCTTTATTCCCTGATACTATTATATGCATAATGATTTTCAATAAATGAACTGAATGGATAAAAGAATACAAAAGTTTGTCTAAATTATTACATTGATTTATTATTTGACATTATGTGAATTGCTAATTTACTTTATTGTTGTTGTTACGTGCTGTCGAGTTGCTTGTGACTCGTAGTGACACTATATACAAGAGCCCTAATCTGTGCCAGCCTCATTGTCTCTGACACACTTACTCCCACTACTCCAATCACTGAATTGATCCATCTTATCGAGGGTCTTCCTCTCCTGCGCTGTCCCTCGACTCTCCCAAATATGATGTCTCTCTCCAAGGACTGGTCCCTCCTTGCAACATGCCCAAAGTATGTCAGAAAAAGCTTCAGAATCCTTACCTTCAAGGAGCAGCTTGGTTTCACACTCTATAGGACAACCCTGTTTGTTTTCCTAGCAGTCCATGCATATTCAACACTCTCTCCAGCACCACAGCTAAAAGGCATCAATTTTCTTTCTATCATCTCTAGTCACTGTCCAGCTCTCCAACGCATAGCACACAACTGTGAAGGCTATAGCCCGGATCAGGTGCACATTAGTCTCCAGCCTGACATCGTTGCTCTTCAGTACTCTCGAGAGGTCCCTCACAGCTGATTTTCCCAATACAATTAATCTCTTGATTTGGCTGCTGGTACCAAGAGTGTTGACTATGGAGACAAGTAACCTAAAACTGTTAACTGTCTCAATTTCTTCACCATCCATATTGATGCTGCCAATTGGCACAGTGGTGAGAATCTTTGTTTTCTTGATGTTGAGTTTCAATCCATATTGAAGGTTACAGTCCTTGACCTTTTGCAGCAAGAGCTTCAGGTCCTCCTCAGTTTCAACAAGCAGGGTTGTGTCATCTGCATAATGCAGATTGTTAATGAATATTCTACCAATCCTGATGCCTCATGCCTCCTCGTATAGCCCAGCATCCTGGTTGATCTGTTCTGCATATAGATTGAAAAGGCATGGAGACAAAATACATCCCTGGTGGATGCCCTTTCCAATTTTGAACCATGCATCCTTGCTCTA
>NW_006400116.1:698323-736705 GCF_000299155.1 Elephantulus edwardii
TCAAAAGCCTTTGCATAGTCAATGAAGCACAGATAGACATTCCTCTGGTACTCTCTGCTTTCTGCCAAGATCCATCTAACATTGGTTACAGTATCCCTACTACCAAGACCTCTTCTAAATCCAGCCTGCACATCTGGAAGTTCTCTGTTGATGTGTTGTTCCAGTTGGTTTTTTATAATTCTCAGCAGAATCTTGCTCTCATGTGATGTTAATGATGTTTGATAATTTCCACACTCTGTTGGGTCACCTTTCTTTGGAATGGGAACAAATATTGATCTTTTCTAGTCAGTGGCCAGCTGGCTGTCCTCCAGATTTCTTGGCACAACTTAATGAGCACATTCTGGGAAGTGTCTGTTGAAAAATGTCAACTGGTATGCTGTCAATTTCTGGAGCCTTGTTTCTTGCCAATTCTTTCATAGCATCTTGAACTTCCTTCTTCATCACCACAGGCTGTTGCTCATGAAATTCTTCTGTCAGTCAATTCTGGTAAAGTTACTCTGTATACTCCTTCCATCTTCTTTTTAATGTTTCTTGGATCATTTAACACTCTGTCCAAAGCATCCTTATGTATTTCCACTCATGGCTTGAATTTGTTTTTCAATTTTTTTTACATTGTTTTTCAGCTTAAGAAATGATCAAGTTTGACCCTTTTGATTTTCTGCCTCCAGTTCTTTGCACATTTCGTTATAGTATCTTACTTTGTCATCCTGAGCTGCCCTTTGAAATTTTCTGTTCAGGTCTTGAATTTCTTTATTTCTTCCTTTAGCTTTGGATTCTCGGCACTCTAATGCAATATTCAGAGTCTCATCTGACATCCATCTTGATCTTTTCTTCCTCTTCAGCCTTTGTAATTATCTTTTGCATTCTTCAAAGGCAATATTCTTGATACCCTCCTATAGCTCATTTGGTCTACGCTCATTGGTGCTCAAGCCCTCAAATCTGTTCCTGAGATGGTTTTGAAATTCGAGTGGGATAGACTTAAGGTCAAATTTTGGATCCAGTGAATTTGATTTAACTTTCTTCAACTTCAGCTTACGTGTATATGAGTAGTTTGTGGTCTGTCCTACAGTCATTACCTGGCCTGGTTTTCAATTTGCAGCAATCCAAATATATTTCCAGTGGTTAGTCACATGCTTAAACATTCAACTTTGTTACTTATATTTTTTCACATTTAATTTTTTATTTCAAACCTGTGTCAGAGACATATAATTTTCATTCTTCTACTTTCAGCTTTGGGAGTGTTGTAAGCAACATTATTTGCATATTTTAATTGCATTTTGCCCTTATTATTTTAGAAAAACAAGCTGGAAATGGGAAAACAAAATAGATGATGCTACAGTTAAAAATAGGATCTCATAAACTTAATACAATTGAGATTAGATGGAAATCAGCAGATGCATTGAAAATAGCAAATATTCAGCCTCAGTTGAAGACTCATTAGGTTTATTTCAGCTGCATGTTCAATTGTGATAGAAAAGAAGAAAAAAATTAAAAAGATTTACTTTTTGAAGATAAAGAAAAGAAAAATATGTCTAAAAGTTGGAGTTTAATAGAGATTTTGTGATCATCACAGTTTTTAAAATTAATTTTTTGCTTTTAGATAAAATATTTTACATTGTAATTGAACATCTTTTATTCAAATTTGAGGAATTCCTACATATTTTTTAAAGATTAAGGAAAGATTAAAATAGAAAAACAGTAAGAATTTTGTTTAAATTTATCATATAGATAAAAATCCAAAGTATCATAGTCTATGAATCTTTATGAAACTTTGAAGAGATAGAAATTGATGGAAAAAATAAAAGAAAATCAATTGTCTTGGCTTAGTTGACAAAGGTCCTAAAGCAAAGCTGGGCACCTGACTATTCTTACTTGTTGGATTAAAGGCATCAGAAACCACACTGTGAATTTCTTGTTCCATTTGGGGACGCAGCTAGGATGAACAGCGAGATAAGGTAGGATCACAGGCTGTTCATGCCTAGACTGGTATTATGTAAGTGAAATTAACAGTCAGAGATAAGAGCATCCTCATCCCCAGAACGACTCAATTGTGCTGGTTCCATGCACACAAAGGGGTGCAGTTACATTTTCTAGAGATGAGATAGTTCAGCAGTTCCTGAATGGCCCAATAATCTTAAAAGAAATGAAAATGCATTTTAGTCCCAAAACTATTTATGTTGATGTCTGTAACAAGTTTAGTTACACTTGCACTCTGAAAAGAACCTACATGTTCCACCATTGGAGAATGACTAACAGTGGAAGAAAACATATCAATATAAAGGAAAAGTTATAAATGTACTAAGCTCTATAGAGGAATTACAAATGTGTGAAAGAGACTTAAGACTCAAAGCTATGTACAATGTGATTCTACTTTTATGGTCTTTTAAAAAAGGAAGAACTATAGAGACAGAAAATAGACCCATGGCTGCCCAGGGCTGTAGGTTAACTACAAAGGTATAGTACTAGGGGAATACATAAATATAGATACTGTAACTTATTTGTGGTTATAGTTATGTGATTTTACTAATTTGTCAATTTTATAGAACACTTGCCAAAAAAGACAAATTTTACTTTATGTAAATAACCAAAAATCTATTGCTGTACAGTAGATTATATTCCAATTTAAGGAATTTAAGCCTCGAGGCTTAGGGGTAAGAAGTCCAGCCATAATCTCAAAGGCTAGCAGTTTGAATCTGCCAGCTGCCTGGGGGTAGAAAGATGGGCCATTTTCTTCTGAGTTATTTATACCCCCTTAAAAACCTGCTGGAGAGTTGGCCACCTGCTTAGTAGCTTAGCACTCTAACCACTGCACCATCAGAGCCCCCTCAGATAAATGAAGTGAATTGAAAAACAGCAATTATCTCCCAAATTAGAGTGATTTTATATGGTGACAGCAAAATGCTATTGTTGTTGTTAGGTGTCATTGAGTTGCCACTCACAGTGACTGATCCTGTATATAACAGTTCAGAACCCTGCCCTGTCCTGTGCGACCCTCACAATCTCTGACACACTTTAGCGGGATTTTATTGATAGTTTCTATAGGTAGCTTTGCAACATAATGCTTTCTCCTTTCTGATAGGTTGTTTGTTTTTTTAAAGATTTCTCTCTCTTCCCCCTCCCCCATGGGGTGGACATGAGTAGAAATTGAATGGGATTTTCTAAAGATTAAATCCCTGTGTGCATCAAAAACTAGGGGGAGGGGGAGTAAAGAAAAAAGTGTAACAATGAATGAATGAAAATCTGAAATCTATGTAAATGGTCATTAAAATTAATAAAGTAAAATTTAAAACAACAACAACAACCCCCCCCCCCAGCTTTTTCCAAAAGGGTGAAAAGAAAACCTACCGACTGGGAACAAACATTTGGCAATACCTTCTCAGACAAGAGTCTCATAAAATAAGTTTAGTCCTGGACCTCCTCAAGGCCTTGCCAACAATGGATTAGGAGGTAAAAAAGGCTTGTTTTTCCACAAAGCCGATTGGTGGTTGGGTCATGGGAGTCTGAGCTGCGAGCTTGGCTGTGATGATTCTCTTTCTTGTGCATATCCAGAGAGGCGCAGCCTGAGACCTAGGGAGCTCTCTCTGATGGCCTAGTGGTAAGGAGTTCCACTGGCAACCCAATGGTATGAGGTTCAAATCCACCAGCTGCTATGTAGGAGAACGATGGACAATCTTCTCTCACATCATTAATTGCCTCTGAAAACTCGCTGGATGATAATCAGCAACAACAAGGACTTCTCGAGAGTCTCAGCCTCATTTTCTCTCATCCTGGTGCTTGCCGGCTGCTCTCATCAGTAGCTCATTACTCAGCATTCAAGTTGAGGCTTAGTTGGCAAGAGAATCTCCCTTTAATTCATCTTCATTCCTGGTTAATTATTGTAATTTATGCAACACTGTTCCTATCCCCAAATCTATTAACCAACAAATGTTCGAGCCATAGGCTCTCAACTCTCCTTAATCTTGTCGTTTTAGAATGGTTTTGGGTGTGTTTTTTTTTAATTTTATATTTTATTTCCTCCAGTTTGGAAAGCTCAAGTCAGCAGTGAAAACAAAGACATGCTGACCCAGACTCATCTTTGCTTTTCAGGTGTGATTTTCAAAGGGAAGATTGAATACCTTATTGTCCACTGAATTTTGTTTCCTCTTGAAGATGAAAATGAAAAAATGATGCTCCAGGGAAGGCTGGGGATTAATTTAATCTTTATGAAGATTAATTTAATAAGGTTTATAAAAATGTAAATTGCCTATGCTTCTTGCCATTAAGGATTAACTTAGTTGTACTTTGTCTAAGACATTCTTGTTTGCCCTTTTGACAGTCCATAAGATATTCAATACTCTTCTCCAACAGCACAATTCAAAGGCATCAATTCTTCAACTCCTCTTATTCATTGTCCAACTTCTAGGTGGATAGGAAGCAATTGAAAAAATTATGGCTTGGACCAATTCTACCTTGGTTTTTTCTTTAGAAACTTAGAATGGCCCTTGGGAAAAAAAAAAAGAATGGCCCTTGACAGCAGATTTTTCCAATGCAAGAAAACTTTGGATTCTGTGCTACTATGGATATTGGTTGTGGATCCCCATAAAATGAAGTAGTTGACAACTCCCATCTTTTCTCCATTTGTCATGATGTTGCCTAATAGTCCAGTGGTGAGAATTTTCATTTTCTCATTGTTGAGATTTAATCCACATTGAATGCTGTACTCTTTGATATTCTACAGTAGGTGTTTCAAGTCTTCATCACTTTCTACAATCAAGGTTGTATCATCTGTACAATGTGAGTTGTTGATGAGTCTTCCCCCAATTGTGATGCTAGCCAAGCTTCATCTAGCCAAGCTTTTTGAATGATTTATTTGCTCATCATTCAGATTGAATAGGTCTGGAGAAAGAATACGGCCTTGATGTACACCTTCACTGTTTTTAAACCATGCAGTGTTTTCTTGTTCTGTTTGGACAACTGCTTCATGGCCTATGCATAGGTTTCATATGAGCACAACTAAGCATTCTGAGTAAGTTGAATGAATATTGTACACACACACACACACACTTATAATCTTAAGTATGCATGTCAATGAATTTTGACAGCATATGAAAACACTGCTGGTTAGTGGTAGAATTCTTGGGTTCAGTAAAGGATCTCCAAGTTCCATTTTTGGATAATGCACCTCATGCGTGGCTATCTCCCATCTACCAGTGTAACTTTTCATGTTAAATTAGATGTTAAATTACAGGTTTCAAGAAAGCTTCTTGATTAAGATGGAATAGGAAGAAAGGTATGGCTTTCTTCTTGCATAAAGCCAGCCTATGATGGATAATAGTAGTCTGATCCATAACTGATCTTGGGAATAGTGCAGTGGTAGGCTCTATCATGCATGGGGTCTTCAAGAGCCAAGAGTCAAATTCACATCAACTAACAACAACACAAACTATCACTTTAACTGAGATATGTAGGCCATTCTCATCACCTTGGAAAGTTTCTCTCACATCCTCTTTATTCATTACTCTCTCCCTACTTCAGAAAACTACAGCTCTGATTTCTGTCAATATAATTTAATTCTGCCTCAGTGTCACAGTGTAATTTTTATGGACTGTAGACTTTCCCAATGCAGCACGTTTCCTTTCTTTCCTGACTATTAGTTCTAAGGGTGGTGATTATGAATCCAAGTAAGATGAAGTTGTTGACAGTTTCAGTCTTTCTCCATCTGTAATGATGTTCGCTATCAGTTCAGTGGTGAGAATTTGTTTTCTTGATGTTGAGATGCAATCCACATTTAAGGCTGTAGTCTTTGATTGTCTGCAGTAGTAGTAAGGGCTTCAAGTTCTCTTCAATCTCAGCAAGCAAGGTTTTGCCATCAGTGTAATGAGATTGTTGCTGTGTCTTCCTCTGATCCTGATGTCACATTCTTTTTCATAAAGCCCAGCTACTCAGATGATTTGCTCAGTGTAGAGTGAATACGTATGGAGGGAGGCTACAACTCTGATGCTTACCTTTCATATTGAACTTACCATGGACTGCTAGGAGAACAAGCAGGTTTGTCCTAGAGAGGGTGAGACCAGGCTGCTCCTTGGAGGCAAGGATTCTGATCCTTTGTTTGACATACTTTGGACATGTTGCAAAGCAAGATGTTATGCTTGGGAGGGTGGAGGTAAAGCACAAGAGAGGAAGACTCTCAATGAGATGGATTGATTCAGTGACTGGGGTAATGAAGGTAGATGTGTCAGAGACAAAAAGAAGGCACAGGATAGGCAGGATTTAGGGTTATTGTACATAGGTATAGATCTTGCATGAGTAAAATTAAGTATTCTCGGATTCCCGTTATTTTCAGTGTTAGTATAGTTTGTTATAATTCACACAGTCAAATGCCTTTGCATAGTCAATTTTGCAAAGCATAAACAGACAGCCTTCTGATATTATTTGCTTTCAGCCAGAATTCATCTGACATCAGCAATAATAACCCTGGTGCCATGGCCTCTTCTAAACTTACCCTGAATCTGTCAGTTCTCTGTCAATGTACTGTGCTAGCTGTTTTTTTTTTTTTTTTATAATCTTAAGGGACAATGTCAGTTTGAGAACTAAGGTGTGCCTGATCCAGACCACGGTCTTTTCAATCACTATGCATCTGAGAGCTGGACAATGAATAATAGAAAATTAATCAATGCCATTGAGTTGGAGAAGAATAATGACTTTCCCACAGACTTCCAAAAGAATAGATAAATATGTCTTGGATATCTGTACTTGGATAAGTACAATCAAGATGCTCCTTGACGGCAAAGATGACAATGTTTTGTCTTACAAACTTTGGGCATGTTGTTAGGAGAGCCTAATCCTTGGAAAGGGACATCATGCTTGGAAAGATGAAGGTTCAGCAAAAGAGAGATGAATCAACACAGTGACAGCTGTAATGGGCTTGAGTATGTCAGAGATGATGAAGATGGCACAAGATAGGATAGAGTTCAGATATGTTGTTTATATGGTCACTATGAGTCATATTGATGGCACCTAACAAAACCAGCAACAATGTGTCTTATTTCTTCTGACATAATGCTCCCATTTTAATGAAGTCATCAATTTATTCCTTTTGTTGTTATGATATACCATCATATGAACACATTACAACTCTATCAGTTTAGTTGTTGTTGTTGTTAGGTGCTGTTGAGTCACCTGTGGCTCATAGCAACCCTATGTAAAATAGCCCTAAATCCTACTTTATCCTGAGACAATATTATTTCTCCAACACATCTACCTCTATTACCTCAGTCAATCAATCAATACATCTCATCATCAAGGGTCTTCCTCTCTTGTGCTGTCCTTCCACTCTCCCAAGAATGATGTCCCTCTCCAATGAGTTGTCCTGCTCTGCAACATGTCCAAAGTATGTCAGATGAAGCCACAGAATCCTTGCCTCCAAGGAACAGTTTGCTCCCACCCTCTCTAGGACAAACCTGTTTGTTCTTTTAGCAGTTCATGGTATATTTTGATACCCTTCTCCAGCATCACAGCTCAAAGTCATCAATTCTCCTTCTATCACTCCTAGCCATTGTTCAGCTTTCTGATGCATAGCATGTAATTGCAAAGATTATGGCCTGGATGGAAATTGAAATTATTCTAGCTTTTGACAACTATGAATAAGCTGCCACAATCATACTTTTTACTAATGTGTGCTCTAATTTCTTTTTGGAACTCCATCAGAGTGAACTTATCATACAGTAAGAGTGTGTTTAATGATGTAACAAGGTGTGAAACCGTTTTCTAAAGAGGTTGCAACATTTTACATTCCCATCCGAAGAGCCTGAGGTTGTACACATGTTTTTCTCCTCTGCAGAGACTCTCTAGAGGAAAGGCTGTAGAACTGTCTTATCTTTTTCATACTCAACCTTTTTCTAGATTATAAAGCCATAAGAAAAAAAAATGAGTCCTGCTTTTGGCCAGGAAGCCAATCTAGATGAGAGTTCTCATTGGCCAGGTGGTTCCTGGAGCAGCAAGTCTAAGAAGCTTGAAGGCCTGAGTGTGTTATGGCTTCCTCTCCACATACAGAGGAACACTTATTTATTCCTTCACATTCATTTTCACTTGAGAAATCTCTCTCCTTCTTTTCCAGACTTCTTTTAATATCAGTTGCTGTGTACAAATGGCCCAATAATCCCTCCTGAGTCTCCAGAAGTTTGTACTCAACCACATAAGCATAAATGGTCGAGAATTTTTCAGGTTCATGAGAGATTTTAGAGGTGAACTCACAGGTGAGTGAATCAGTAAACAGGGGAAGCGAAGGCTGACTTGTGCCTCCTTACTAATCTGTAGTTCAGTGTCACATGAGTGTCCTCATAACTTTGATTTTGTTAAGAGCACGTGAAACTTGACTCAGAGTAATTAAATCTGTGCTTTCCTTGCTTACAGGATACTCTGTCCCTATTAAGCACTGTCAATTTGAAAAAGAGGTGCTGATCCTGTAGGAAGGTTCTGTGCAGTTGGGAGAGGAATAGAAGCCAGCCATATATAGAAGAATCTGATGTGGTGAATGAATTTGAAATTGTAACAAATTAGTAAGTAAGCACAAGTGTTTGCTTATCTTGCTTACTGGGTAATATGACACTGTGTGGACTGTACCCACTTCAATGATCATCTTATTATTGTGGGTTACATGTAAACATCAGGAAAACAAAAATCTTCACCACTGGATCTAATAGGTAACATCATGATATATGGAGAAAACACGGATGTTTTAAAAGATTTCATTTTACTTGGATCCACAAAAAAGTATCCATTGTAACAGCTGTCAAGAAGCCAAGACATGTGGCATTGAGTAAATCTGATGTCACAGACATCTCTAAAGTGCTAAAGACCAGTAATGTCCATTTAAAGAATAAAGTGTTCCTGATCTATGTCACGTTCTTTCCAATCACTTGCTATGCATTTGGAAACTGGACAAAAACTAAGGATAATAAAATTGATGACTTTGAATTGTGATTACAGAGAAGAGTACTGAATATTCCATGGACTGCCAATAGAACAAATTACTCTCAGTGAATGTACAACTAGGGTGCTTTTTAGCGACAAGGAAGGTAAAACATGAGACAAGGATGGTCTCAAATACATTAGATAGGTTGTGAGGGAAGGCTAGACCTTGGGAAAAGACATCATGTTGGGAAAGGTGAAAGGTCAGGGAAAGAGAGGAATACCTTCACCAAGAGGGACTGATACAGTGAATGTAATAACAGGTGCAAGTATATCAGAGATGAGAAAGATGGCACAAGGATCATGGGTTTGCTATCAGTGGTGGACATCTTGATAGCACCTAACAATAATAACAATTAATATGGCATGTGAAGTTTTAGATTTAGGGAAGCTATACACAGTGATGAGGAAGACACAGGATAGGTCAGGGTTTAGGTTGACTGTTCATAGGGTTACTCTGAGTTGTATTCAACTGGATGGCACACAAAAATAACAACAACACACAGTGAAACCAATCACCATCATGTTAATTCTCACCCCCAGAACCCCTAAGTATAAGAGCAGAAGTAAGCTCCATCCATGGTCTTTTTGGAAGCACAAGACCAGGTCTTTCTCTATAGGCAGCCTGCTTGAAAAGCAATCTATGTTAAAATACTGAATTGTTAAGTAAAAATGGTTAAACAAGCAATAGCACAATGAGTCAAGTGTATCTAGACTGATTTCATATTTAGAAAACTCTCACCTCTCTTTTGCTTTAAAGACACTCTGAGCATGGTTTATTATTATAATCAAAGAGATCAGCTAAGCCCCTGCAGTCAGTCACTCGGTATAATGAGCCTCAGTGGAGCCATAGGTCTCTGGTTGGGACTAAGCTTCAGCGATACTGTTACTAAATATATTCCCGTCAAAATCTTTGTAATAACTAACTCTCCATGGTGTGAGAAAAACCCAGGCATCCAATTAATTTCCAGCTCAGTGCTGCATGCTTTCTGATTAAGCACAATAACTGTTATTCAGAGCTCCCCAAGGACCAGTGGGTTGAGCAGGCCCCCTGCCTCTGGCTCCAGTGCTGGGCTGCCGTTAAACAAGCTTCCTGGACCTGGTGCCCAGAGACCATCATGTCCTGGGGAGGCAAGGCTGTTTAACAGTGTTTCTGTCTCTCCTTGTCAGAGATGTCTTTCTTTCTTTCTTTTTAGATTTTAATGAGTTTATAAAGAACTTGGATTTGCATTCATTCATTGTTGCACATTTTCTTCCCTAATCCCCCTACCCTCCAGTCAACCTTTTTTCTTTGGGAAAAAAGTTCTTTCATTGTTATACAGTCTCCATCCACTTCCCCCACCATACTATGCAACTCTTATTATGCTTGTCTTTGTTACAGAGTTCCTTAATCTTATTTCAAATGCTCCAAAGCTCTTATTTTCATTTTTGAGAAGAGGAAGATTAAAAATTCAAACCCAATGTCCTCCAAATGAGTTTGAACTGACAGCACCTCTCCAACAAGTTTTGGAGGCTGTAAACCACACTGGGAAGAGGCTGGCCATTTTTCTTCCTCAGAGCTTAGAACCACTACAGAAAGCCTTCTTTTCTTTTCCTGATGAAGCAGTATTCTGGTGTGTGTATGTACCATAGTTTTCCTTTTTCTTTTTTACATTTTTGGAATGTAAAATGACTCTGAGAGTTGATTACCTTGCCCCAACTCCCAGTCACTAGATAATAAAGTCAGGATGGGGCTAGATTCACCAGTTTACCTAAACCTCATCAATGCCATTTTTACTCTATTGTTTCATCTCTCTTGAGAAGAGTGGGAATCCCAGAATACTTGATTGTGCTTATGCGAAACCTGTACTTGGACTAAGAGGCAGTCATCAGAACAGTGCAAGGAAACACTATATGATTCAGAATTGGGAAGGGTGTACATTAGAGATGTGTCCTATCTCCATATCTTTTCAATCTCTATGCAGAACAGATTATTTGGGAGCCTGGGTGATATGAGGAGAAATGTGGCATCAGAATTAGAGGAAACCCCATCAATAATATACATTATGCAGATAACACAGCCCTGCTTGCTTAAACAGAGTAGGACCTGAAGTGCTTGCTGCAGAAGGTCAAGGAATACAGCCTTCAGTAAGATTTGAAGCTCAGCATCAAGAAAACATTCTCACCACTGGGCCAAATGGTAGCATCATGATAGATAGTGAAGAGATTGACATCATTAACAGCTTTCGTTTTCTTGGCTCCACAATCAACATTCTTGGTATCAGCTGCCAGGAAATTAAAAGATTAATTGCATTGGGAAAGTCTGCTGTCAGAGACCTCTTCAAAATACTGAAGAACAACATTGTCATTCTGGAGGTTAAGGTGCACCTGATACAAGCTATAATCTTTGCAATTACTTCCTATGTTTCAGAAAGCTGGACAATGACTAGGGCTGATAGAAGGAGAATTGATGCCTTTGAGCTGTGATGCTGGAGAAGAGTATAGAATATACCATGGACTTCTAGGAGAACAAACAGGTTTGTCCAACAGAGAGGGAGAGACAGGAGATAAGGATTCTGAGGCTTTGTCTGACATACTTTGGACATGCTGCAAGGAGGGTCCAGTCCTTGGAGAGGGATGCCATGCTTGGTAGGGTGGAGGGACAGAACAAGAGAGGAAGACCATCAATGACATTATTGATGCAGCAATGGGGTAATGGTGGTAGGTGTATCAGAGACAATAAGATTGGCACAGGATAGAACAGGGTTTAGGGCTATTGTACATAGTGTCAATATGAGTTGCAGTTGACTCGACAGAATATACCACCATCACCAACACCAATATTATTCAAATAAACAAACAACTACTAAATCCAAAGATGAAAAAAAATTGAGGACTTTTACCAACTTTTGCAGTCTGAAACAGAACTTGAAATCAAGATGTATTAATCGGTGAATTGAATGTAAATGTTAGAAACAAAGGGACTGGTAGTTGGAAAATGTGGACTTTGTGGTAGAAATGAGGTGTGAAGATCAAATGATTAAATTTTGTGAAATCATTGATTGGTTTATTTTAAATACCTTTAAAAATATAAATGGTGACCTCATCTGATGGACTACACAGGAATCCAATTGACTACATCTGTAGAAAGAGTTAATAGGAACTCTCAATATTAGCAGCCAAAACAAGGTGAATGTGGGACAGATTATCAATTATTCCTGTTAAGTTCTAATTGAAGTTGAAGAAAATCAAAACAAATCCACAAGAAATAAATAAGACTTTGTGTCTATCTTGCTCAAATTAAAAGGCATCTCAAGAATTGATCTGGAACACTGAACACCAGTGATTGTATGGATGAATGATATCACCCATGAAAAGGGCAGAGGTCATTATAAAAACAAGGGAGAAAGAAAAGGCCAAAATGGATGTCAGAAAGATTCTGAAACGTGCACAGGAACATGGAAAGGCCAAAACAAAAGAGAAAAAATGATGAAGAAAAATAGATGAGTAGAGGGTAGCTCAAAAAGACTAAATTATTAAAACAAATGTGTAAAGAACTGGAGTTTTAAAAAAAATCAAAAGGGAAGAACATGCACAACTTTTCTCAAGCTAAAATAACTCAAAAACAAAATCAAGCCTCCAGTTGCAATACTGAGGAATACTTTGGATAAAATTCTGAATGATGTAAGAAAACAACACAAGAAGATGGAAGGAATGCAGCCACTGTACCAAAAAGAATTGGCTGACACAGAACCATTTCAGGAAGTAGGGTATGATCAAGAACCAAGGGTAATGATGGAGGAAGTTCAAGCCATCAGAAGGTACTGGCAAAAAAATTAGGACTGAGGAATTAACAGAATACCAATTAATGTTCCAACAAACACATATAGCTCTGAATATGCTTGCTAGCTTATACCAAGAAATTTGGAAGCTACTTGGCCAAAGACTGGAGGACTTTCCAAATGCTAGGGAGCAACAGTGACAGTTTAAAGTCCAAGTTTTATCTAGTTCAAGCCATAGCCTTTTAAACTGTTTCATAGGCATTCCTATGAATTCATCTTACTTAGATCTACAATCAATACACTTGGTACTAGCAATCAGGAGATCAGGAGATGTATTGCCTTGGGAAATCTGCAGTCAGGGACCTCTCCAAATTATTGAGGAGAAATGATGTTAGTTTGAGGACTAAAGTATGCCCTATTCAGGCCGTAGTCTTTTCAGTCACTTGTTATTCAGTTAAGAGCTGGATGACAGAAGAATAGATGACTTTGAACTGTGATGTTGGAGATTAGCATTGGATATGCCACAGACTGCCAATAGAACAGATATGTCTTGGAGAAAGTGTAGCCAGAGTGCTTCTGCTATGCAATCATGATAAAACTTCATCTCACACAGTTTGGGCATGTTTCTAGGAGAGGCAATTCACTAGAGATGGACATAATGCTTGAGAAGGTGGAGGGACAGTGAAAGAGGAAGATCCTTGAACAGGTGGATTGACACAGTGACAGCAGCAATGGGATCAAATGTTTTGGAAATTGTAAAGATGGCATAGGATGGGATAGGGTCACTATGAGTTGTACTCAACTTGACAGCACCTAACAACAACATGCATCTGAAAGTTGGATCATGAGTAAGGATAAAAAAGAAGAATCAGTGTCTTTGAATTGTAGTATTTGAGAAGAGTCCAATGGACTGCAAAAACTCCACCCCGAAACAAGGCTGTTTTGGAAGGAATGTAACCAGAATGCTACTTAAAAGGGAAGGTGGTGTACTTGGTTTCACATACTTTGAGCATCTTGTCAGGAAAGACCAGTCTTGGAAAAGGACATCATGCCAGGAAAAGTGGAGAGCCAGAGAAAGAGGATAAGATCCTTATCTAGAAGGATTGACAGTGACTGTAAAAATGGTCTGGAAATCATGAACACATTGCAGGATAGGGTAAAGCTCAGGTCTGGTATATTTATAGAGTCAATATGAATTGTAGAGGATTCAATGACTTTTTAAAAAAAATGCATGAGACAAAGTTAACTTAGCATAATCCTCTCCAGTCTCTCTCATGTTAGATAATAATGTACAAAACCATTGCTCCTGTGTGCTATGTAGTATATTCCATTGTGTGTATGTACCATAATTTCTTAATCCAATTCATTGTGGTTGGGCATTTGGGCTGTTTCTTGTTATGTTCTAACATGTTCTTGGTATGGTGGATAATGCTGCTATTAATATAGATATCTCTGTTTATGTCTTAGTTCTCATTTTCTCAGGGTATAGTCCAAGCAGTGGAATAGCTGTGTCTTATGGAATATCTATGCACAGCCTTTTTCTTAAAAAAGTTAAAATTGAGATTTTAATGAAAGTTTATAGAGAACATGGCTTTCCATTGATTCCTTATTGCATATTTTCCTCCCTGCCAATCCCTCTCCCCAGTTCACTTTTCTCTTGGAAAAAAAATTCTTTCATTGTTATACAATTCCCTGCCTCACCCCAGTCCACTTTGCAGCTTTTATTCTGGACTGTTGCCATGAAAAGAATACCTAATCATATATCCCTTTTAAGCAGTTCTCTTCTTCAACTGATTCAATGCAGTATACATTATTTATCCTCTCTTTTTTTAGTTCCTCCAACCTCGATGTCAGTCCAGTTTTACAACAGTGGCATTATGCAGTATTTGTCCTTTAGTGACTGAGATGTTTCACTCAGCATAATATCCTCCACAGTCATCAATTTTGTATAATATTTCATGAATTCCTTGTTTTTCAATGCTGTGTACTATTCCATTGTGTGAATATACCACAGCTTCTCTAGAATTCATTTGCTGATGGGCACTTGAGTTGTTTCCATCTCTTTGCTATTGTGAACAACACGGCAATAAACATAGGTGTGCATATATCTGCTTGGGTGGAAGTTCTGATTTCTTTAGGGATATTCCCAGTAGTGGAACTGCTGGGTCAATGGTATTTGTATTTCCAATTTCTGAGATTTGCCATATTGCATTCTAGAGTGGTTGCACCATTTTATACTACCACCAACAGTGAATAAAGTGTTCCAGTTTCTCCATAACCTGGCCAGCATTTGTTGTTTGCTGTTCTGTTGAATTTTGCTATTCTTACTGAAGTGAGATGATAGCTCATAGTTGTTTATTTGCATCTCTTTTAGAGCTAGGGATTTTGAACATTTCTTCATGTATTTGTTCTCTGGTAAAGTGCCTGCCCATTTTGTGATTGGGTTGTTTATCTCATTGTGGTGCTTGGATATTCTAGAAATTTTTTATTCTAGAAGTTCTAGGTTTAAGTCCTTTAACAGGCATGTCATTATCAAATATTCTTCCCATTCAATGGCTTTTCTTTTGACCCTACACTGATTTTTTTTTATGTTGTACTATCCTGTGTATCTGTTATGAATCCCTTAGTCATGGTGAATTATTTATTTATTTACTTTTGTGAATTATCATTGGATTCTATTGGCCTGGATTTTAGTCAGGATTTTTGCATCTTTGTTCATGAGAGATATTGGCCTGTAGTTTTCTAATTTTGTGGTGTCTTTACCTGGCTTTGATATCAAAAGGATATTTTTTACCTTCTCTTTACCTGGCTTTGGTATCAAGGATATGTTTGCTTCATAGATTCAGTCTGGGAGAATTTCATCTTTTTCTATTTTTGAAATAGTTCATGTAGAATTGGTGACATTTCTTCTCTCAATGTTTGATAAAATTAACTTGTAAAACCAACTGGTCCAGAGCTTTTATTGGCTGGAAGTTTTTTATTACTTTTTCAATTTCTTCTTTTGTAATGGGTCTGTTCAGGTGTTCAATTTTGGTCTGTTTCAGTTTAGATAGGTTGCGAGTTTCTAAGTATTTGTCCATCTCCTCTAGGATACCATATTTGTTTGAGTACAGTGTTTCATAATATTCCATTGTTAGCCTTTTTATTTTAGTTGGTTCTGTTGTGACATTGCCCATTTCATCTCTTATTCTGATTATTTGTGCCTTTTCTTTCTTTCTTTTACTTTGTTAGTTTTGCTAGTGGTTTGTTGATTTTATTGACCTTTTAGAAGAAACAATTTCTGGTTTTGTTGATGATTTAATTTTTTTCTTTTCTATTTCATTTATTTCTGCCCAAATTTTTAGAATTTCAGAGTTTTTAGAGGGTGTCAAGCTTTCTTGCTGTTCTTTTTCAATTTGTTGAAGATTTTGGATTAGAGTCAATGGTAGTTTTTTCCTGCCTTTTGATGTGTTTGCTTATTGCTAACCTCTGATTACTGCCTTGGCTATTTCCCAGAGGTTTTGATAAGTTGCGTTTTAATTATCATTTGTTTCAAGAAACTTTTTAATTTCATTTTTTATTTCTTCTAGTACCCAACTCATGTTCAAGCAAGGTATTGTTCAGTTTCCAAATGTATGGCTTTTTCTCCTTCATCCTCCTGTTATTAATGTCTAATTTTATATCATTGTGGTCTGAGAAGATGCTTTGTATTACTTCTATGTTCTTGAATTAAATAATGCTTGCTTTGTGGTAAAAAATGTCATTTATTCTGGAGAACGTTCCACGCACATTACAGAAGAAGGTATACTATGTTTTTGGGTGGTTGGGTTTTTTTTTTTTATTAGCCAATATGTATCTGTGAGATCAAGTTCACATTGTCGTATTGTGTGGTTTATCTCTTCAAGTTTCTTCTTGGTAATTCTATTTTTTCTTGAGAGTGGTGTATTGAAGTCTCCAACTACTATGGTGGTGGTGTGTATTTCCTTTTTAAGTTTTGTTAATATGTTATATACTTTGCAACTCTATTATTTGGTGCATAGATATTTATTATTGTTATGTCTTCTTGTTCTATTGACACTTTAAACATGGTGTAATAACTTTCTGTGTCCTTTGTAATGGTTTTTGCATTGAAATATACTTTATCAGAGTTTAATAACACTATTGCTGTTTTTTTCTGGTTGCCATTTGCTTGGTTTATTTCTTCTACCCTTTTACTTTTAATCTTCCTTTATCTTCACTTTTCAAGTGTGTCTCTTGTAGACAGAATATTGATGGATTTTTTTAAAAATCCAGTCTGCTACTCTTTTTCTCCTCAGTGGAGCATTTAAAGCATTTACATTCAGTGTGATTATTGAGTTGTTGTTGTTATGTGCTGTCGAGTTGCTTGTGACTCATAGCGACCCTATGAACAACAGCCCTAAACTCTGCTCTGTCATGTGTCAATCTCACTGTCTCTGACACACTCATCCTGATTACCCCAGTCACCGAATCAATTCATCTCCTAGAGGGCCTTCCTCTCCTCTGCCTGCCCTCCACCCCCCCAAGGATGATGTCCCTCTCCAAGGACAGGTCCCTCCTTACAACATGTCCAAAATATGTCAGATGAAGCCTCAGAATCCTTGCTTCCAAGAAGCGGCCCGGTTTAACCCTCTCCAAGATGAATCTGTTTGTTCTCTTAGCAGTCCATAGTATCCTCAATACTCTTCTCCAACAACAAAGCTCAAAAGCATCAATTCTCCTTCTATCCTCCCTGGTCATTGTCCAGTTCTCTGATACATAACAAGTGATTGCAAAGACCATGGCCTGTACCAGACACATCTTAGTCTCCAGAGACACACCGTTGCTCTTCAGTACTTTAGAGAGGTCCCTAAAAGCAGACGTTCTCATCGCAATACATCTTTTAATTTTCTGGCTGCTGGTGCTAAGAGTGTTGATTGTGGAGCCAAGCAAACTGAAGCTGTGAACAATCTCAATCTCTTCACCATCCATCTTGATGCTGCCAATTGGTCCAATGGTGAGAATCTTTGTCTTCTTGACATTGAGCCTCTATCCATGCTGATGGCTACAGTCCTCGACCCTCTGCAGCAAGCGTTTTAGGTACTCCTCAGTTTCAGCAAGCAGGGTTGTGTCATCTGCATAATGCAGATTGTTGATAGATCTTCCACCAATCCTGATGCCGCATTTCTCCTCATAGAGCCCAGCCTCCCAGATGATCTGTTCTGCATACAAGTTGAAAAGGTATGGAGACAGGACACATCCCTAGAGTACGACCTTCCCAATTTTGAACCATGCAGAATTACCTTGCTCTGTTCTGACTACTGTCTCTTGGTCCAAGTATAGGTTTTGCTTTAGCACAACTAAGTGTTCTGGTATTCCCATTCTTCTCAGAGTCAGCCACAGTTTGTTATGATCCACACAGTCAAATGCCTTTGCATAATCAATGAAGCACAGATAGACTTTCCTCTGGTACTCCCTGCTTTCAGCCAAGATCCATCTAACATTGGCTACAGTATCCCTAGGACCAAGACCCCTTCTAAACCCAGCCTGGACTTCTGGCAGTTCTCTGCTGATATGCTGTTCCAGTCATTTTTGGATAACCTTCAGAGGCAAGATTTTATTCCTATGACTTTGTTCAGTTCTTTTTGGTGTTGTTGCTGGTTAGTTTGGTCCATTCTGCCTTCTGTGGCACCTCGGTAAGAATGACATCTTTCAGTGTTTCCTCCAGTGCTGATGGTGTTTTTACAAACTGCCTTAGAGTCTGCTTTCCTGAGGATTTCTTGATCTCTCCTTCATATTTGATGGACAATTTTGCTAGGTAGAGAATTCTTGGTAAACAGTTGTGGTTTAAGTGTTTGATATATGTCATTCCACTGTCTTCTTGCTCATATGGTTTCTGTTGAGAAATCTGTATTTAATATTATTTGCTCTCCCTTGTAGGTTACTCTTTGTTTCGCCCTAGCTGCCTTCAGAATTATCACCTTATCTCTGGTCTGGCAAACTTGACTATGACATGTATTGATGTTTTTCTTTTGGGGTCTATTCTATATGGGGTTTGATCAGCTTCTTGAATATATATTCTCTCATTCTTCTTTATGTCTGGAAAGTTTTCTTCTAGTAATTCTTCTACAACTTTTTTTGGTGCCTTTACTTGCTTCTTCCTGCTCTGGGATTCCAGTTATGAACATGTTATTCCTCTTGATGGTTTCCTACATTATTCTTAGGTTTTCTTCTTTTTCTTTCCTTTTTGATTCTGCTTTTTGTTCTAACAGATCGGCAGTGACAATGACAATTCTATCTTCTATTTCACTGGTTCTGTGTTCTATCTCTTCAACTTTGCTCATGTCTCCCTCCAACATATGGACAGCATCTCAAACATTGGTCCTCATATTTTGGATTGTGGTTTCTTGTTTTTCCAGAGCTTCTGATGCCTTGTTTGTTTTATCTGCATTGTTTTGGATTATTTTCTTAAGCTCTTCTTGGTTTTTGCTTGTAGAATCCTGTATTCTTCAAGTTTGTCTTTCACCCATTGAAAATAATTAATTTTTTTCTTTTAATTCTGTGTCAGAGAGTTTCATCAGACTTTCTGGCTTGAGAAAATCCATTGATACTGTGTCACTTTTTGGGGTAACATCTTATTTGGGTTTGTGTTGGGTATTAGGGATCCTGCTTCCTTCGTGACATTGTAGTAGTAGAGTTTTTCATGCCTGAGGCAATAGCAGTCTCTTTGTCTGACGTCACTGCTCCAGAGGAGGGTGGGGCAGGTAGCTTACTTGGGTTCTCTCTGAAGTTTTGACTCAAGGGAAGACTTGCTTCTGTTTAGGAGAGAAAATGCCTGTGAATTAGCAGCCTCCTCTGTCAGACAGCTGCCATAGTAAGGACAGTTCAAAGTGCTCTGGGATAAAGGCAGCTCATGCTTTGGAAGGGGAGAAGAAATTAAGTAATTCACATGATACTGATGTTTCTGGTGCAGTTCAGAGGGGTGGCAGTGGGTCATATACCAGGAGTTGGGATTGGGGCATCCAGGTTGTGGCACCAATCCTCCAGATGGTGGGTCCAGGACCTTCTGGTGGTGCAGGCAGGATTTCTGGGTGTCAGGGCAGGACTTCTGGGCATTAAGGTGGGTCACCTGGGTGTTTGGTGGAGCTTCCAATTGGTGGGGGGCAGGACTTACAGGCAGCAGTTCTAGAACTTTCAGGAAAATTCCTCATTGGGCTTTGTGCCAGACAGCAGCCAAGAGTGTCCTTGAAGCCAAATAAGGTACTTTAGACATGTTTAGGGGTCTTGGCGGCAGGTCTGCCTCTAGCCAGCAGAGATGGGGCCTGCCTGTCAGTGGTTCTGTGGTCCAGTGCTCCATGGAAGAGACCAGTCCAGCACACATCAAGAAATTCTCAAGTCAGGTACTTACTTAATTGACTAGACTCACAGAGATGCAAGTAGGCAGTGAGACACATGTAGGCCTATGTCCAGCTTTTTGAGGAAATGCCAAACTGCCTTCCTTATAGAGTGGTTGCACTATTTTACAAAAGACAAATATTGTATAGGACCATTTTTGTAGACTATGCATCAGGGTCCAAGGAAGGGGGGAGAATGTTAAACATAGGGTCACACAATGTGATAGGTGGTGGGAAAGTTTTGGTAAAGGAAAAGGGAAAGGTGCAGTGTTAAAAACAATATGTATGAACTTTGCTTGTAAACCAGTATAAAATTATTACCTAAATTGAGAGAGACTGAAGAGAATTCTACTGAGTGAACTAACTCAGTCCCACAAGGAAAAATCCTGTATAAAACCACTATTACAGCATGACTATGAGAGTCTAGTTGGGAGGTGGTGGAAGCAAATGGCTGAGGAGGTGTGGTGGGGCCCCTGATTAATCATGGGGTCATATAATTTGATGAGTGGAGGGGTGAAGGGAAATGTAAAAGATCTGGTATGAAAAATAATGTATTGGAATTTTTAAAATAAACTAGTATTAAAAACACAATAACAAAAACAACAACAACAAATGCATGTTTTGGTGTTTAATTTTTTTTTTAAATATTTTTTTTATTCTGGTTTCTTTACATTGCTTTTCACGCCAGGTCTTTCCCTTTTCCTTCACCCCATCCTCCCTCCACCCATTAAAATGTGCAACCCTATGATTAACACTCCCCCCCCAGCCCATTTTCAACCCTCCCTCCACCTCCCACTTTGGATCCTGTTCTATAGATTCAATGGTTTTTAACAACAACAACAACAACAACAACAACATGACTACTATTTCAAGATCTCAACTTTACCACTTTCACATGAGAGCAGCCATGTTGTTGTTGTTGTTATGTGCCGTCGAGTCGTTTCCAACTCATAGCGACCCTATGCACAACAGCCCTAAACCCTGCTCTATCCTGCGCCAACCGTACCGCCTCTGATACACCCATCCCGATTACCCCAGTCACCAAATCAATCCATCTCATAGAAGGTCTTCCCCTCCTGCGCTGTCCCTCCACCCTCCCAAGCATGATGTCCCTCTCCAAGGACCCGTCCCTCCTGGCAACATGTCCAAAGTATGTCAGACGAAGCCCCAGAATCCTTGCCTCCAAGGAGTAGCTTGGTTTAATCCTCTCCAAGATGAATCTGTTTGTTTTCCTGGCAATCCATGGTACATTCATACTCTTCTCCAGCACCACAGCTCAAAAGCATCCACTCTCCTTCTGTCCTCCCTAGTCATTGTCCAACTCTCTGATGCATAACAAGCGATTGCAAATACCATGGCCTGTATCAGGCGCACCTTAGTCTCCAGAGAGACACTGATGCTCCTGAGTACCTTTGAGAGGTCCCTAACAGCAGACTTTCCCATTGTGATATGCTTTTTGATTTCCTGACTACTGGTACCAAGAGTTTTAACTGTGGAGCCGAGCAAACTGAAGCTGTGAACAATCTCAATCTCTTCGTCATCCATCCTGACGCTGCTAATTTTCCAGTGGCGAGAATCTTTGTCTTCTTGACATTGAGCCTTAGTCCATACTGAAGGCTGCAGTCCTTGACCCTTCGCAGCAAGTGCATGAGGTCCTCCTCAGTTTCAGCAAGCAGGGTTGTGTCATCTGCATAATGCAGATTGTTAATAGATCTTCCACCAATCCTGATGCCACAATTCTCCTCATAGAGCCCAGCCTCTCGGATAATCTGCTCTGCATACATGTTGAAAAGGTATGGAGACAGGATGCATCCCTGGCGTACACCCTTCCCAATTTTGAACCATGCAGTGTTACCTTGCTCTGTTCTGACTACTGTCTCTTGGTCCAAGTATAGGTTTCGTATTAGAACAAGTGTTCTAGGATTCCCATTCTTCTCAGAGTCAGCCACAGTTTGTTGTGATCCCCCAGTCAAACACATTTACATAATCAATGAAACACAATTAGTGTAGTCCTTCTCTAATAAAACTTTATTTACAAACACAGATAGCTAGCCTATCGCTTGCCCTTGGTTAGATCATAGTGTCCTGGACAGTGTAAACACTTAAGAATGCTGCTGCTGGTGCTTCAGGTCCACTCTAGACAGTGTAGAAGGAAGACATTGAGATCTATCTCTAAAAAGTCATAGGCTCTGAAAGCTATTCTGACACACACATGATTACCATTTGGTTTAGGTTAGATTAGGATCCTACAGACTCATTGGCGCAGTGGTAAAGTGCTAGGCTGTTAATGAAAAGGTCAGTTGTTCAACCCACCAGTCACTTAGAGGGAATACGATGTGAAAGTTTCCACCTTGGAAACTCCATGGGGTGGTCCCACATTGTCCAGTTGTGCTGCTATGAATCATAATTTACTGGATGGCAGTGGGTTTGGTAGTCACTTAAATATGGGTATTTGTCACCTAATGTCCTTGAGAAGGAGCTCTGATGGTGCACTCTGTAGGGATTCATGCTGTTAATCC
Source organism: Elephantulus edwardii (assembly GCF_000299155.1). Classification (NCBI taxonomy): domain Eukaryota; kingdom Metazoa; phylum Chordata; class Mammalia; order Macroscelidea; family Macroscelididae; genus Elephantulus; species Elephantulus edwardii. The sequence continues at coordinate 720,923 of NW_006400116.1, forward strand.
AAAAGTGACATATCTTTGGGGCTTCGAATTCACCAGCAGCTCCTTGGAAGAAAAAGGGACAATCTTCTTTTGTGTGATTTACGGCCTCTGACACATGCTGGAAGGTCACTATGAGGTGATTATGATTCGTTGACAATGAGTTGAATCGAGCTGTGTGTCCCAGGCACAGACTACACATATGTTAGTGGGTTGAGGAGAAGGAGCTTGTTTGAAAGGACCCCAGAAAGTGAGGTTAGAGTTGCTGTGGCATGTTTGACATCATGGCTCTACACTTGTTGCTGCCACCACTTGGCTGCATCCCCTGAAGCAAAGCTGCAGAAACTCCTTCAACTGCAGTTGGCTTGTACCCTGTCCATCTTTAAGTGTGTGTGTCACTATAACTTGTGTTATAGCTTGTGTGTCACTATAACTAATTTAATAGCTTTCAGTGGAACATCTAGACAAGGACGGGGACAAAAGGCCATACAAGGTGCTTTTGTAAAATCAATCTATGAAAAGTCCATCGCTGAATACAACTATCTGTTTTGCAACCAATCATGATTGTGGTGTGGGGGCTATGGTATTTCCTAATTTCTGGTAAGGGCTCAGGGCTACCAGGAGTCCAGGGCTGAGTCCATGGCAGCTAGCAACAGTAATTGGCCAGGTTGGTGCCTGTGCGGGACTCTGGGCTGGGATTGCTCTACTCTGCCCTTGGGGCTTTGATTCTGAATAGGTTTCCCTAGCTCCTAAGAGAGGTCTAGGGCCAATTTCTGACTCAAGTTTACAAATCTCAACACTCTGAGTGTTAAGGGGGATCTAGAGCAATTATGATATACATGTTGTTGTAAGGTGGTGGATCTGTGAGGAAGGCCCTCAATGCGGTGGATTGATAAAGTATCTGTGGCAATAGGCTCTAGTGTGTCAGGGATTGTAAAGATGACACAGGACAGGACAGGGCTCATATCTGTTGTTCACAGAGTTGCTGTGAGTTACACTAGAGTTAATGGTACTTAATAGCAACTATATGCAAAGGAGTTCTGATGGCAGTCTGCCAACCCAAATGCAAACTTTATCTGGCAGTTCGAATCTACCTGCTCTGTGGAAGAAAGACAGGCAATCTCCTCTCATGCAACTTATAGTCTTGGAAGCCAACTGGAGTGTTGGAGTTGGAGTTGACTATATGACAGTGAGAGAGAGACACGATAAACAAATATATAAACTATACATAATGTGATGTTCGCACAACATTCAGATCACATAACATTCCTATTTTACAGAATGCATCTTGAAAATTAAGTAATGAACATTTGGTACCTATTAAGTAGATCTTTTTGTTCTTGTTGTTTTTATGTGCCGTCGAGTTGTTTGGGACTCATAGTGACCCTATGTACAGCAGCCCTAAACCCTGCTCTATCCTGTGCCAATCTCATTGCCTCTGACACACCCATCCCGATTACCCCAGTCACTGAATCAATCCACCTCATAAAGGGTCTTCCCCTCCTGCGCTGTCCCTCTACTCTACCCAGCATGATGTCCCTCTCCAAAGACCTGTCTTTCCTTGCAACATGTCCAAAGTATGTCAGATGAAGCCCCAGAATCCTTGCCTCCAATGAGTAGCCTAGTTTAACCCTCTCTAGGATGAATCTGTTTGTTTTCTTGGCAGACCCCAAAAAGCAATTTTCCCTGTCCTAAGGTGTATTGTTGTCATCTGTTTTTCCCTCATATTTCAGTGGTGACAACCAGGTTGGCACTGTAGATCTTTCATTGTACTCATTGCTTACAGACCACATGGCACATGAAGACAAGTTTTTCTCACCAAAATATAAAAACAGGAGTGTAATTTTTTCATTGTGTCAATATTAATTACAGGAGTGTAATTTTTTCATTGTGTCAATATTAATTACTCTTCATTTCATGTTCAATATTATTTTCTATATTAGTTTCAATCCAATAGGATGAGTCTAATTTAGAATGATAAGATTAATTTGCATTTAAATTGATATTTTAAGATTTTTCTGTGAGGAACAAATGGCAGCCATGATTATAATTATAAGTATTGTTCCACAGATGATTTGTTTTTCTATGGAAGGACTATAAAATGTGATGACATAAGGATGACATGTGCTTCCCCAGAAACCCTGAGGCTGGAGTTTCTGTATTCTGGGCAGTCCCTTCTCTTTATGAATAAATAAAGCAATGGGAACACTACCAAAAGCAATCTACCAGTTTAATAAAATTCCAATTCAGATCCCAACACCAGTCTTCAAAGAGTTGGGAAAAGTAATCAACAACTTTATATGGAAAGGAACGAAATCTTGAATAAACAAAACTTTACTAAAGAAGAAAAATAAAGCAGGATATTTCTTGCTGAGCTAAAAATCTACACAGATCTAGTAATTAAAATAGTGTGAAACTGGTATAGCAACAGACACATAGACAAATGGAAGAGAATTGAGAACCCAGAAATCAGTCCTTCCACCTATGCTCAGTTGATCTTTACAAGGACATGAAATCCCATTAGATGGGGAAATGACAGACTCTTTAGCAAATGGTGCTGGCAAAACTAGATAGGCAGAAGACTGAAACAAGATCTATACCTCATACCATACACAAAAGCTAACACAAGGTGGTTCAACAATCTAGAGATAAAATGGATTACTAAAAAGATCATCAGAGAGAAAAAATAGGATAAAATTTAGCAACTCTGTTGGCCTAGTGGCAAGAAACTATGCTGCAATCACACAGTTTGAATACAACAGTTGCTCTGAAAGAGAAGGATGAGCAATTTCATCCTATGCAATTTATTGCCTCTGAAAACCCACTGGAGGGTCAGCTATGGGTTGGTTCTGCCTCAATGGCATAAAAAAAACCAATCTATGGTATAATAAGATTATCAAACATAAACCAAAAGTGCATAATCAAGAGAAGATGAAATAGATTAGTGGTCCCTTCTAAAAAGTAAATATTTGCCATCAGCTAACTAATGGATAGAGAAGCTGTGGTATATTCAGACAATGGGATACTACGCTGCATTGAAAAACAAGGAACTCGTGAAATAATATTCAAAATGGGTGACCCTAGAGGACATTATGCTGAGTGAAATATCTCGGTCACAAAAGGACAAATACTGCATGGTGCCACTGTTGTAGAAAGTGACTGACATCAGGGTTGGTGTAAGACAGAAAAACGGAATAGATTATGTATACTGAATTGAAACAGATGAGGGAGAGAACAATTTAAAAGTGATACTTGATAGCATATTATGATTATCACAGGAATCCAAAATTAAGGTTGCATAGTGGAGTGCATTTGGGGCAGGGGAGGGGGCAGTGTCAGGGTCGGGTGGGATTGTATACGAACGAAGAAGTTTAACTTTTGCTTTTCAAAGAGAGGAGCAAACTGGGGGGATGGGGAGGGGGGAAAGAAAAAAGTGCAACAATGAATGAATGAAAATCCAAAATCTCTGTTAATGTTCACTAAAATCAAAATAAAATTTTTTTAAAAAGTAAATATTTATGTGCATCATAAAAATTTCTACAAGAGGTATAAAGAGAACCTACAGACCAGGAGAAAATATTTGGCAATAATCTATCTGATAAGGGGCTCATATCTAAATTTGTGGGCACTCCAGGACCTAAAACAAAAAATCACATAAAACTCAATTACAAATGAGCAAGTGATATGAAAAGATTCTTCACGAAGAAGATATTCTGATGGTCAACAAGCCTATGAAGAGATTCTCAAGATCTATTGTCTTGGCTGTTATAAGTCATCGAACCACTTGCCACTCATTGCGACCTTATGTACAATAGCTCTGAACCCTGCCTTGTCCTGAGCCAATCTCACAGTTTCTGACACACCTACTCCTATTAGCCCCATTACTGTGTCAATCCATCTCTTCTTCCTCTCTTTCACTGTCCCTCTATCCTTCCAAGCATGATGTTCTCCTCCAAGGACTAGTCCTTCTTGGTACCATGCCCAAAATGTGTCAGACAGAGCTTCAAAATCCTTGCCTCTAAGGGATGAATTGGTTTCACCCTCTCCAAGACAAACCTTTTTGTTTTCTTGGCAGTCATTGATAAGTTCAATGTTTTTCTCCAGCACCACAACTTAAAGGCATCAATTCTATTTCTGTCACCTTTATTCATTGTCTAGCTCTTTGATGCTTAGCAAGTAATTGCAAAGACCAATGACTTGGATCAGATGTACTTTAGTCTCTAGACAGACATCGTTGCTCTTTAGCACTTTGGAGAGGTCTCTGACAGCAGATTTTCCTTGTCTTTTGATTTCCTGACTGTTGGTCCCAAGAGAGTTGATTGTGGAACCAAGCAAGCTGAAATTGTTAACAATCTCAATCTCTTCCCATCTATCATGGTGCTGCCAATTGACACAGTGATGAGGATCTCTTTCTTCTGGATGCTGAGTTTCAATCCATATTGAAGACTGCAGTCATTGATCTTTTGCAGAAAATATTTCAAGTCTGCTTCTGTTTCAGGAAGCAAGGCTGTGTCATTCGCATAATGTATACTGTTGATGAGTCTTTCTCCAACCTTAATGCCAATCTTAATCTTCCCCTCATTAAGTACATCCTCCCAAATGATCTGTTCAGCATATAGATTAAAAAGGTATGGAGACAGAATGCATCCCTGACACACTTTTTTCCTAATTTTGAATCACGTAGTATTTCCTTGCTCTGTTCTGATGACTGCTTCTTGGTCCAGATATAGGTTACATGTGAACACAATCAGGTGTTATGGGGTTCCCACTCTTCTCAATGTTAGACACAGTTTACTGTGATCTACATAGTCAAATCTTTTTTGCATAGTCAATGAAACACAGCTAGAAATTCCTCTGGTACTCTCTTCTTTCATCTAAGATCCATCTGACATTGGCTATGATTGTCTCTAGTGCCACAGCCTCATCTAAAACTAGCTTGTGTTTCTGGTAGTTCCCTATTGATGTACTGTTTTTATAATCTTCAGCAGGATTTTGCTTGTGTGTGTGTGATGTTGTTTGATACATTCTGTTGGATCATTTTCTTGGAATGGAAATAAATATGGATCTCTTCCAGTTAACCAGACAGGTTGTTGTCCTCCAGATTTCTTGGCACAACAGGTGAGCATGCTCATGGTAGCATCCATTTGCTCAAATATATCAATTGGTATTCCAACAATTCTTGGAGCCTTGTTTATCCCCACTTCCTTAAGAGCAGTTTGAACCTCCTCCTTCATCATCATTGCCTCTTGATCGTATGTTGTTTCATTAAATACTTCTGTGTGAAACAATTCTTTTTGGTACAGTGACTCTATGTACACTTTCCATCTTCTTTTTTTAAAAGATTTTAATGAAAATTTATAAAGAACTTGGATTTCCATTCATTCATTGGTGCACATTTTCCTTGCTGCTCCCTCTGCCTCTCAGTTCACTTTTTTGGGGGGCGGCGGGGGAGGAGAATACTTTCATTGTTATACATTTTACCCCCTTCCCATGCCCTAGACCACTTTACTATGCAATTCTTATTTTGGACTCTTGTCATGCCAATAATACCTAATCATATATTCCTTTAATACAGTTCTCTCCCCAATCTGTTTCAATGCCATTTACATTATTCATCCCGTCTTTTCTTACTTTTCCTCCAACCCCCATATCAGCCCTGTTACATAACAGTGGCATTATGCAGTATTAGTCTTTTTGTGACTGTGATATTTCACTTAGCATAATGTCCTCCAAGGACACCCATTTTGTATAATATTTCATGAGTTCTTTGATGCTTCCTGAATCACTCACTATTCTGCCCATAACATCCTTTAGTATTGCAACTTGAGTCTTGAATTTGTTCTTCAGTTTCTTCAGGTTAAGAAATGCCCAATGAAATAAAGATACCAAGAGAGTTTACCCCTTTTGATTTTCTGACTCCAGCTCTTTGCATATTTGATCATAGTACTTTGCTTTGTCTTTAAGAGCTTTCTTTTGAAATCTTGTTTAGCTCCTTAATTTCCTGATTTCCCCCTTTGCATTTCTCAGTGTTCTAGTACAATATTCATAGTTTCATTTGACATATATTTCAGTCTTTTCTTCCTCTTGTGTCTTTGTAATGATCTTTTTTCATCCTTCATGGATGATATACTTTATATCCTCCCACCACTCATCTAGTTTTATTTCATTAATGGACCTGAAACACTTGCAACAGAAGGTCAATGACTACAGTCTTCAATATGGATTGAAGCCCAACATCAAGAAAACAAAGATTCTCACCACTGGGCCAATTGGAAGCATCAGTATGGATGGTGAAGAGATTGAGATAGTTAACAGTTTTAGTTTACTTGGCTTCACAGTCAATGCTCTTGGTACTAGCATCCAGGAAATTAAGAGATGAATTGCATTGGGAAAGAGCTGTGAGGGACCTCTCAAGAGTACTGAAGGGCAATGACAACAGGCTGGAAAGTTAGGTGCACCTGATCCAGTCTATAGTCTTTGCAATTAGGTGCTATGCATCAGAGAGGTGGACAGTGATTAAGGATGATAGAAAGATAATTGATGCCTTTGAGTTGTGGTTCTGGTGAAGAGTGCTGGATATACCATGGACTGCTAGGAGAACAAACAGGTTTGTCCTGGAGAAGGTGAAGCTGGAATGCTCCTTGGAGGCAAGGATTCTGAAGCTTCATCTGACTTATTTTGGGCATGTTGCAAGGAGGGACTCGTTCTTGGAGAGGGACATCATGTTTGGGAGAGTGAAGGGATGGCGCAGGAAAAGACCCTCGATGAGATGGATCGATTCTGTGATTGGGGTGGTGTGAATCAGTGTGTCAGAGACGGCGAGGGTGGCACAGAATAGAGTGGCGTTCAGGGCTCTTGTACATAGGTTTGCTATGAGTCGCAAGCGACTCGATGGCACATAATAACACAACAATGTTAAAGACCTTAAACTTTATCTTGAGATGGTTTTTAGACTCAGGTGAGGTAGATCCAATGATAAATTTTGGCTTGTGTGGATTTGAATTAACTTTCTCTAACTTCCACTTGAATTTGCAAATGAGAACTTGATGATGCTACAATCAGCACCTGGAATAGTTTTCATAGCTGATTTTGAGCTTCTTCAATAATTCTTACCACAGATGTAATAAATTTGGTTCCTGTAAACAGATCATTGAGTAAGGCCCATGTGTATAGTTGCCATTTGTGCTTTTTATAAAAGATATTGGCAATAAATCATTGATTGAACAAAATTCTCTCATTCTACCACCAGCCTCATTTTTGTCAACAAGACCATGTTTTCCAGTTACTGATCTTTCTTAGTTATTCTCAACTTTTGCATTCCAGGCACACATTATTAATCATGCATCTTGATTGCAAGTTTGGTTGATTTCCAGCTGCAAAAGTTGGTAGAAATCCTACATTTCCTCTTTTTTGGCTCTTGTCATTGATGTATATAATATGAATGACAGTGATATTAATAGATCTTCCTTTTAAGTATACGGGTATTATCCTGTTGCTCACAATATTGAATTACAAGATTGATCTAGAAATTATCTTTTTAACAATGAATGTGACCCCATTTCTGCTCACCTTATAATTTCTTTTGTAGTAAATCACATGGTTGCCTGTCAGATATTGTTGTGAAGCTGGGTATCTATGGTAAGACAGACTAGGAAGAAGGATTTGCCATCCACTTCCAAAATAACAGGTCTTCAAAAACCCTATACATATGACAACAACCCTATAATAAATAACAACCCTATAATAAAATGCACTTACATTAGACAGCAGATATAACACCTAAAGCTTAACTCTCATACTGGTAAATGCAAAGGAAAAGGAACAGTTGCCAATAGACGCTGTTTATTGGAACATCAAATATGAGAAGTATTAAAGTAAATAGTCAAGGAAGAAGTGGAATGCATAAATATTGACATACTTGGCATTAGTGAAACGAGATGGATCTACATAGATAATTTTCAGACAACTGCTAGCTATTAGAAAGACGCAAATCAAAACCACAAGATAGCTTATCCCAACAACAATAGCAAAATTCAACAGAACAGCAGACAACAAATGTTGACGAGAATGAGGAAAGGCTGGAACTTTTGCGTTACGGATGGGAGTATAATATAGTGTTGTGGAACCAAAATATGGTGCAAAGGAGGAAGCCCTTTGAAAAGATGGATCGATTCAGTGACTGGGGTAATAGAGGTAGGCGTGCCAGAGAAAATAAGATTGTCACAGGATAGAGCAGGGTTTAGGGCTGTTGTACATACGGTCACTATGAGTCACAGGTGACTCAATGGTACATAACAACTACAACTATGAAATGAACTTTTGTGTTTCCTTTAAAAAGTTGAAAATAGAAATACCCCGTGATCTAGCTATTGCACTCCTAGGAATATACCCTAAAGAAGTAAGGGCTGTGACACAAACAGATATATGCACATCCATGTTTATTGCTGCATTTTTCACAATGGTAAGGAAATGGAAGCAACCCAAGTAATTATCTACGAACAAATGCATAAACTATGATTCATTCACACAATGGAGTACTATGCAACATTGAAAAAAATGAAGAGTTAATGAACTATTATACAACGTGGATGAGTCTAGAGAACATTCTGTTGATGAAAATAAGTCAGTCACATAAGGACAACTACTATATAATACCTATACTATATACTATATTTGTCTATACTATAGACACAGGAGTGGCATCCGCATCCTAAACAACATGCCTCTGAAACTCTATGAACTTTGAGAAGCGATGATAGTTATACAAAAGCTTAAGATCTTTTGTTCATAGGGCCGCTGTGAATCATGCTTAACTCGACAGCAGTCAAAAACAACAACAATAACAACAACAACATAGACAAAAATACTATACAGCACACTGTTATAAAAAGCTAAGGAAAGATTTACATACAAAGAGAATCAATCTAGGGTGACTACCAAGAAGGAGAGAAGTAGGGAGTAGAAAATGAATTAACAGGCAGCAAGTAATTAGAAGTATAGGTGAAGGGAAGGACAATAGGAAGTGAATGGACCATCAGATATTTACTGTATTGTAATTACAACATTATGGGGCAATATTACAGTGTTATGGGATAAAATATGAATGGGTGATTGATTGTAAACATTCACTTAAACAACAATTAAAAAACAAAACAAAACACCCCAAAACAAAGTTTCTTAGCTAAGGCTAGAACTGTTAATACATGTCTTGTTTTTCCATTTTCAAAGTCCTTTAGATGCTAAACTGAGTATGGAGAAACTGGGACTAATTTGTCAGTTTGAAGATATGTAGTTAGAAAATTCAGATGGCTATTTTTAATAGCATGAAACACAAATGAATAGCTAAGAGCATGAAGACAATCACTCCTGTTGCTTTCTCTAGTCCCTGCTGTTCCCTTTGGGAGGCATGACACAGCCTGGGTGGATGGGTCTTCTGGTCAGTGACATGCAGGTAGGCTAGGAAGTAATCCATCAATTTTCCCCTAGAAGCCAAAAAGTACTACAATATGTTATTGTCCTAATAGCACTTAACTGGAGTTTGTTTCATAGCAAAATGCATGTGTTTGCTGAGATATAAATAAATAAAGCTTATATTATTATTATGAGTAGAACAGAAAAGAGAGAAGAGGCAAAGGGGTTATGTGAGGAGAAAACATGGCCAGAAGAAATTACAAGGGTAAAGCAAAAGAAAAGGGAAAGCAAGGTGTTCATTTATGTTCATTCTTTCAGGCAGTCAGTCATGTGTAACAGACATGGTTGTGCTAGCTGCGGATTTAGGAGTGAGCAGAGCATCTATTCTTGAAGTTGATATACCAGTGAGAGAGCACAAAATTTAAAAGATGAGAGCAAGTATATAATCATAGATTATACTAAGAACTAATAGAGATCAAATAGGTTGTGATCTTTAATTTGAGATAGACTTGACTGTGGGAAAATTCAGAATAAAAGACTTCTTGTTGTTGTTAAATGCTGTCAAGTTGAACACAACTCATAGCAACCCCATTAATAATAGATCTAAACCCTGTTCTTCTTTTAAATATTTTTTTAATTGAAATTTTAACAAAAGTTTACAGAAAATTTAGCTCCCTCCCCTTCCTCTCACCAGTCCTCTTTGCAATGTACCATCTATTCTGGGTTGTTGTCATATATATAATGCCTAGTCATACATTCTTTTTAAATAGTTCTTTCCTTCATTTGTTTTAATGCAGTATTCATTATTTATCACCTCTTTTCTTAGTTTCCCCTCAACCCTCATGTCAGCTCTGTTCTATAACAGTGGTGTTACGCAGTATTTGTCCTTTTGTGACTGAGATATTTCACTCAGAATAATGTCCTCAAGAGTCACCTTGAGCTGTCTTCATCAAATCTTTCATACTTGATCCCATTGCTGCAATCATTGTGTCAGTCCATCACATTAAGGGTTTTCTTCTCCTTTGCTGATCCTTGACCTTTCCAAACATGATGTCTCTTTCCCAGGAATATAGTTGTGGTTGATTGCCGTCAAGCTGAGCACAACTCATAGTGACCTCATGAACAGAAGTCCTGAAGCCCTTCCACAACCATTGCCATTTGTCAAAGTTCACAGAGTTTCCAGAGGCATGCGGTTTAGGAAGTGGATGCCACTCCTGCTTCCAAATGAACAGGCCCTCCTAACAACAAACCCAAAGCATATGAGATGAAGCTTTATCATCCTTGCCTCCAAGGAGCATACTGGCTGCACCTTCCCCAAAATATATCATTTTGTTCATTCTTTTTGCAATCCATTGTATGTTCAGTATTCTTCTAAAACAACGCAACTCAAAGGCATCAATGTTTCTTTCGTAATCCTAAATTATTAATAGGGGATAAAAATCTTGGGGTTTTATGGCATGGTGCATAGTGGTCAAGAAGGAGAAATATAATAAAAGACAGCTGGAGCCAGGCAAAGTCAATTTCATGTGCTTTGAAAGCAAAGGGGTATGAATCCACATGCAAGTAGAGTTGCAGGATAGCGGTAAGCAAGGGAATAATACAAATTCTTTGATATTTTTCTTTGTAATGACTTCCTGTTCTGCATGCAGAAGAGTTTATCCAGGAGGCTGAGCTCTATGAGGAGAAATGTGGGGTCAAGATTGGTGGAAGATCTATCAACAATCTGCATTATGCAGATGACACAACTCTGCTTGCTGAAACTGAAGAGGACCTAAAGTGCTTGCTGCAGAAGGTCAAGGACTGCAACCTTCAATATGGATTGAGGCTCAATGTCAAGAAGACAAAGATTCTCACCACTGCACCAATTGGCAGCATCAGGATGGATGGTGAAGAGATTGAGATTGTTCACAGCTTTAGTTTCCTTGACTCCACAGTCAACACTCTTGGCATCAGTAACCAGGAAATTAAAAAGATGTGTTGCTATGGGAAAGTCTGCTGTTAGGGACCTCTCCAAAATACTGAAGAGCAATGGTGTCTCTCTGGAGACTAAGGTGCGTCTAATACAGGCCGTGTGGTCTTTGCTATCACTTGTTACGTATCACAGGGTTGGACAATGACTAAGGAGGATAGAAGGAGAATTTATACCTTTAAGCTGTGGTGCTGGAGAAGAGTATTGAGGGTACCATGGACTGCTAGGAAAACAGATTCATCCTGGAAAGGGTTAAACCGGTCGGCTCCTTGGAGGCAAGGATTCTGAGGCTTCGTCTAACATACTTTGGACATATTGTGAGGAGAGACCGGTCCTTGGAGAAGGACATCATGCTTGGTAGGGTGGAGGGACAGTGCAGGAGGGAAAGGCCCTCTATGAGGTGGATTGATTCAGTGGCTAGGGTAATCAAGATGGGAGTATCAGAGACAGTGCAATTGGCACAGGACAGAGCAGAGTTTAGGGCTGTTGTACATAGGCTCCCTATGAGTCACAAGTGACTTGATGGCACGTAACAACAACACCACCACCACCACAATGACTTCCTTTTATGAACTTGGAGAAAGGATCAAAATTATACGAGTGTTCAAGTCTTTTGCTCATAGGGTTGCTATGAATTGTCTACGACTCGATGGCACTTAACAACAGCAACAACAGCAACAACAATGAGAGAGCTCTGTTGGCCTAGTGGATAGAAAGTTACGCTACCAAGCCAAAGGTAGGTGATTTTAATCTGTGGCCCTCAGGCCTAGTTTAATTTTTTTTTTTGTCATACATTCTTCTAGGTGGTATAGCACTGGTCTGTGCATTGATGTACAGAATTAATTTGTGGTTGCTGTGATGCTAAACACTGTGACACTGATGTGTCAAATGTGATAATGGTTACCCATGGTGGACAATGTTTGGTGGAGCTTCCTGATTAAAACAAGCTTGGAAGCAGGAGCGGCATCCACTTCCAAAACAACTTGCCTCTGGAAACTCTATGGACTAGGAGTAACGATGAAAGTTATACCAGTGTTCAGGTCTTTCATTCATAGAGTTGCTGTGAGTTGTCTATGACTTGATGGCACTTAACAACAACAACAAAAATAACAACAGAGACTTCCCTGGTGGTTTTAAGGGAGTAGGCATTGGAAAAAGTAAGAGCAGAACCAGAAAGCTAAGCCTTTTGTGGGGACCAGGAGGGAAGTGATATTGACTGTCCAGGACTCCATTGGCGGAAACAGAGAGGAAGGTGCAGTACAGCATAGAGCTAGAAACAGTACAGTGCCAAAGGATGGCTGAGATGAGGCAAGAATGACCTATGCATTTAGATTGTGGTCATCATATCTGTGGAGGTGACATTTGCTGAGAGGTGGAAGACTGGAGAGGACTAGGGGGAATCAAGAAGCAATTACAGATGGCAAACTTCATATTTTACTCTTTCTTGGCACAGAGAACCAGCGCAGATCACCACTTGATCTAATTTCGTTGCCCATACACAAGATGACATAGTGCCTACTTATTTGATTTAGCAACATAGATGGAATAGACCAAGGCAGATGACACACAGAGTTGGGCACAGAATATACAATCTATGAATGCTGGGTGCTGTTTCTCCTGTTATTTCAAGAGAAGCTAGAGATAAAAGGGGCCAAATAGTAGGACTGAGGCAAGAAGAGATGAGAGATAAAGCACAAATCTTGGACTCTGTTATCTAACAATCAATTAAATCTCCCTTTGACTTAAAGACAAACAAACAATAAACAAAAATCCTCAAGCAAAGCTGTCAAGTAGTGTCCATGAATACTTGGCTTACATGTGTACGGTAGGTGCCAGGGTAAAGAATCCCAACCAGTTACTGACTGAATCAAATGATTGAGTGCCTGTTCTACCTGCTATGCTGGTGCCCATGCAGCAACTAGTTCCTTCCCACTGAACCTTGCAAAATATTCACTATCAGTCGTGTGTGTGTGTGTGTGTGTGTGTGTGTGTGTGTGTGTGTGTGTGCTGGATATGGTGAAGATAAGGAAAAGGTGGATTAGGATGAGCACCAGAAGCTATGAACAACTTTTGAATTTTCAGCAAAAATTCAATGATCACGTTAGTGATATCAAGAATCGTTGTACTTCAATTTCAAAGCAGGAAAGACAGCCATCTCTGTCTGACACACAGGGAAGCTGGGAACTTCAAGCTCAAGCAGCATGTTTTCACCCACAGTGACTCATTGGGTGTCCTCAATTAGTGCTCCCTGAATAATCTAGATTTACACTAACCCCCTTCTATTTCCAGAATGTAGTAAAAACATCTCCCACACGCTGTAATGCATCTTATTTCTCTGCTTGCTGGGCACTCACTGTGGAGAGGCTGTGTGTGTGTGCAACATGAAAAGTGCAGACCTCACCACAACACTTGCTATGATGTCAAGGAGCATTGCTGAGAGTCAAGCCCAGGGCTTCCTGTGTGGGGCTCAGGTTTTAATCATTTGTTAGCAATTTAGGGCTCCTTCCTTGTGAAAAATAATTTCCTGTGGGATGGGAGTCAGCAGGGTTACTATGGTTGAGAAAATAATCTTATTTCTCAGTCACAGATGCTTTCTGCCTTATCCTTGTGGAATGAAAAATTCTGCTTTGCCCCAACTCCAGACTGCTAACATATTTGAAGATCAGGATTTCTAGAAGCAGATTCTGAACTGATGACTTCTGACAAGTGATCTTCTAAGGATCTGATCACAGGGAAAGAATTAGAGGAGGAGGGGTCAGTAGACTCAGAAGAGGCCAAACAAAGATGCAATCTCGGGCAAATGTCTGTGTGCATCTTCCATCTTTAAAGCCAGCAATGGCCGGTAAGCCCCTGTCATGCTTTAAAAGACTGTAGTATTTTAAACAGCTGGTTTTTAAAAGACTGTTTTACTATTATTTCATCTTGATCAAGCTATTGTCAGTTTTCACCAGGGTTCAAGATTTCAATCTGTTATTCTTAGGGTGCTATGAATCATAGTTGACTGACAACACCTAATGAAAATGACATTGTCAGTTTTCCTGGTGTCCTCGTGAATTGTTGCCTATAATTTTACGGAAATAGATGGCCAGGCCAGTCTTCTACAATGCACTGGGTGGGTTTGAACCACCAATTCTTCAGTTAGTAGTTGAGCACAAACTGTACCACATTTTAACCTCACTCTGATGCTTTGAATCTATTTTTTTTTACCACCTTTTAATCTCTCTATGACTCCCTTTTTAAAAAAAAATTTTCTCTTCTACTTTCAAGGGCACATGTGGTTACATTTGGCACACTTGGACATTCTATCTATTTTAAATTATTGTTAGTTTCACCTGCAAATGTCCTTTTTTCTGAGAGTCAGCAAAAGAGAGGAAGACCCTCAAAAGAGATAGCATGACACAGTAACTGCAGCAATGGGCTCAAGTGTGTCAGAGATGACAAGGATGGCACAGGGAGGGCCAAGGTTCAGATTTGTTGTTCACAAGGTCCCTGAGTTGTACCTGACTTGAAGGTACCTAACGGCAACACGTGAACCTAACATTCACAGGTTGCAGGTATTTTTTGTGTCGGCCTGCAGGGGGCCCTGGAAGACCGGTTATACCTCATAGTTTTCTTACTTGAGGCAAAGTTTTCATATTCCCAAGGTTAGTCCTAAATTAAGGGATGCTCAGAGGGTAGGTGGAATGCAACATTTCATGTCTCCATGCACCTGCAACGGAGAAGGTTCTGGTAAAACCCCTCAAACTTGTTGCCATTAAGTAGGAATCAACTCATACCTGTTTTCAAAAACTTCCAGCGGGTTTTCAAAGGCAGTAAATCACCCAGGAGGAGACGTCCCATCTTCCTCCCACTGGAGCTGCTGTGGATTAGAACCACAGGTGCCACTTTTGAGTTAGCTCCTTACAGACACACTGTTGTTGTTGATTACTACGGACTCAAGCACAACTCATAGCGACCCTGTTGTTGTTGTTGTTGTTGTTATGTGCCGTCGAGTCGCTTGCGACTCATAGCGAACCTATGTACAACAGCCCTAAACCCTGCTCTATCCTGTGCCAATCTCACTGCCTCTGACACATACATCCCGATTACCCCAGTCACTGAATCAGTCCACCTCATAGAGGGTCTTCCCCTCCTGCGCTGTCCCTCCACTCTGCCCAGAATGATGTCCCTCTCTAAAGACCTGTTTCTCCTTACAACATGTCCAAAGTATGTCAGGCGAAGCCCCAGAATCTTTGCCTCCAAGGAGCAGTCTGGTTTAACCCTCTCTAGGATAAATCTATTTGTTTTCTTGGCAGTCCATGGTACAGTCAGTACTCTTCTCCAGCACCACAGCCCAAAGGTGTACATTCTCCTTCTATCCTCCCTAGTCATTGTCCAATTCTCTGATGAATAACAAGTGATTGCAAAAACCATGGCCTGTATCAGGC
>NW_006400116.1:738825-740832 GCF_000299155.1 Elephantulus edwardii
TGGACCTAGAAATTTCTTTTTTGACTATGAAAGCAACTCCATTTTTCCTCACCTTTTCATCTCCAGAATAATATATCATATGATCATCTGACTCGAAATGCCCCATGCCAGTCCATCTCATCTCTCCAATGCCTAGTATGTCAATATTTATCCGTTCCATGACCCCATGATAAAAAAAGGGGTAGGGGCGCCCCTCTACAACTATTGATATTTATCAAAGTACATAGAGTTTCCAGAGGTATATGGTTTAGGACGTGAATCCACTCCTGCTTCTAAACCCGTCTTAAACTGGGAGTTCAACCAACACTGTTCACCATGGGTAACCTTTATGGCATTTGACACCCCAGTGGCACAATGTTCAGCATCGCACACAGACACGCTACCCTCCTACTAATCTTCCACAGAGATCAGCAGCTGCTGATGTGCAAAATCAGACCAAAGTCAAGGTGGAGGTCACACAAAATGGTAGAAAAGATTCAATTCAGGCACAGTCTACACTAGAGGTTCTTTGGAAGTTGTAAGTGGCAAAGAGTGTGCTGAAAACCTTGGCAGGGGTGAAGGTGGGAGAAAAGGAGTCAAGAGGTCAATGCACCTCAAGTATAATCACTACCCATCTGTCAGTGGATAGCCAAGTATTGCTACAGTGATACATTGGTTCCATGGAGCTTCTAAACTAAGACTAGAACGAAAAGTCTGGAAATAGACATCTGAAAACCAGCCAAAGAAAATTCTATGGAGTCTACAAATGATTGTGGGGTAGTACAGGACTGAGTGGCAATTTTGTTCTTGTGCTTTGGATTGTAAAAATTAGGGACCAATTGATAGCAGCAAATCTCACAAATCAACCTCAAATTTCAGTTCCAGGTTTGAGAATGTGGGTGTAGTAAGAAAGGGAGCTGAGTAATAGAGTACTGGTTCCTGCATCTCTGCTATTTGGTTAAGGACTAAGAAGTCCCAGAGAATGGATTTTGGCCACATGAATCCAACTCAAAGCACGCTTGCTCACCATGCCACCTGAGCAACTTTTCCTTGACTTCTTGTTGGAATCATCTCCATCTTAACAAGCCAACAACCAGCTATAAAGGGTATTCTTCCAACATCACCGAACCTGCCTTTCTGGAATAGTGACAGAGGGATCATGCCACACTCTCTACCACTAGTGTAATTAGTAAATTCAAGTCTAATTCCAGACAGAGATGCTGGTTGGAAAACACAGGGCTTTAAGAAAAATTTCTCTTGCACTCTACATTTCAGCCAGCTACCACAAACTAGCTGGCATAAATAATACCAATTTGCTATCTTGTTACAGGTCAGATCTTCTGTGGGTCTCACTGGGTGACAGCATAACAGCAAGCTACATTTCTTTAAGAAGGTTCCAGGGGAGAATCTGTATGTTGGCTAATTCTTGTTATCGGCATAAGTCTGTTCCTTGAAATTCTAGGAGAGATAGTTCCCAAGTCACTGATGGCTGTCAGCTAGTTATCAATCTCAAATTCCGGAGGCTTCCTACATGGCGTGGGGGTCTCTTTCTTTTGCAAAGCCAGTCATGATAGGTTGAGTTCCTTTCATAATTTGGATCTCTTCTTCCATCATTACAGCCCTTTCCTAACTATTCTGCTTTCCTCTTCCATTTCTCCCCACCCCGGGATTGTATTTATTTTTTTGTTGAGCATATGAACAACAAAACACATACCAATTACGTTTCTATATGTTCTTTGGATTGTGCAACCATTCTCACCTCCTTTTCAGAATTGTTCCTCCCAGATTAAAATAAATTTTCTGCTTATTGAGACTTTTTTTTACTATAAAAAAAAGAGTTTTCTCTGGAGTTTCATCTCTGGAGATGAAAAGACAAGGAAAAATGGGGTTGCCTTTATAGTAAAAAAAAGTTATTTCTAGATCCATCTTGAAGTACAAAATCATGAGTGACAGGATCATATCCATACGCTTACAAGGAAGTCCAGTAAATACCACTATCATTCAGATATATGCACCAACAACCAGAGC
>NW_006400116.1:744627-747639 GCF_000299155.1 Elephantulus edwardii
TGCGGTTGGTGCAGGATAGAGCAGGGTTTAGAGCTGTTGTGCATAGGGTCGCTATGAGTCGGAAACGACTCGATGGCACATAACAACAACAACAGCTTATTGAGATTGTTATTATCTTTCAAGTTGTTGTCATTTTGATCCTATCTAGTTAGTTTTTAGAAGAACATAATACTGAAGCCAAACCATTTTTATTAGTCTAGCTAAACTCTTGTCTGGTTTTAAGAAGACTTCAGGTGACATATTTCTTATACATTTTAAAATGATCTCAGAACAGTAGTTTAAGGGGATCATTCAGACTCTGGCTCCAGTAAGTCTGAAGTTTGTAAGAATCTGAAATTCTATTCTGTGTTTTCTACCTTTTGATCAGGATTATCCTAGACAATCTTTGATTATAATATAACAGTATAACTGTATTGATTTAACAATAAAATGGTACTTTATTAGACTGTAACAATAAATGGTAGTAATAATGGTAACTAGTATTTTAATTTCATGGTGAAAGAGGCAAATGTTGATAGAGCTAATTAACTGTAGGATCCATATTTTCTTTCTATTCTTGACTCTCCTTCCTCATCTATTATCCTAACTAGAGACCAATCGTGTGAATTTCATACCACTTGCAAGCTTTAATACTTAAGGGACCACGTGACAAACTAGGGAATGGAATTTAAGCACTGAACATGCTATTACTCCAATTTACTAGAATGTTCCATGAAACCATGACCTTAAACTCCAAATCAAGGACTCAAATCCCGGGAGGTGTTGTCCACCCCAAAAAACAATCTCTGCAGCTACTTTTTATCTTTTCCCCTGTCATTGTTATAAATATATCTATCACATAATTTTGCCAATGAAACATTTCAATTTAGTTATTGACAAGTACAATAGTTGACTGTGCAGCAATACTTTTCTTCAATTTTCAATTTTTTTTCAATCTTTCTATTTTTCTTCAGTTTTCTTTGATTTCCAATGTCCCTGTTTTTCTTTCTCTCATTTGTAGTAACCATGAATAAATTTTATTATTTGTGCATTTATCATTTATTATCTTTTAAAATAAATGCGGTAATAGAATGCTTATCTTTTTGAGACTGTTCTGTTTTGATCAGCTTAACATTTTCAAGCTCCATCCATAGTGTATCATGTATTAATAGGTAGTTTCTCCTAGCTAAACAATATTCTTTTGTATGTATGTGCCACATTTTGTTTACCCATTCAACTTTTCCATAATTTTTGGACTCATGTACTTATAACTTGTTAGTCAAATTTGTGTCTTCTAGGTTGCAACACCCCCATGATACATCTTCAAGGATATGAACATGTACAGCCAAGCACAATCAATAAGAGTGCATCTAAATTCCAAAATCAATCTCCATAATAGTCTATGTGTTTCCTACTGCCAAAGGGGCCCTTTAGAGTAGTGAGAGAAGATCTTCACCCTGAAACCCACAGCGTCCCTTTTCAGCAGGAAGTAGCTAAGAGAATACGCCGTGCCCTTTTCCTTATGACTCAGGGTGAAGTCTCTCTCAGGGAGGAGTGATAGGGAATGGCAAAGGACACACTGACAAAGAAGATTAATCAGAACTGGCTTTGACAAGCACTGTGGCATTTGGACAAGAACAAACTGGGAGGAGGGTAGAGAGAATAGTGCAACAATGAATGAGTGGAAGCCCAAAATCTCTGTAAATGTTTATGGAAATTAATAAAATATAATTATAGAAAAAAAAAGAATTTGAGCTGTTTCTACCTTTTGGCTATTGTGAATACGACTGCAATGAACATTGGTATAGAAGTATCATTTTTGAGCCTTTGCTTTCAAATATTTATTGGATGGAATTTCTCGATTATATGGTTGTTTTAGTGTCTGTTTTTTAAAGTGTCCTTTTTCTGTTTTCCACAAAGTTAGACATTTTAAATTTATTCTAACAATGGCTAATGACTCCAGTTTCCCACATACTTGCCAACATTTTTTATATTCTAGTTTTGTTTGCACGAAATTTTGCTTATTTGTTTGTTTTAAATCTTAGTCTCTCCAATGTAAAATGGGATTTCATTGTGGCTTTTATTTACATCTATTTTATGGCTCATCATATTAAACATTTATTCATGTATTTAGGTTTCATATTCTCTTTGGTAAATAGTACATTCAAGTTCTTTGCCCAATTTATAATTGAGTTATTTGTCTTTTTTTCTGTGATGTATCTCTCTCCCTCTCATATCTATCTATCTATCTATCTATCTATCTATCTATCTATCTATCTATCTATCTATCTATCTATCATCTATCTATCTCTATTTATCATCTATCTATCTATCTATCTATCTATCTATCTATCTAGTCTAGCTGTCTAGCTATCTAATCTTATTAGAACCTTATCAGAGGTATAGTTTATCAATATATTATACAAGTAAGTAGCTTTCCTTTTTCATTTTAAGTAAAGCCTCTGGATTAACAACCTTTTCCCTTTTATGATGCAGGCCCATTTATTTGTAACTTTCCCTCTCTGTATGTGTGTATGTTTACTATTACTTGGGTCAGAGTTTACTGAGCAAACTGGTTTTCCATTTAATAACTTTTTCACATTTTGTTTGTGATACTGACTGCATTCTTCACTATGTCACAGTGCTTTTACTATTTCCTCCATGTTGTTGTTGTTATGTGCCATCGAGTCGCTTGCGACTCATAGCGACCCTATGTACAAGAGCTCTAAATGCTTTTCTATCCTGTCCCAACCTAGACATCTCAAACGCACTTATTCCCACTGCTCCAGTCACAGAATCGATCCATCTCACCAAAGATCTTCCTTTCCTTCGCTTCCCCCCCACTCTGCCAAACATGATGTCCCTTTCCATGGACCAGTCCCTCCTTGCAACATGCCCAAAATATGTCAGACGAAGCTTCAGAATCCTTGACTCCAGGGAACACTCTGGCTTCACCCTCTCCAGGACAAACCTGTTTGTTCTCCTAGCAGTCCATGGTATATTCAACACTCTTCTCCAGCACCACAGCTCAAA
>NW_006400116.1:750014-751971 GCF_000299155.1 Elephantulus edwardii
CTTCTGACTGCAAAAGTTGGTAGAAATCTTCTATTTCCCCCTCTTTGGCTCTAGTTGTTGGTGCATATATTTGAATGATAGTGGTATTCACTGGACTTCCTTGTATGCGTATGGATATTAATCCTATCATCCATATTTACTGTTTTCTTAGGCAAACAAATGGCATAACTTCTTTCCAAACCTATTAAATCTGTATATATTGAGCAAATAATTAAGAAGGGAGCTCTCTTGGCCTAGTGGCAAGAGACTACACTGCAATCCCGAAAGCTCACGGTTTGAGGCCACCAGCTGCTCCATGGGAGAAGGACGGGCAATCTTCTCCCAGGTGATTAACTGCCTCTGAAAACCCACTTGTGGGTTATCTATCAATCGGTTCTGACTCTATGGTACAAAACAACAACAGACAATATGAAGAAGAATGTGTCATCAGGATTAGACAAAGACTCATTAACATCTTGTGCAGAACGTATGGAAGACATGAAGCACTTATAGCAAAAGATCAGTAATGACAGGTTTCAATATGCATGTCACATTTTAACATCAAGAAAACAGAAATCTTCACCACTGGACCAACAGGTAATATCATGATGATGGAGAAAAAGTTGGAGTTGTTAATGGTTTTATTTTACTTGGATCCACAATCAACACCCATGTTAACAACAGTCAAGAAGTCAAGACATTTTGCACTGAGGAAATAGGTTATCAAGGACTTCTTCAAAGTCCTAAAGAGCAAGGATGTTAGATTAAAGACTGAAGTGTGACGGATCCAAGCCATGGCATTTTCAATTACATCTAAAAGACAATGAATAAGGATGACAGAAGAATTGATGCCTTTGAATTGTTGTGTTGAAGAATATAAATGCACTAGAGATGAGAATTGAATATCCTATGGACTGCCAACACAACAAATAAGTCTGTCTTGAAGGACATACAACCAGAGTGCTCCAAGACATTAAAGAAATAAGGCAGTGGAAAAAGTTATCTTTCAAATATTTTTATAAGCATAAATGACTTTCTTGGGCTATAACATATAAATGTTTCTATATTTTTAAAAATATTCCTTTATTGTGTATTTGGTGAACATTTTCATTGTTGTTGTGTACACACCAGTTGGAACTGACACATAGCTGACCCACCAGCAGGGCTTTCAGATGTTCTGGATCATGCAGTAGGAGAGTGCCTATCATTCTCCCTCAGGACCGCTGGTGGATTCAAGCTATGTGCCTTTACATTGACAGTGCAGCTCCTTACCACTAGACCTCCAGGGCTTGGCCTACTTTTATCTGTATTTTTTTAAAAATATGTGTACTTGATGGTAAAAAAACCTTATTAGTCTCAAAATGTCTATCTACCCAACCACAGTTAAATAATTTATTCACAGAAGAAGTCTGAACTAATGATTTCCTTGGGGTAAGCCTTCCAGTTGACTCTTCCATGAATGAAAGAGTTTGCAGATATTAGCTTGGTCGGTAAGTTACTCAAATTCTTTCAAAACATCAAAAGACCTTGAGGAAATTTGGAGGAAGAGAATGCTTTTTTTCTTTTTAAAAGAGTAATTGTCAAGTTTATTTGGAGAGGTAAGAGACCCTGGAAAAGCCAAACACTTGCAAGAAACAAAAATGAAGTGGGAGGCATAACACTCTCTGACCTCAAAACCTACTATAGAGTTGTTGTTGTTGTTGTTGTTATGTGCCATCGAATCGCTTGCGACTCATAGTGACCCTATGTACAAGAGCTCATACACTCTTCTATCCTGTGCCAACCTAGCCGTCTCAAATGCACTTATTCCCACCTCTATAGTCACAGAATCAATCCACCTCATCAAAGGTCTTCCTCTCCTTCGCCGCCCCTCCACTCTGCCAAACACGATGTCGCTCTTCAAGGACCAGTCCCTCCTTGCAACATGCCCAAAATATGTCAGGCGAAGCTTCAGAATCCTTGACTCCAGGGAACATTC
>NW_006400116.1:753081-773484 GCF_000299155.1 Elephantulus edwardii
TCTGTTTGTTGAAATATGTCAATTGGTATGCCTTCAACTCCTGGAGCCTTGTTTCTTGCCAATTCTTTCAGAGCAATTTGAACTTCCTCTTTCATCAGCATAGGCTCTTGCTTATATATCATTTCATGAAATTCTTCTGTGTCAGCCAATTCCTTCTGATACAGTGACTCTGTGTATTCCTTCCATCTTCTCTTGATACTGCCTGGATCATTTAATGTTCTGCCCAAAAGTATCCTTAAGTATTGCCACCCGTGGCTTTAATTTGTTTTTCAACTCCTTCAGCTTAAGAAATGCTGAGCGAGTTCGGCCCTTTTGATTTTCTGACTCAGCTCTCTGCACATTTCATTATAGTATCTTGCTTTGTTGTCCCAGGCTGCCTTTTGAAATTTTCTGTTTAGCTCTTTGATTTCTTGGTTTCTTCCTTTAGATTTGGCTTCTCGGTGCTCTAATGCAATATTCAGAGTCTCATCTGACATCTATCTTGGTCTTTTCTTCTTTTTCAGCCTTTGTAATGATCTTTTGCATTCTTCATGGACGATTTTCTTGATACCCTCCCAGAGCTCATTTGGTCTGTGCTCATTGGTGCTCAAGGCCTCAAACCTGTTCCTGAGGTGGTTTTGAAATTCAAGTGTGATAGACTTAAGATCAAGTTTTTGTTCCCGTCGACTTGATTTAATTTTCCTCAACTTCAGCTTGAACTTGCATATGAGTAGTTGGTGGTCTGTCCACAATCATCACCCAGCGTGGTTTTCACTGCTGATATTGAGCTTCTCCACAGAGTCTTTCCACAAATATAATCTATTTGATTCCTATGCATGCCATCAGGGGAGATTAATGTGTATAGCCTGCGTTTGTGTTTCTTATAAAAGGTATTTGCAATGAATAAATCATTGAATGTGCAGAATTCTATCATATTAACCAAAACAGTATGGTATTGGTACAATGACAGGCAGATAGACTGGTGGAACAGAATTGATAACCCAGAAATTTACTTAGCTATCTATGGCCATCTGATATTCTACCTATCAAATGAGAAATGACAACCTCTTCAACCAGTGGTGCTGGCAAAGCTGGATTGCTACCTGAAGAAAGCTGAAATAGGATCCACATCTCATACTATATCTAAAAATGGACTCATGGTGGATCAGAGACTGGGAGTAAGCCCAAACCCATAAAGCACATAAAAGACAAACTGGGATCAAACTTAGAAGACCTAGTCTGCAGTATAAAGAGACTGCCAAATACAGCCAGAAATGCACTATCTGGAGAAAATTAATTGATGAATTGGACCTTCTAAAGATTAAATCCCCGGGTACACCAAAAACTTTTCCCAACAGACTTAAAAGAAAACTTACCAACTGGGAAAGACATTTGACAGTACCATCTCAGACAAGAGTTTCATAATAAAAGTTTTCAGAATACTCCTGGGTTTCCACAAGAAAAAGACTGATAACCCAATTACAAAATGGGCAAAAAACATGGAAAGAATTTTCACAGAGGAAGATATTCAGATGGCCAACAGGCACATGAAGAAATGCTCAAAACCCTGGCAATAAGAGAGATGCAAGTGAAAACCACAATGAGATACCATCTCACTCCAGTAGCAATGGCAAAGTTTAACAAGACAGCAAGTAATAAATGTTGGAGAGGATTTGGAGAAGATTTGGAGAGATAGGAACTCTTATACATTGTTGGTGGGATTATAAATTGGTACAACCACTCAGGAAGGTATTTTGGCAAGTCATCAAAAAGCTGAACATTGAAATTTCACAGTAGAGACTCACCAGAGATTTCTTAAATATTGACCAGGTTCCATGGAACAAAAACTAGTCAACATCAGTTGGGAAAATCAGTTGACAAGCTTTCAATCTCTTTTAGCTATAGGTTTAGTCTATGCTCAAATAATTTCACTTCAGTACAATTTTATTTAATGTCCTTCCATTTTTATACTAGAGTATGCTCCTATAAAAATGAAAAAAAATTCTTTACTACATATACTGTGCCAAGATGAATGTCATTTAGAATCTTGCAAACTGTTTTTAAAAAAGTATATCACTAGCATAATGCTCTCCAATTTCTCCCAAGTTACATAGTATTTTTCAAATTCTTGCTCCTGAGTTCTGCACAGTGTTCCATGTATGTACCATGATTTCTCGATCCATTCAGATGTGGTTGAACATTTGGGCTGTTTCCATGTTCTTGTTATGGGGAATAATACTGCTCTTAAGCTTAAGGAGAATGGGAGTTCCAGAACTCTTGATTGTGCTCATGTGAAACCTATAATCAGACCAGGTAGCAGTCTGCAGAACAGAGCAAGGAGACCTGCTTGGTTCAAAATCAGGAAAAGAGTGCATTAGAGATGCAGCCAGCTTCCATATCATTTCAATCTATAGGCAGAAAAGATAATTCCGCGGGCTGGGCTTTATTTGCTTACTGAAAAAGAGGAGGACCTGAAGCGCTTGCTGCCAAAGGTCAAGGACTGTAGCTTTCAATATGGATTGAAGCTCACATCAAGAAAACAAATATGCTAGTGGTAACTAGGCCAATTGGCAGCACCGTGATAAATGGAGAAGAGATTGAGGTTGTTAACAGTTAACAGTTCTTTCAGCTCCACAAGCAACACTTTTGGTACCAGTAGTCAGGAAATCAAAATATTAATTATACTGGGAATATCTACTGTCAGTGACTGTCTATAGAGAAGCAACAATGTTATTCCAGAGATTAAGATGCACCTGATTCAGGCCATGGTCTTCACAATTACTTTCTATGCATCAGAGAGCTGAACAGTGAATAAGGATGAACAATGACAAAGGATAACAATGACTAAGAATTGATGCCTTTGAGTTGTGATGCTGAAGAAGGGTCTTAAACATACCATGGACCACCAAGAAAACAAGTAAGTCTGTCTCGGAGAGAGTGAAACCAAGTTTTCCCTTGGAGTTGATTTTAAAGCTTTTCTTTGGGCATGTGGCCAGGAAGAACTGGTCCTTAGAAAAGGACATCATGCTTGAAAGGGTGGCAGGACACCACAGAAGAGGAAGACCCTGGATGAGATGGACTAATACAGTGACTGTGGCAATGCAGGTACATGTGTAGGAGTCAGTGAGACTGGCTCAGGATAGGGCAGGCTTCAGAGCTGTCATACATAGAATTGCTATGAGTCACAGGTGACTTGATGGCACATAACAACATTGGTATACAAATCTCTGTTTATGTGTCAGTTCCAATTTCCTTGGGGTATATTCTTTGTCGTAGAGAGAGAGATCTGCTGGCCCAGTGGACAGAAGGCGATGCTACCAAGCCGAAGGTGGATGACTTTTAATCTGCGGCCCTCAGGCCGGTCTTTCATTGTTTTTGTTCAGACATTCGTCTAGGTTGTATAGCCCTGGTGCACAAGTTGCTGTACAGTGGTCACTTGTGGTTGCTGTGAAGCTGAACACTGTGACACTGATGTGTCAAATGTGTTAATGGCTGGTTACCCAATGCAGACAGAGAGTGGGGTGGAGTCCCGATTAAAACAAGCTTGGAAGGAGGAGTGGCATCCACTTCCATAATAGCTTGCCTCCGGAAACCCTATGAACCTGGAGAGAGGATGAGAGACACCTAAGCATTGAGGACTCTCCTTCATAGGGTCGCTATGAGTCGCCAGGACTCGACGGCCCTTAACAACAACAACAACAACAACAACAACAACAACAAGAACAATATATTCTTCGTAGTGGAATAGTGGGTTGATACGGAATTTCTATGGTCAACTTTTTGAGGAAATATCAAACTATCTTATAGAGTGGTTGCATCACTTTACAATCTCCATCAACAGTGTTTGAGAGTTCCCACTTTTC
Source organism: Elephantulus edwardii (assembly GCF_000299155.1). Lineage (NCBI taxonomy): Eukaryota > Metazoa > Chordata > Mammalia > Macroscelidea > Macroscelididae > Elephantulus > Elephantulus edwardii. The sequence continues at coordinate 756,924 of NW_006400116.1, forward strand.
CACATCATACCTAGCATTTATTACTTGCTGCTTTACCAAACTTTGCCACTAATATTAGGGTGAGATGTGGTTTTGATTCGAATTTCTCTTATTGCCAGTGGTTTAAGCAGTCTCATAAGGGCAAATAATGTATAAGACCATTGTGAAAATAGAAAGATAACTAGTAAACTATGTACAAAAGAGCACACTTAGACTATCATTTGGACTAACAGACATGGCAATTGAAACTGAGATTTTAGAAATGGAAACACAGAGAAAGAGGAATAGCTGTAAGGAGACACTAGTGATTGGAACTTGGAATGTGAGAAGCAAAATGTAGGAAAATTGGACATTGTTAAGAAAGAAATGGAATGCATAAATATTGACATACTAGGTATTGGCAAAATGAGATGGCTTGGCATGGGACATTTTGAATCAGATGATCATATTACTTACTGTGCCAGGGATGAAAAGCTGGGGGAAAAATGGGGTTGGTTTCATAATTAAAAAAGTCATTTCTAGATCTATTCTGAAATACAATGTGGTGAGTGACAGGATAATATCCATATCCATTCAAGGAAGCCCAGTGAATACCACTATCATTCAAATATATGCACCAACAACTAGAGCCAAAGAGGAGGAAATAGAAGATTTCTACCAACTTTTGCAGTCAGAAGTTGATCAAACACGCAATCAAGATGCATTGATATTAATGGGCGACTGGAACGCAAAAGTTCGGAACAGGTAAGACGTATCAATAGCTGGAAAACATGGGCTTGGTGAGAGAAACAAGGCTGGAGATAGAATGATAAGAGTTCTGCACATTCAATGATTTATTCATCACAAATACCTTTTATAAGAAACATAAACACAGGCTATACACATGGATCTCACATGATGGTATGCATAGGAATCAAATTGATTACATTTGTGGAAAGACTGGGTGGAAAAGCTCAATATCGGCAGTGAAAACTAGGCCTTGTGCTGATTGTGGGACAGACCATCAATTACTCATATGCAAGTTCAAGCTGAAGTTGAGGAAAATTAAATCAAGTCCACGGGAATCAAGATTCGGCCTTAAGTCAGTTCCACTTGAATTTCAAAACCATCTCAGGAACAGGTTTGAGGCCTTGAGCACCAATGAGCATAAACCAAATGAGCTCTGGGAAGATATCAAGAAAATTGTCCATGAAGAATGCAAAAGATCATTACAAAGGCAGAAAAAGAAGAAAAGACCAAGATGGATGTCAGATAAGACTCTGAGTATTGCATTAGAGTGCCGAGAAGTCAAAGCTAAAGAAAGAAATCAAGAAATCAAAGAGCTGAACAGAAAATTTCAAAAGGCAGCCCGGGATGACAAAGCAAGATACTATAATGAAATGTGCAGAGAGCTGGAATAAGAAAATCAAATGGGCCAAACTTGCTCAGCGTTTCTTAAGCTGAAGGAGTTGAAAAACAAATTCAAGCCATGGGTGGCAATGCTTAAGGATACTTTGGGTAGAATGTTAAATGATCCAGGAAGTATCAAAAGAAGATAGAAGGAGTACACAGTCACTGTATCAGAAGGAATTGGCTGACACAGAGGAATTTAATGAAATAATATATGAACAATAGCCTATGCTATGAAGGAGGAAGTTCAAGGTGCTCTTAAAGAATTGGCAAAAAACAAAGCTCCAGGACTTGACAGCATACCAATTGATTTCTTTCAACAAATAGGTGCTGCCCTGGATGTGCTCACTAAGTTGTGCCAAGAAATCTGGAGGGCAGCCAGCTGGCCAACTGACTGGAAAAGATCTATATTTGTTCCCATTCCAAAGAAAGGTGACCTAACAGAGTGCGGAAATTATCGAACAATATCATTAATATCACATGCAAGCAGGATTCTACTGAAAATTATCCAAAAACGTTTGGAACAATATGTCAACAGAGAACTGCCAGATGTGTAGGCTGAATTTAGAAGAGGTCATGGTACTATGGTTATTATAGCTAATGTTAGATGGATCTTGGCAGAAAGCAGAGAATACCAGAAGAATGTCTATCTGTGCTTCATCGACTATGTAAAGGCTTTTGACTGTGTGGATCACAACAAGCTATGGCTGACTCTGAGAAGAATGGGAATCCCAGAACATTTGATCGTCCTAATGTGAAACGTATACTCGGACCAAGAGGCCATAGCAAGGAGACACTACATGGTTCAAAATAAAGAAGGGGGTCTGTCAGGGTTATATTTTGTCTCCATACCTTTTCAATCTGTATGCAGAACCGATCATCTGAGCCGCTGGGCTGTATGAGGAGAAATGTGAAATCAGGATTGGTGGAAGAATCATCAACAACCTTTGTTATGCAGATGACACAACCCTGCTTGCTGAAACTGAGGAGTACCTGAAGCGCTTGTTGCAGAGGGTCAAGGACTGCAGCCTTCAATATGGATTGAAGCTCAACATCAAGAAAACAAATATTCTCACCACTATGCCAACTGGCAGCCTCAGTATGGATTGTGACGAGATTGAGATAGTTAACAGTTTTAGTTTGCTTGGCTCCACAGTCAACACTCTTGGTAACAGCAGCCAGGAAATCAGGAGATGAATTGTTTTGAGAAAGTCAGCTGTGAGGGACCTCTCAAGAGTATCGAAGAACAACGACGTCAGGCTGGAGACTATGGTGCACCTGATCCAGGCTACAGTCTTCGTAATTATGTGCTATGCATTGGAGAGTTGGACAGTGAATAGGGATGATAGGGAATTGATGCCTTTGAGCTGTGGTTCTGGAGAAGAGTGTTGATTATACCATGGATTGCTAGGAGAATAAACAGGTTTGTCCTGGAGAGAGTGAAGCCAGAATGCTCCTTGGAGTCAAGGATTCTGAAGCTTCGTCTGACATATTTTGGGCATGTTGCAAGGAGGGACTAGTCCTTAGAGAGGGACATCATGTTTGGGAGAGTGAAGGGGCGGCGCAGGAGAGGAAGACCCTCGATGAGATGGATCGATTCTGGGATTGGAGTGGTGGGAATAAGTGTGTTTGAGACGGTAAGGTTGGCACAGGATAGAACGGCATTTAGGGCTCTTGCACAAAGGGTTGCTATGAGTCCAAAGCAACTCGATGGCACATAACGACAACAACAACTACAACTAATAAAACATGTATGAGAACTGAAGTGGGGGGAGGGCTGAGGACGGGTAGGAGTGAAGCCTCAAGGTTGCCCAGTTGGGTGGGTGGAAGCAAGGGGGAAAGGAAAAGAGAAGGATCTGAGTAAAATGACAATATAATGATGGCCACAGTCCAAAGGTGATTAATTTTGTAAAACATAATACATGAGAGTAGTTGTATGAAACACAATGTGACTGAAGAACAGTGTGAAACATAATGTGCACACACTTTGTAAGCATACCAATAATAAAATAAATGTATCTCCAATATTCTTCTTGGCCTTGAGAGGAATGATGTTATGGTTAACATTAAGCAGTTAAAACAAGAAAGCCATTTCTTCCTTTCAGTAAGACACAAAGGTGATTTTATCTTCCATCTCACATGCAATATTAATGTGCTTATTTAAATATTAATACGTCTTGGAGCCTGGAGCAATCAATACTTGTCAGCCTCTGAGCTCATGGCTGAGGACTGTTCCTCTCTACACTGTGGCTGCCACATGCTACCTGAAACTCTGTGTGCAGACAACTTAGCTCAAAGGCCTTCCTCAGGTGCAGTTCTGGCAGTGCTTCAGAGCATCCTAGAGGCCCTTGTTCACAGACCACCTGTCAGCAGGCTGTTGAAAGAGTGGAAAAGAACTGGTTCATAGGGTGGTTCTTTTCATTTTACGAGAACTTCTCGGGCTGGGATGGTAAATCCAGAGCATAAGTAATGTGCTATATCTTGAGACCCACCAAAGGGCCTAAGCTGTTTTCTCCTACATTCAAATTTAATTAGATTTCTATACATCTTCAGGGTTCTAGAAAATAAAGAAATACTATTCAATTATTTGCATGTAGATTATCCATACTAAGAATCGTAGTATCTTCAGTAGCCAATGAGCCCTGACTGCCTCCCGTGGGATTCCTATTCCTTTCATCGGTGAAGTACACTATAGCAATGGAATGTTACCCTCATCTTCTGGGGAAATCTGAAAGCTAAGGGCTAATGGGTTCTGCATGTTCAATCAATGCAGGCTCTTCATTAATCAATATAAGATTTAGGTCCTGGTTTTATCTACAATAGTATTGATCTTGTTTAGCATGGTACAATGTGTTAAGAGGAGTCTATGGTTAGCACACAAAGCTGATATCCAAAACATTGATAGTTTGAGGATGCCCAGAGTCACTTTGAAAGAAAACCCTTTTTATTTACTTGCTGAAAATCAGCCATTGAAAACCCTATGGAACACAGTTGTAGGTAAAAACACATAGGGTTTAAATGAACCAGTATCAACTCAACGGCAACTGATGAAAATAGCGTTAAGAGTAACACAAAACACAAAGGTCACAGTTTCAGGCAAAGAGCTTACAAGCCAAGTGAATATCAATGTTGAATTAAAAAATTAGTGTGTGAAATGCTTATGTGGAAAACTAGGTTAATGATCAGGTTCCTGGAGTGTTTAAAAAGAAATGATGATAAGCCTACCCCAAAATGGCCATAATATTTCCTCAGTGAATAATAAGTATTGGAATAGCTCATGAGCTTGGGAGTCACCTGGGAGAAGGTGATATAGGAGCTTTCTCCCTGGGGAACTCTGGAGACTGTGTGGACAAATCCTGTCTCAGAGTTCTCCACCTCCTCCCGTCAATCACTGCTCACTCCCTAGGAGCAAGGTGAGAAGTACAGTTGTAGGGAATGTTGTTGTTATGTGCCATCGAGTTGCCTGAAACTCCTAGCTACCCTACATACATTAGCTCTGAATCCTGCCCTGTCTTGAACCCATCTCTGACATTCATAATCTCATTTCTCCAGTCATCTCTTTCTTTATCTTCTTCTCCTTCACTGTACCTTCACTTTTCTAAGCATGATGTCCCTCTCCAAGGGCTGATTCCCTCCTGGCCATGTGCCCAAAGTATGCAAAATGGAGCTTCAAAATTCTTATTTCAAGGGAGCAGCTTGTTTTCACCCTCTCCAGAACATAGCTCTTTGTTCTTCTGGCAGTTCGTAGTATGTTCAACACTATTCTCCAGCACCGCAACTCAAAGGCATTGAACCTTCTTCTATCATCCTTAGTCATTGTCCAGCACTCAGAGGCATAACAAGTAATTGCGAAGACAATGGCCTGGATCAGGCACATCTTAGTCTCCAGGCTGACATTGTTGCTCTTCAGTACTCTAGAGAAGTCCCTGACAGCAGACTTCCTGGACCGTTTGCCCTAACTCCCATAGAAGCAGAATAGGATCATGCAAACAGAGAGTGCTTTCAGGCAGTGCTGTAGGGGTATCATGATTACAAATCCCAAGAACCAAAGACATGTAGGCAGAGTAGGTGATGAGAGTGGAAACAGAGTCAAATTGAAGTGGGACTCCTGCTTTTCTAACTCGTGTCAGTACAATTTTAAATTGAAATATTCAAACTCTTTGGGCTTAATTGTCTTATTTGTGAAATGGACAAAATTAATATCTTATAATTCAAGTTTGTTGTTAAGAATCATTGCCATAACAGATATATGAGTTGGCATGTAAATAGATGGTAAATAAACATCCATTTCTTTCTTAGTAGGGTTGAGACTGCAACCCTACACAGCTAGCTACAGGCCATCTTGATAAAGAAGAACCAGGGGTGCCTGCAGAATAATGTGTATGCAGTATCCTTACTTGGAGCTCAGAGCACTAAAAATAGAAAAGGGAGTCAATCATCTGATTTAGTGTAAGATGGTATGGTTGAGGAAGAGAAGCTGACAGCTAGACAGCTGAGAACAAGACAGCTGAGAAAAGGCGCTTTCACAATAGCATCTAAGCAAAACAAAGAAAACAAAGGGAAAGAGAAGACACACTGGTGATGGTCACTGAAGCAATGAAGAGGGGTTCACAATGACAACAGAATTTTCAACCTGTATCATCTTCTCTACCACAAATCCTCTCACCAAAAAGATATTTATATAGAAAGACCAGTCTCAAGTTGACTGATGAGAGTGTAAAGTAGAAACTAGCTTCTTCAAATGAGGCTTTCTTCAGGCCCAAGGAAATGGCATCTCATAACTTCAAAACTTTCAAAACAGAGAGGGGTATCAGAGCCATGGAGAGATGGCTATAAGCGAGGCCACCCACAGGTGGGAGGGGGAGCCTTGGGAGGGGACAAATCTACAACAATGAATGAATGGAAATCCAAAGCCTCTGTAAATTTTCACTGAAATGAATAACCAAAAAAAAAAAAACAAAACCAAGAGCCCAATTTCAATGAAAAATTTATTTATGTACAGATAGATATTCCAAAAAGCTGTCAAAATATGAATTTGTTATGACTAGTTTTGAACCTGTTTTAGATGTTCTTAAATTTTTCAAATGTCTCAAGTTTTTTATAGAGTATGTGGTAATTTTTATCAAAAAGAGTATTTTTTTAAAAAGAACACTCACAAAGCTCATGGAGGTAGATTCTGAAAGTTGCACATTAGAGAGAAATTGACACTTCACAGTGTGATAATTCACTTGGATTGATCCAATCCATGCTGAGATTAGTGTTGTGGTTAGGGTTGTTGGTAAGTGACCCATGCGTCCACTGCTGTTGGGTACAACAGAGATGCCCAGACCAGAAGGGGCAGAAGAAGGAAAAGACATGAAGGCCAGCCCTACTTAAGAGGCCTTCATTAAGCCTAGAGACTTGGCATTGTGTGCATAGGGTACTCACTACCTTTAGCTTTATGGTCCGGTGGGCAGTCATCTCATCTGAAGTGTAAGTGAGAAAATGGATCAGCTCTTGTGTTCCAGAGCTAGCTGAGTCCCTCTGGCTGTTCTGAACAAAGATGAATAGTTTCTGGTGTGTGCAATCATTAAATGCTTGGTTACTAACAGATTGGCCTTTCTGCAACAGGAAGACATAGCAAACTAGTGAAGATTGGCTGGTGCTATTGTGTTGATTCTGACTGAATTTGACCTTCCATTTGGCTTCTGAGGCTGTAAACCTTTATAAAAGGAGATGATCCATCCTTCTCCCACAGAGAAGCTGGTGGTTTAGGACTGTTGATCTTTTGGTTTGCATCTGAATTCTTTAACCATTAAGGCAACAGAGCTCCCGAAGATTGTAGCCTAAAAAAAAACAAAAACCCTAGGATAGTTCTACTTTGTCAACATGAGACAGATATTGTTGAACTTATAGGCACAGAACATTGAAGATGGAAGGAACACAAGCTCAGCCAAAGCCCAGGCAGGGAAGCACCTTGGAGTCCAGGACAAGCAGTAGACAAGGTCTAGACTGCAGGGAGCCACACTCCGGGGAAAATCTTGCCACCTCTTTTATCCCAGTTACTTCTTGCACTAGAGAACTTGGAGAAAAATGGAATGCATACATTTCTTAATATCATCTTTGGAAATATCAACAGGGTCTGCCAGTTCTGGGGAAGCAGAGGAGGTGCAGAAGAGAAGTCCAGTCAGGAGCTAGTTCTGCACGGAGCGGCTTCTTCCAGTTCTGAGCTGTGATCTTTGTTATTATATGCTGTCAAGTTAGAACTCACTCAAAAGTGACCCTTAAAGTGGGTTTTCAGAAGCAGTAAATTGCATAGGAGGAGATTTCCCATGCAGTTCCTTACCCATTAAACCAAACTAAGCAGCCACAAGGATGGTTCTGAAGTTTGCAGCAGGTGAGGAAGCATGAGGAGACTAGGAGAGAATTGTTCCTTAGATGCCACAAATAACACCCCTGAGGTGGAATTGACAATCTACAATCGCATTGTACTGTCTACAAGGTAGGTTATCATCTCAGGTTTGGTTTAATTTCTAGTATTTTTCCTGGGCCCATAATTGCTGAACTGTCAGTTTGGTATTTAAATTTTTTAGTTATATTTTTCCTTCTAAAATGAACAAATAAGCTCATCTTGATGTATATTCTTCTAGATTTATTAAACTTACGTAGAACATAAACACACAGATCCTCAGTATTCACTACTAATATACTTGACAGTTTCCAATACATTTGCTACCAATACACTTGGCAACTCCCCGCACAGTAACTGCTACCACGTCGGTTCTATCTCACAGTGACTGTCAGGTTTCTGAGGATGTGAATATTAACTGGAGGAGATTTTTCATCTTTATCTTGTAGAGTCATGGATAGATCCAAACCGTTGGAGATGTGTAGCCTCTGGTTCACTGTTCGTGCTATGAACAACGTCACCCAACTCACTAAATAAATGGAAACTTCTAATTGCTTTGTGGGCATACACTTTATGAAATAAATTACCAAGAATGTTATCTCTCATACTTCTCTTTGTTAATCTCCGGCCTCCCATTTAAATATGCTCTTTTCTAAATCTACAACTACTAAAATTTCATTTAGATCCAGAAGTGACAGGAGAAGTATAGCTTAGTTATAGGTGGGATAAATTTAAGCAAGCTCACCAATGCTTGAATATTTGAGTTAAAGTAAATAAATCTCCTATTTTTCACATGCACATGGGTGTCATCAGAAAACCAATGGGACTTACTGGTCAAAACCCGAAGTGTGTGGTTCTAGTCTAGGAGGAATTCTTTGCCAGTATTTCTTGTTTGTCAAAGATAGTAATGTGTGCTCTGCTCTGGGGGAAAGTGAGTGTGTCGGTGTAGATGCCTATGGCTGTGGAGTTTTCATAATGAGAGGTGTTTGAACACTTAACCCACAAACATTTCCCAAGAAAGGTGAGTGTCAGCTTGTACTTACATAGTTGGAGGCCAGGTCTGGATGGAGGTAATCAATCCCTGTGAAAAGACAAGGACAACACAGGGATCAAGGTCAATACCTGTCAATGGTGTCCTCAGAAAGCTGCTAAAGAGAGCTCCATCCTTACTGAGCTGGGCTGGGAGATTTGTGAGTGAAATGAAAGCTGGCAGCATACCCCCCAAGGCCTCTCAGCCTTGATCTGTATTGAGACATACCAAAGATATGGTATGGAGGAAAATCTATTAAAGCTTGGAGCCCAAGGATACAACTTCTAACATCAGCCTAAAGGGGCTTGGTGACCTCAGGATAGATGGTCCATTGGAGCAGTAATGTAGAAGAGATTTGTAGGAATCTTGACCTTTTAAAGCATCAACTGCCAGTTTTTCTAAAAGGAAACTGGCCCAGGGGAAGAAAAGTTATTATTATTTAACAGCATGCAGACAGCAGTGTATTAGGAGAGCATTCTCTGGTGTGAAAATAAGACAAGGAACATGACTCAGAGAGAAAAGTCATTAGGCAGAGGTCAGCTAAGTCCCAGGGCAATGCTCCGTGTTAGGAGCTGGAAATTCCGTTTTATTAGAATGTGGCATTTCAGAAAGTCTGAGCCTCACATATCTCACTGGAGTCCGAGCTTTCTTCAGAATGGACATATACTTCGTGGGGCAGAAGTCATCCCAAGAATGGCATTTGTTCTGGGAGCACTGCTGAGCTCCACACGAATCTCGGGGCTCAGGACTCACTGTGGGACTTCAAGGAGAAATTGAAAAGCTCCCATCCAGGTCTGAAAAGTCCACATGTTCTCTGCAGCTGCCAGCCCTAAAGAGCCAGGCCAGGCACCTAGCAGAATCTAGAATAATGGCTAAGAGTATTGGTTTGGAATCAAAGATGCAAGTTCTAATCTCAAGATGCAAGTTCTAATCTCAACCTCTATGCTTGAGCAAGCTTCATATCCTCCCTGTACTCATTTCCTCCTACAATATAAAAATTAAAGAAATCACATAGGGGAAAAGATTTTGTAAATTATTACCTAACTTGAGAAGGACTGGAAAGCATTATACTGAGTGAAATGACTCAGTCCCACCAGGACAAACACTGTAAAAAACCATTATTGTAGAATGAATACGAAGATCCAAGGGGTAGGGGGTGGGAGCAAAGGGGTGAGGGTGTGTGTGTGTGCGTGTGTGTGTGTGTGATTGATCATGGGTTTGTACAATTTGATGGGTGGGCAGGTTGAGGGAAATGGGAAGGATCTGGTGTGAAAAATAATATACTAGCATTTTGTAAATAAACCAGTATAAAAATACAATGTAAAATAGACTATATGAGTGACTGTATGAAACACACTGTAAATGAAAGATTGTATAGAACAATGTGTATGACTGAAACATACTATAAAACTATATGAAAATCAGTAAAAAATATTTTAAAAAAAACCAAAGAAATCAGTAAGTGTGGTATGTGTAGTCATACAACTAGTGCAGAATGACCATTTAGTTAACTGTTTTGGAAGATAATACTTAAAAATTACTAGTATCATTAACTCTTTGGCATAGTTGATATCTTAACCATATGCATCCTAAGGTCTAGACCACATGCAATGAGATGCCTTGCAAAAAAAGAACTTGATTCTGGGACAAACATTTCTTTAAAAAGAATTTTGTTTTTCCCCCCCCGCCCCCCCGTCTATACAAGTAATTTCTGGACTAGAAGTCACTGTCTTTGAGCACAAATTCTGTTTTGCTGCTGCTGTTTTATGGAAAACACTAGAGATCATTGACAACTCTTGTTTACTGTCATTGTCTCAGAACCAACTCATAGCTGACTCTTCTGTGGGTTTTCAGATACTGTAAGTCATGCATGAGAAGATTGTCCATCCTTATCCTATGAACCTACTGGTGCATTTGAACCTGTAGAGAAATGCAACCTCTTGGTTAGTGACACAACATGCTGTGGACAATGCCACCAGAGCTCCTTTCAGCTAGGGGCAATGTAATATGTACCATGCAGCAATCATGACATTCCATACTTCCACTCCTCTCCCAACGATAGAAGGAAAGATCACAACATAGAATGATCAGTATTTCTTTTTCTGGACCCTAATTCGGAAGTGACTAATTTAGTCTATGCATGACTTTGGCCAAGTAAAACAATCCCTCTGACCTGTTTCTTTATCTTTGAAAAGGGAAGATTACTTCCTCAAAGTAAATGCAGATGTCAAGATTAGAGACAATTCATTAAAGTGTTTTGTCCCAAAGAAATACTTCATACACTACAGTGTTGTTGGCTGATGAGTAAAGTAGAGTTGGAAGTTACCCATAGCCAACACTTTGGCAGGCAACCCTCAGAGGCAGTTAATTGCAGGGAAGGAGATTGCCCATTCCACCAGCTGCTTCAAAGTGTGTGCCTCTGGGATTGGAGGGCAGCTTCTTGCCAGTAAGTCATCAGAGTTCCATGGTGAACTGTGAGAGAGTTTTAATCATTATCAATACCATCACTTGTCACGTCACTATTGTTACTGTTATTAGGTGTCATCAAGACAACTACAACTCATAAAGACCTCATAAACAACAGATCCGAACTTGATGTTATCCTACACAATCCTCATAAACTCTTATATGCTCAAATCTTTTGTTAAAGTCATTGTGTCAATCCATGTTGTCGGGAGTCATAATCACTTCCTCAGACTCTCTGCCTTTCCCAGCATAATGTTCTTTTCCTTGAACTAGAGCAAATTATCCAAGAGGCTGGGCTCTATGAGGAGATGCGTGGCGTTAGGATTGGTGGAATATCTATCAACAATCTGCGTTATGCTGATAACACAACCTTGCTCGCTGAAACTGAGGAGGACCTCATGCACTTACTGCAGAGGGTCAAGGACTGCAGCCTTCAGTATGGACTGAGGCTCAATGTCAAGAAGACAAAGATTCTCACCACTGGACCAACTGGTAGCATCAGGATGGATGGTGAAGAGATTGAGATTGTTCACAGCTTCAGTTTGCTCGGCTCCACAGTCAACACTCTTGGCACCAGCAGCCAGGAAATAAAAAAATGTATTGCGATGGGAAAGTCTGCTGTTAGGGACCTCTCTAAAGTATTCAAGAGCAATGGTGTCTCTCTGGAGACTAAGGTGCGCCTGATACAGGCCATGGTCTTTGCAATAACTTGTTATGCATCAGAGAGCTGGACAATGACTAGGGAGGACAGAAGGAGAATTGACACCTTTGAGCTGTGGTGCTGGAGAAGAGTACTGAATGTACCATGGACTGCCAAGAAAACAAACAGATTCATCCTAGAGAGGGTTAAACCAGGCTACTCCTTGGAGGCAAAAATTCTGTGACTTCGTCTGACATACTTTGGACATGTTGCAAGGAGAGACAGGTCTTTGGAGAGGGACGTCATGCTGGGTAGAGTAGAGGGACAGTGCAGGAGGAGAAGACCCTCTCTGAGGTGGATTGATTCAGTGACTGGGGTAATCGGAATGGGTGTGTCAGAGGCAATGCGATTGGCACAGGATAGAGCAAGGTTTAGCGCTGTTGTACATAGGGTCGCTATGAGTGTCAAATGACTCAACGGCACATAACAACAACAATAACAACAGTGCCTTCTGACAGCAGGCCCAAAGTATGTGAAACCAAGTTTCACCATCTTTGTCTCTAAGGAGCATCATGGTTGCATGTTCTCCAACACAGACTTGTTTGTTCTTTTGGTAGTCCATGGGACATTCAGTAGTCTTCTCTGACAACGCAACTAAAAGGCATTGATTCTTCTGTCACCCATATTCAATAGTCAGCATTCAGATGTACAGGGAATAATTGAAAAGACCATGGTTTGGATGGGGTACACCTTAGTTATTAAACTGATATCATTATTCTTCAGTACTTTGAAGAGGTACTTGGCAGCAGATTTTTCCCAATGCAACGTATCATTTGGTTTCTTGATGGCTGTTACTGTGGTTGTTGATTGTATATCCAGGTAAAACTAAGTCACTGGTAACTTTAATTTTTTTTCCATTTGTCATGATTTGCTATTGGTCCATTAGTGAGGATTATTGTCTTCCTAAGGTGGAAATATAATATTCCTTTTTCTTCTGCAGCATATTTTTAAAGTCCTCTTCACTTTTGATGAGCAAGATTGTATCATTTGCATAAAGTTTTCGATAAGTCTTCCTCCAACCCTGATGCCACATTCTTCTTCATTTAGCACAACTTCTTGAATGATTCAGTCAGCATACAGACTGAATTGGTATGGAAAAAGAATATATTCCTGACATACACCTTTTCTGATTTTAAACCATGCAGTGTTCTTCTCTTCTGCTCTGTTCAACGACTGCTTCTTGGCCTATATATCCATTTCATGAGAACATTTAAATGTTCTGGTTTCCCCTTTTATCTCAGTGTTAGCTATTATTTGTTATGATTTACACAACAAAATTCCTTTGTGTAGTCAATAAATCACAGATTAACATCTTTCTGGTCTGCTTTAAACTAAATACATTTGACATCAGCAATGACATCACTCATTCCATAATTTCTTCTAAATCCAGCTTAAATTTCTGGCAGTTACCTTCCAATGTATTCTTCCAGCTGTTTTAAAATAAGTTTCAGCAAGATTTTATTTTCATGTGATATTAATGATTTTTTAAAAGTAATTTCCTCGTTCTGTTGGACCATCTTTTTTGAGAATGGGAACAAATACAAGTCATTTCCAGTCAGCTGGCCAGGAAGTTGTCTTCCAAATTTCCTGGCATAAATTGTTGAGCACATTCCGTGCTGCATCTGTCTGTGGAAACATATAATTTGGCATTCCATCAATTCTTGAGACCTTTTAAAAAATTTTTTTTAGATTTTAATGACAGTTTATAAAAAACTTGGATTTCCATTCATTCATTGTAGTACGTTGTCCTTCCTGCCCCTTCTCCTCCTCAGTTCACTTTTGTCTTTGAAAAAAAAGTTCTTTCATTGTTATACAGTCCTCCCTCCACCACACCAGATCACTTTACTATACAACTCTTATTTTGGACTCTAGTCATGCCAATAATACCTAATCATATATTCCTTTTATACAGTTCTCTCCCTCATCTGTTTCACTGCCATATACATTATTTATCCCCTCTTTTCTTAGTTTTCCCCAACCCCCATATCAGTCCTGTTCTATAACAGTGGCATTATGTAGTATTTGTCTTTTTATGACTGAGATATTTCACTCAGCATAATGTCTTCTATGGTTACACATTTTGTATAATATTTCATGAGTTCTTTGTTTTTCAATGCTGTATACTATTCCATTCTGTGAATATACTACAGCCTCTTTATCTACTCCTTTGTTGATGTACATTTGGGTTGTTTCCAACTCTTTGCTATTGTGAACAAAGTAGCAATAAATATGGGTGTGCATATATCTGATTGGGTGGAAGTTCTGGTTTCTTTAGGGTATATTCCCAGTAGTGGAATTTCTAGGTCAAATGGTATTTCTATTTCCAACTTTTTGAGAAGGCACCGTCCTGCCTTCCATAGTGGTTGCACCATTTTACACTCCCACCAACAGTGATTAAGGGTTCCAGTTTCTCCATAACCTCACCAACATTTGTTATTTGCTGCTCTGTTAAATTTTCCTATTCTTACTAGGGTGAGATGATATGTCATAGTTGTTTTTATTTGCATTTTTCTAAGAGCTAGGGACTTTTGAACATTTCTTCATGTGTTTGTTTGCCATCTGGATGTCTTCTTTGGTGAAATGTCTGTTCCTATCCTGTGCCCATTTTTCAGTTGGGTTGTTTACCTTGTTGTGGTACTCGAATATTCTATAAATTCTAGATATAAGTCCCTTATCAGACATGTCATTGTTGTTGTTATGTGCTATCAAGTCACTTGTGACTCATATATGTACAAGAGCCTTAAACCCTGCTCTATCCTGGGCAAACCTCACTGTCTCTGACATATCTACTTCCATTACACCAGTCACTGAATCAATCCATCTCATTGAGGGTCTTCTACTCTTGCGCTGTCCCTCCACCCTCCTAAACCCTCTCCAAGGATTGGTCCTTCCTTGAAACATACCCAAAGTATGTCAGACGAAACTTCAGAATCCTTACCTCCAAGGAGCAGGTCAATTTCACCCTGTCCACGACAAATCTGTTTGTTTTCTTCGCAGTCTGTGGTATGTTCAACAATCTTCTCCAGCACCACAGCTCAAAGACATCAATTGTTCTTCTATAATTCCTAGTCCAGCTCTCTGATGCAATTGCAAAGACTATGGTCTGGATCAGGCAAACCTTAGTCTCCAGCCTGATGTCATTGTTCTTCAGTACTCTGGAGGTCCCTGACAGCTGATTTTCCCAATGCAGTTTGTCTCTTGATTTCCTGGCTGCTGCAATAAAGAGTGATGATTGTAGAGCCAAACAAACTGAAGCTGTCAACAATCTCAATCTCTTCACCATCTATCATGATGCTACCAATCAGCCCAGTGGTGAGCATCTTTGTTTTATTGATATTGAGCTTCAATTCATATTGAAGGCTGTAGTCTATGACCAGCTGCAGCAAGCACTTCAGGTCCTCCTCAGTTTCAGCAAGCAGGGTTGTGTCATCTGCATAACAGAGGTTGGTGAATTTTCCTCCAATTCTGATGCCACATTACCAAATATTTTTTCCACAGTCTTTGGATTCCCTTTTTACCCTGTTGGAAAAGTTTTTCAATGTGTATTAAAAAATTGACTCTTAGAAGGTCTCATTCATCTAGTTTATCCTTTCCTGGTTGTAAATTTTTCAGAATGCTCGGAAGACTGTTAAAGTTGTGGATTAGTGCTCCTAGGGTTTCTATTTTATAGTTCTTGGTTATAGTCGTAGGTCCTTGGTTGACTTTGAGTTGGTTTTTGTATATGGTGTGAGGTGTGGGTCTTGTTTGAGTTTTCTGAAGATAGTTTTCTAGTTTTGCCAACACTTTGTTAAGAAGGCTGTCATTTCCCCATTTAACTGATTTCATCTCCTTGTCAAAAATCAGTTCATCATAGGTAGATGGGCTGATTTCTTGTTTCTCAATTCTAGTCCATTGATCTATGTGTCTGTCATTGTACCAGTACCTCGCTGTCTTGACCAGCATGGCAGTGTAGCAGAATTTGGAATCAGGGAGTGAGATGTCTCCTACCTTGGTTCTCTTTTTAAAGAGTGCTTTGATTTTTTTTTGGGGGGGGGTCACTTTTCATTCTAAATGAAATTGGAGATTGTCTTTTCCATCTCATTGAAGAATGGAATTAGTGTTTGTTGTGGGATTGCATTGAATGTGTAGATTGTCTTTGGTAGTATTGTCATTTTCACAATATTGAATCTTCCTATCCCTGAGCAAGGTAGGTATAATCTTCCATTTTTTCCAGGTCTCTTTTTGTTTCTTGTAGTAATGTTTTGTAATTGTCTTTGAATAGGTCTTTTGTGTTTCCACTTAGATTTACTCCCAAGTATTTAAAATTTTGATTAGCTATTATGATGAATATTTTTCCTAGCTCTAGTTGTATTCTCTTTGCCACTGTAGAGAAATCCAATTGATTTTTGTATGTTGATCTTGTATCCTGCGACTTTGCTGAATTGCTCAACTATGTCCAGTAGCTTTTTTGCTGAATCTTTAGGATTTTCTATATGTGGCGCCAGCAGCCAGGAAATAAAAAAACGTATTGTGATGGGAAAGTCTGTGGTTAGGGACCTCTCTAAAGTACTCAAGAGCAACGGTGTCTCTCTGGAGACTAAGGTGCACCTGATACAGGCCATGGTCTTTG
>NW_006400116.1:776619-793160 GCF_000299155.1 Elephantulus edwardii
ATGCTCATCTAGATGATAACATAATTATGATAAAAACAAAAGGGGGGAAATATGGGAAGCCAATACTAAATATTTGTAATAAACTGAATGTTATTTTAAAAAAATAAATAAAAAGGGGGAAAAAAAGAGAGTTGCAAATCAAAGCCACAATGAGATATAATATTACCCCAGTAACAGAGTCTGATAATTTTTCCCTCTGATTAGCTTTTACCAATCAATGACTCTTTCATATTTTGAAGTCATGCAAAGACACGTTTGTTTCCAAATGATATAATAGCATCAAAAATACTTACCATCATCCATGATTCCAATAGTGACACCTTTCCCCGTGTAGCCCAGTTCCCAAGCTTCTGCCACATTCAAGTCAAGACCAGGAGTTCCATCAGCTTGCCCAGTGTTTATCTGGAACAGGAGCGTCCAAACAGAAACTTGTATTAATTTCATATAGCAAAGTGCTCTTTGCTGGACCTGCACTGTTGCAAAGTCTAATATAAAATGTATATTTTCATGAAATTATACTCTGATGTCTCCACCCACCTCCTCTAGTTCTGCCTCCATTTTAGAATTACTCATTTTAATTGTGATTTGAGTGAAAGTTTACAAAGTTCTTCATTCAACCATTCATATATTTGTTTTACAACATTAATTACAATAACCAGCCTTGTCACTTTTCCTTTTGATCCTAATTTATATTAATCATTCTATGCTATCGTTTCTTACCTTCTTGGTTTTAAACTTGGGTAAATGCTACCTTTTTGTTATTATGATGATGATTTATGTGCCGTCGAGTCGCTTGCAACTCATAGTGACTCTATGTACAACAGCCCTAAACTCTGTTCTGTCCTGTGTCAATCTCATTGTCTCCTACACATTCATCCCGATTACCCCAGTTACCGAATCAATCCCCCTCCTAGAGGGCTTTCTCCTCCTGCACCTGCCCTCCACCCTCCCAAGCATGATGTCCTTCTCCAAGGACCGGTCTCTCCTTACAGCATGACCAAAGTATGTCAGACGAAGCCTCAGAATCCTTGCTTCCAAGGAGCAGCCCAGTTTAACCCTCTCCAGGATGAATCTGTTTGTTTTCTTAGCAGTCCATGGTATCCTCAAAAACCTTTGTTATTTTACACTTGGTTATTTTAAGGAGTGAATGCCTCTTTTTGATTCTGTGCTCCATCTAGGCCTGCCTACTATATTCCCAAAAAGTGAGCCATGAGGTGAGTTTTCTAGGTTTGAAGGATGACTAAGGGCCACAGTCTAGGCAGTTCCATCCATTTCTATTGCACAGTAACCATGACCATTTTTTGTGTTTCCATTACACACACACACACACACACACACACACACACACACACACTTCTGTGTTATGCAAAATGCTCACAACTAGATAACTAGATTAATATTTTTAAATGCTCTTAGAGTAGCCTACCAAATATGGTCACTGAGGTTGACTTTCAAATTAGGAAACACAAAGAAGGAAGAATAGTTTGAAGCAGAAACTAATGATTGAAATGTGGAATGTGAGAAACACAAATATAGGAAAAGTAGACATTATTAAGAAATAAATGGAATGTGTAAATATTGACATATTTGGTATTAGCAAAATGAGATGGATTGGTGTGGGACATTTTGAATCAAATGATCATGTGGTCTACTGCGCTGGAGGTGGAAAGGTTAGAAAAAACGAGGTAACTTTCATAGTTAAAAATTCCATTTCTAAATCCGTTTTGAAATACAATATTGTGAGTGACAGGATAATATTCATACACATGCAAGAAAGATCTATAAATACCACTATCATTAAAATGTATGCGTCAACAACCAAAGAGGAAGAAAAAGATTATTTCTACCAACTGTTGCAGTCAGAAAGTGATCGAACATGTAACAAACAGGTATTAATAGGAAGGAGGAAGTTCAGGCTGCTTTGAAGGACTTGGGGAAAAAAAATAAAACACCAGAAATTGATGGAACACCATTTGATGAATTTCAACAAACAGATGCTGCCATGGATGTGCTCACCAAGTTGTGCCAAGAAATCTGGGGAACAACTACCTGGTCAACTCATTGGGAGAGATCTGTATTTATTTCCATTCCAAAAAAGGTGACCCAACAGAGTGTGGAAATTATTGAACAATATCACTAATACCACACACTAGCAAAATCCTGCTGATGATTATCCAGAAATTACTGAAACAATAGTACATTGTTAGAGAACTACCAGAAATACAAGCTGGGTTTAAAAGTGGTTGTGGCAGTAGAGACATTATTGCCAATGCCAGATGGATCATGGCAGAAAGAAGAAAGTACTAGAGGAATGTCTGTGTTTCATTGATTGTGTAGATCACAACAAACTTTGGCTAACTTTGAGGAAAATAGGGATCCCAGAAAACTTGATTGTACTTTTGGCAAACCTATACTTTAACCAGGAAGCAGTCCTCAGAATAGAGCAGGGAAACACTCACTGCATGGTTCCAGTGTCCATAACTTTTCAATCTATATTCAGAACAGAACATTCAGGAAGGGCTTTATGACGAGGAATGTAGCATCAGGATTGAAGGAAGACTCATCAACAATGTATGGTAGTTTTTCTTTTGCTTTTCAAGGAGAGGAGCAAACGGGGGGGGGGGGAAGGACAATGGTTTTGTCGGGGGCACGGGGGACCAAAAAATGAATGGAATTCCAAAATCTCTGTAGATGTTCACTGAAATGAAAAATAAACAAACTAAATTAAAATTAAAAAAATTTAAAAAACAAAAAAACCCCAAAACAAATAATGTATGGTTTGCAGATGACACACCTTGCTTGCTGAAAATGAAGAGGATCTGCAGAAGATCAAGCACTGTAGTCTGCAATATGGGTTGACATTCAACATCAAGATGACAAAGATTCTCACCACTGGGCCAACTGGCAGCATTGTGATGGATGGAGAAGAGATTGAGATTGTTAACAATTATAGCTTTCTTGGCTCTATAAAAATAAACACTCATGGCACCAGCAGTCAGGAAATAAAAAGATGAATTGCATTAGGGAACATTTTCTGTCAAGACCTCTCCAGAGTATTGAAAACAATGGTATCAGTCCAGAGACTAAGGTGCATCTAATCTAGGCAGTGGTCTTCAGAGTTACTTGCTATGCATCAGAAAGCTGGACAATAAATAAGATGACAGAAGAAGAATCAATGCCTTTGAATTGTGGTGCTGGAGAAGAGTACTGAACATATCATGGACTGCCAAGAAAACAGATAGGTCTGTCTTGGAGAGGTTGAAACCAAGTTTCTCCTTGGAGGCAAGGATTTTGAAGCGTCATCTCACACACTTTGGGCATGTGGCCAGGAGGGACTAGTCTTTGGAGAAGGACACTATGCTCAGAAGTGTGGAGGGACAGCACAGAAGAGGAAGATCATAAATGAGATGGATTGATACAGTAACTGGGGCACTGGGGATGCACTGGGGATTGGTGTGTTAGAATTAGTGAGACTGGCTAAGGACAGGGCAGTGTTCAGAGCTGCTGTATATAAAGTCACTCTGGTTCACAGGCAATTTGATGACACAACAACAAGATACCTGGCCAACTGACTGGAAGAGTTCCATATTTTTCCCCATTCCCAAGAAAGATGATTTCAATGAAACGTGAAAACTACTGAACAATATCATTAATATTAATATATCACACAAGCAAAATATTGTTGTGCTCATATGAAATTTATACCTAGACCAAGAAGCAGTTGTGTGAACAGAGCAAGGAAACATTCCATGGTTAAAGATCAGAAAGGGTGTGCATCAGGGCTGTATCCTTTCTCCAGACCTATCCAATCTGTATACTGAGCAAATACTTCACAAAGCAGGACTTTATGAAGAGGAGTGTGGGATCAGGATTTGAAGAGGACTCCTCAATAACCTGCACTATGCTGATGACACAACTTTGCTTGCTGAAAGTGAGATGAAATGATTGTTGCAAAAGATCAAAGACTACATCCTTTTGTATAGATTACATCTCAACATCAAGAAGACAAAGATTGAATAGTCCATGAGATAGCCAGTATCTTTGCTAACAACAAAATCCAAAGGTACTGGTTCTTCTTCAGTCTTCTTTAATCTTTGTTCAGCTTCCAGATGCATATGAAGCAAGCAACTGAATATACCATGGCTCAGATAAGGTATACCTTAAACTTTAAGCTAATATCAAAGCTTTTTTAGCACTTTAGGAAGGTCCTTATCAGACAGCAGATTTTCCCAAGTAAACATATCTTTTTATATTTTTTCTTTTTTATTGGTTTGCTTACAAAGTTTGTATACATTCTGTTTCATGCTGTCCTTCATTCACATTGTGTTTCATACAATCATTTTCATTCAAAATATTTTATAAAATTAATCAACATTAAACAATGCCCACCATTGCCCTGTATATTCAGACCCCTGTCAGATCTTTCCCATTTCCTTTATAGATCCATCTTTACATCCATCAAATTGTGTGACCCTGGGATTTCCCCCATCCATCCTCACCCTCTATCCTACCCTCTCCCAACTTGGATCCTCATACACACTTTACTAGTCATATTTGTATTTCTTAAATAAATAACAGTTTCATACAGTATTTATCCTTATGGGACTGAGTTAGTTCACTCAGCATAACGCTCGTCAGTCCCTCCCAAGTTGTGTTTTGATTTTGATTTCTTTTTTTTTCCCTATAATTCTATTTTATTAATTTTCATAAACATTTACAGAGATTTTGGGCTTCCACTCATTCATTGTTGCACTATGATTTTGATTTCTTGACTGGTGTTACCATTAGTGTTGATTGTGGATAAAAAAAAGTTGTTGACAACTTCAATCTTTTCTCTAACATAATGTTGTTTATTGGTCTAGAAGTAAGAATTAAATTACTAGTTATGTTACTAGAATTACGTTACTAGTGTTTCTCCCCATTTATTGTTACAACAGACCTAGCCTGTCCTGATTAACACATAAAATAATATAGGTGCTGTTGAGTTGATTGATTCATGATGACCCCATGTGCATCAGAGTAGAACTATATGCCATAGGGTTTTATAGGACCCATTTTCTTCAAAGTAGATACCAAAGTTCTTCCACATTGCCTAGTAAATTAACAACTAAGGGTGTTAATAATTTGTACCACCTAGGAACTCTTGCTTGCACATAAACTTAATTAGAAATTTCAGCATTCTATGTACCAACATCGTGTCAAATGTGATAACGGTTACCCATGATGGACAGTGTTTGGTGGAGTGCCCTGGTTAAATTAAGCTTGGAAGCAGGCGTGGCATCCACTTCTGTATTAGCTTGTCTCCAGAAACCCTATGAAGCTGGAGCAAGGCTGAAAGTCACGCAAGTGTCGACGACTTTCATTCATAGGGTCGCCTACGACTCAACGGCACTTAACAACAACAACAACAATGTACCAAAGGCTAAGACATACTCAAACACTGAAGCTCCTCAAAGGATATTGGGATGCCTTCACATACTGAACTAAGTCTATAGGCTCACAATTTAGTTATCGGTCTTGATTATTTCCTTACACTATTACAAGATGGTTAACCTGATTCCAGGTGAGGTCTTTGTATGTAGTCATAGTTTGTTCCCAACTTGCCAATGTTGTTTACTGTAAAAAGGCCACATGTGTAACAAGCATGAACTAGAGTCTTTTTGGTTTTCCCACTTGTGTGTTCTTGTCACTGCCACAGGTTTCTAGCCAGACTGGGGGTGGGGACGTGGGGGGGGCAAGATCCTTACTGCTCAGATTCAAGCAGAAACCCTCCCCAGCACCTTTCTTCCCCCACAGAGCTCTCCCTAGAAGCCACTGAGGAAGAGAAGTCCTGCATCAGCCTTGTCCTGCCAGAAGAGCAGTGGTAAGCAGCCTGGTTGTGTGCAATTGCGGCTGCAGCCATGCCGGGTGGAGGAAATGGTGATGCCCCTTTGTCACTGATCCAGGTGCTGTCTTCATTCCCCATTATTTGGCCCCCATGTCCTCCCAGAGTTTGGGCTGAGAAGAAGCAGTCAGAGCCTCCTACATTGTCCTTGGTGCCTGAACTCCCTGAAGTACCTGTGGATCTGTCTTTGGAACTGCCTCCAGAGCCATAGCAGGTCTCGCTGGAGGCTGTGCACAGATACCAAGGAAGGGATGCCTCAGTGGGCGAACCCGGCATGCAGCCTCAGTGAATGGTTTCTGATCCCTGTAGGGCAGTGGTACTGGAGCTACAGGTCAACAAGGAACCTGACTTCAGCAGCCTGGTGTCACCTCAAAACAAATGCTGGGGTTTTCTACCTACTCCTGGGTAGGCGTGGGGTCCTGAGTGTGTGTGTATATTCATGTGCATATGTGTAGGGGTGGAGGGGAGAGACACAAGCCAGAAACCGCTGTGAGACTGGAGTGGAGGAAGACACAGAGTGCTTCTGACCTCGCCCTTTCCTCCCTGCTAGGCTAGTTCTCTCAGCGCAGAAGATCCTTCTTGTGGAACAGGAGAGGCCATATGGATGCCTCTTGATCCAGCTGGGACCCAGATTCCACAGCAGTTAGAACTATATGCAAAGCTTTCAGGAAACCAGCTACATTAAATCATATTCTGCTTTACTGGGCCCTGCCTGACTCTTTTGTAAAAGTGCATCTCCATCTTTCCTGCCTTAGAGCGCCTGTTCAAGCAGAAAACTGCCTTTATTAAGTATGATGTCAAGACTTCATTTGTGTTACCGTGGAGTATAACAAGTACAGCCCCAAAGATGTTCCTGTAAAGCAGTAGACAGGTAATCACAAGGCCAAGACTATTGTTTGTTTTTAAAAAATGAGATTTGCAATGAACAAATCATCAATTATGCAAAATGCAGTCTTTGGTCTACAGACTCATTTTTGTCACCAAGTCCCGCTTTTCTTACTACTGGTCCTTCTTTTTTGTTTTCAACTTTTGCATTCCAGTCACCAATTGTTATTAATGCAACTTGATGGGAAGTTTGATAAATTTTGGACTGAAGCAGTTGATAAAATTCTCAATTACTTTGTCATTGGCTTTGTATATTTGAAAAACAATTGTATTAACAGATCTTTCTTATAGATGTTTGCTTATAGCTTACAGTATTGTATTTTGAGATCTTGAAATGGTCTTTTAGGCTGAATACAACATCCTTCTTCTTTAATTTCTTATTCCCAGCATGATAGATTGTATGATTAATTGATTCAAAGCAGACAATAGTAGACCATCTCAACTCGGTAATGCCTAGGATTGTCGATCTTTGTGCATTCAATTTCATTTTTGTCAACTTCCAATTGTCCTAGATTCATACTTTGTATATTCTATGTCCCAGTTATTAATGGGTGCTTGCAGCTATTCCTACCCATATTTTAGTGTCTTCTAATCTGAGAGGCTTTACTTATAATACTGAAATCTGTCAGCCATGGACAATCTTGCTGATATTTGAAATATCAGTGAAATATCTTCCAGCATCACCACAAACTGCAAGCCACCCTGGTAAAGTAAACTGACAGAAAAGTAATGTCAGCATAAGAGCAAACTATAAATAAGCAAGCAAATACATTTACAAATGATAAAATAAGCAGCAACATGCAAGTTCTGCTTGTTTGTTTATTGCAAGTTGTGCTTGTCCATTGAAACTGCATGTTTTACCAAACAGATGCAGCCCTGTCCACTTTCACCACTCTGTGTCAAGAAATTTGGAAGTCAGCTAACTGGCCAACTGACTGGAAAAGATATTTGCTCCAATTTCCACCAAAGGTGATATAATAGAATGAGAAAATTATTGAACAACATAATTAATATCATGTTATATTGTTGTTGTTAAGTGTCATCAAGTCCTAAATGACTCATAGTGACCCTATGAACGGAAGACTTGAACACTTGTATAACTTTCATTGTTTCCCCAAGTTTATAGCGTTTCTGGAGGCAAGCTATTTCAGAAGTGGATGCCACTCCTGCTTTCAAGGTTGTTTCAACCGTGAAGCTCCACCAAACACTGTCCACCATGAGTAATCATTATCACATTTGACATATCAGTGTCACATTGTTCAGCATTACAGCAACCATGAATTACTTCTGTATAGCAAATGGACACACCAGTGCTTTACTGCTCAGAAGAATGTTTGACCAAAAACAATTAAAACCAGGCCTGAAGGCCCCAGATTAAAATCACCCACCTTTGCCTTGGTAGCATCACTTCCTATCCACTGGGCCAACAGAGCTCTCTTGCTGTTGTTATTGTTAAGTGCTGTCAAGTCGTAGACAACTGATATGCAAGAACAATCTTGATGAAGATTTTTTAAATGACCGAAATAGTATATTGACAAAGAATTTAAAGAAATTCAAGTCAGATTGAGAAAAGGCTATGGTATTAGGGATATCATTGCTGATATCAGATCATTTTGGCTGAAAACAGAGAATACCAAGAAGATGTCTATATACAAACACTTTTGACTGTATGAATTATAACAAATTTTTGGTAACATGAGAATAATGAGAATTTTTTAACACTTGATTGTACTAATGAGAAACCTATACCTAGACCAAGAAGCAGGATAGCAAAGGAATGGTAAATGGTTTAAAATCAGGGAAAGTGTGTATCAGGATTTAATCTTTATTCCATGTCTATTCAATCTGTATGCTGAAAAACACAATTCAAGAAACTGTAATATGAAGTAGAATGTGGCATCAGGATTGGAGGAAGACATATGAATAATCTGGGTTATGCAGATAGCACAACCTTGCTTGCTGAAAGTTAAGAGAACTTGAAATACTGCAAAAGATCAAAGAATACAGCCTTCAAAATAGACTAATAGACTACTTCTTAATGTCAAGTAAACAAAATTCTTCACCACAACATCAAAAGGCAACATTACAATAGATGAAGTTGAAGTTGTGGATTATTTCATTCTACTTGAATTTACGAGCACAAGCCATAGTAACAGCAGTAAAAAAAATTAAAAGATATATTGCACTGGGAAAATCTGCTTTCAAGGACCTTTTCAAAGTTCTAACGAGCAATGATGTTAATTTAAATATTAAGGTGAACCTGATCCAACCTTAATCTTTTCAATGAATTCCTATCATCTGAAAGTATGAATGAGTATTACAGAAGAAGAAGCGATGCCTTTGAATTGTGGCATTGGAGAAGAGTACTGACTATCTCATGGATTGCCAATAGAACAAACAAATCGAAAGTGCAACCAGGATACTCCTTGGAGGCAAGGATGGTGAAACTTCATCACACATGTTTTTACAATGTTGTCAGGAGGGACCAGTCCTTGGGAAAAGATATCATAATGGAAAGGTAGAGGGTCAAATAAAGAGATGAAGACATCTAACAAGATGGATTGACTTAGTGACTATGACATTAGGCTCGACTATATCAGAGATTGGAAGGATAATGCAGTATAGGACAAGGTTCAAGTCTGTTGGTCATCGGGGTCAACAGAACCATGAGTTCTAGTTTATTTAATGGTACCCAACAACAAATTTTTAGAAAGAAAAAAACTTCATTCACATTTAAAGACTCATATTTACAGCAAGGAATACCAGAAGAATGTCTATCTATGTTTCATTGATTATGCAAAGGCGTTTGACTGTGTGGATCATAATAAACTGTGGCTGACTCTAAGAAGAATGGGAATCCCAGATTATTTGATCGTGCTAATGCGAAACCTGTACTTGGACCAGGAGGCAGTAGTCAGAACAGAGCAGGGTGACACTGCATGGTTCAAAATTGGGAAGGGTGTACGCCAGGGATGCATCCTGTCTCCATACCTTTTTAACCTATATGCAGAGCAGATTATCCGGGAGGCTGGGCTCTATGAGGAGAACTGTGGCACCAGGATTGGTGGAAGATGTATTAACAATCTGTGTTATGCAGATGACACAACCCTGCTTGCTGAAACCTTGGAGAACCTTATGCACTTGCTGCAGAGGGTCAAGGACTGCAGCCTTCAGTAAGAACTGAGGCTCAATGTCAAGAAGACAAAGATTGTTACCACTAGACCAATTGGTAGCATCAGGTTGGATGGCGAAGAGATTGAGATTGTTCACAGCTTCAGTTTGCTCGGCTCCACGGTCAACACTCTTGGCACCAGCAGTCGGGAAATAAAAAAACGTATTGCGATGGGAAAGTCTGCTGTTAGGAACCTCTCTAAAGTACTCAAGAGCAACGGTGTCTCTCTGGAGACTAAGGTGCGCCTGATACAGGCCATGGTCTTTGCAATCACTTGTTATGCATCAGAGAGTTGGACAATGACTAGGGAGGACAGAAGGAGAATTGATGCCTTTGAGCTGTGGTGCTGGAGAAGAGTATTGAATGTACCATGGACTGCCAAGAAAACAAACAGATTCATCCTGGAGAGGGTCAAACCAAGCTACTTCTTGGAGGCAAGAATTCTGGGGCTTTGTTTGACATACTTTGGGCATGTTGCCAGGAAGGATGGGTCCTTGGAGAGGGACATCATGCTTGGGAGGGTGGAGGGACAGCACAAGAGGAGAAGACCCTCTATGAGATGGATTGATTCAGTGACTGGTGTAATCGGGATGGGTGTGTCAGAGGCAGTGCTATTGGCACAGGATAGAGCAGGGTTTAGGGCTGTAGTACACAGGGTCGCTTTGAGTCGCAAGCGACTTGACGGCACATAACAACAACAACAACAACAATTTACAGAAAGAAGTCACTTGTTTCCCTTCAATTTTACTTGGAGTCACTGGTCCTCTTTTTTTTTTTAATAGATTTTATTAATGTTAATGAACATTTACAGAGATTTTGGATTTTCATTCATTCATTGTTGCACTTTTTTCTTTAGCCCCTTCCCCCCAGTTCACTACTCTCCTTGAAAAGCAAAAGATAAACTTCTTCGTTGGTATACAACCCCTCTTTAAGCATAATGCATAAAGACACACGTGTCAATGGCAGGATAACACTGAATCTCTTGACTGTTCCTATAATTGGGGAAATGTCTTTCATCTGCTCTTTTCTGTAAAATGGTTGTCTGTCAGACACTGTTCTGAATCCGAGGATTCAAATTAATATAGACTAGGAAGAAGGAGTGGCCATTGACTTCTAAAATAGCAGACTTTGAAAATACTATGTACAGTAGAGCACAGTTAGACGAGCAGATATGGCAACTGAGGTTGAGCTCTCAAGTATAGAAACATAAAGGAGTAGAAACAGCTGTAAGCAGACACTAGTGATTGGAACATGGAATGTGAGAATGGAAGAAAATAGGACATTGTTAAGAAAGAAATGGAACACATAAATATTGACATGCAAGGTATTGGTGAAATGGAATGGACTAGCATGGGACACTTTGAGTCAGATGACCATGATGGAGATGAAAAAATGAGGAAAAATGAGGGTGCATTCATACTTAAAAAGTAATTTCTAGATCCATCTTGAAAAGCAATGTTGTGAGTGACAGGATAATATCCATACACATACAAGAAAGTCCAGTGAATACCATTATCATTCAAATATATGCACTAACAACCACAGCCAAAGAGGAGGAAATAGAAGATTTCTAACAACATTTGCAGTCAGAAATCAACTGAACATGCAATCAAAATGCATTAATAATAATAATGGGTGAGTGGAATGCAAAAGTTGGGAACAGAGAAGGACAGATATGAAACTGGAGATAGAATGATAGAATTTTGTACAATCAGTGATTTATTCATTACAAATACTTTTTATAAGAAACATAAACTCAGGCTATACACATGGATTTCACCTGATGGTATGCATAGAAATCATATTGATTATATCTGTGAAAAGAATTGCTGAAGAAGATCAATAATCAGCTGTGAAAACTAGGCCAGGTGCTGACTGTGGAAAAGACCACCAACTACTCATATGCAAGTTCAAGCTGAAACTAAGGAATATTAAATCAAATCAACAGGAACCAAAATCTGACCTTGAGTCTATCTCACCTGAATTTCAAAACCATTTCAGGAACAGATTTGAGGCCTTGAACACTAATGCGGGAAGACTAGATGAGACGTGGAAAGATATAAAAAATAACACCCAAGAAGAATGCAAAAGGTCATTACAAAGAAAGAGGAAGAAGAAAAAATCAAGATGGATGTCAGAAGAGGCTCTGCATATTGCAGTAGAGAGGTGAGAAGCCAAAGCACAGGGAAGAAATGAAGAGATTAAGGAGCTGAATAGATTTCAAAGGGCAACATGGATAGACAAAGTAAAGTATTATAATGAAATGTGCAAAGAGCTTGAGTCAGGAAATCAAAAGGGCCAAACTGGTTCAGCATTTCTTAAGCTGAAGGAACTAAAGAACAAATTTAAGCCTTGAATTGCAATACTTAGGGATGCTTTGGGAAGAATATTAAATGATTCAGGAAGCATCAAAAGAAGATGGAAAGAATATATAGAGTTTTTGTACTTAAAGGAATGGGCTGACAGAGAAGAATTTCATGAGACAAATGTATGACCAAGAGCCTGTCATGATGAAAGAAGAGGTTCAGGCTGCACTGAATTGACAAAAAACCAAGGCCCTAGGTATTGATGACATACCAACTGACATATTTCACAAATAAACAAATAGATGCTGCTCTGGAAGTGCTTATCAAGTTGTGTCAAGAAAACTGGAGGACAACCACCTGGCCAACTGATTGGAAGAGATCCATATTTGTTTTCATTTCAAAGAGAAGTGACCCAACAGAGTGTGAAAATTATCAAACAATATAATTATTACCATATGCAAGCAAGTTTCTGCTGAAAATTATCCAGAAGACTGGAACATCAGCAGAGACCTGTCTCAAGTGCAGGCTGGGTTTAGAAGAGGCGGTGGTACTAGGAATATTATGGCCAATGTTAGGTGGATCTTGGCTGAAAGTAGAGAATACTAGAGGAATGTCTATCTGCATTTTAATGACTATACAAAGGCTTTTGACAGTGTGGATCACAACAAATGGTGGCTGACCCTGAGGAGAATGGGAATCCCAGAACACTTGTTCATGCTATGTGAAACTTATTCTCAGACCAGGAAGCAGTTGTCAGAACAGAACAGAACAGGAAAACACAGCATGGTTCAAAATTGAGAAGAGTGTATGCCAGGGATGTGTCCTATCTCTATACCTTTTCAATCTATATGTAGAGGAGATCATTTGGAAGGCTAGGCTCTAGAGGAGAAATGTGGCATCATGAGTGGAGGTAGACTCATCAGCAATCTGTTATGCAGATGAAACAACCCTGCCTGCTGAAACTGAGGAAGACCTAAAGTGCTTGCTGTAGAAGGTCAAGGACTTCAGCCTTCAATATGGATTGAAGTTCAACACCAAGAAAACAAAGACTCTCACCACTGGGCCAACGGGCAGCATCATGATAGACAGTGAAGAGATTGAGATTGTTAATAGCTTCAGAGTGCTTGGCTCCACTCTTGGTACCAGCAGCCAGGAAGTTAAAAGATCATTTGCATCAGGAAGGTGTGCTGTCAGAGACCTCTCCAAAGTGCTGAAGAACAATGATGTCAGTCTGGAGACTAAGGTGCACCTGATCCAGGTCATAGTCTTTGTGATTAGATGCTATGCGGAAGGAAGCTGGGCAGTGACTAAGGATGATAGAAGGAAAATTGATGCCTTTGAGCTGTGGTGCTGGAGAATTGAATAGACCATGGACTGCTAGGAGAACAAACAGGTTCGTCCTAGAGAGGGTGAAACCAGGCTGTTCCTTGGAGGCAAGGATTCTGAAGATTTGTCTGACATACACTGGACATATTGCAAGGAGGGTCCAGTCCTTGGAGAGGGACATCATGCTTGGGAGGATGGAGGGAAAGCACAAGAAAGGAAAACCCTTGATGAAATGTATTGGTTAAGTGATTGGAGTAATGGGAGTTGGTGAGTCAGAAACAATAAGGTTGACACAGGGTAGAGTAGGGCTTTTGCACATAGGGTCACTATGCGTGGTAAGTGACCCAATAGCACATAACAACTACAACAACAACCAGTACAAATGAATTATGTAGTACTGGTGCAACCCAGAAAATAATCACATCCTGAGTTTTTAGTGTCTTTAATACTGCATCAATTAAACCCATGAAAATAAGTTCTTGCCATTGTTTTAGGAAGCACCACTAGAGACTACTCTGTTACTTAATACTCTCTTCCTTGTCCTTTGTGAAGTCACTTGACCAAGCCTCTGATGCCTGAGGCTGCATAATGATCCTCCATTTCTATGCCTGGGAGACCACTAGGCACTCCTCCCAAGCCCTGGAATTGATTTTCACATGTTTTTGCAAGTCTTTGTTCACACATTGATGCACTTTTTGTAGTGCTAGGGAAATCTGATTAGCTGTTGGTTTAATTTTACCCCTGGCTGTTTATCATTTATTTGTTCCCATGAAAGCATCTTAGAGAATGAGCTATTAATGTCTGAAGGATCTAAAAAGTTCTCAGAGGTGTTTTCTGGCTAACATGACGTAGTTTAATGAGGATCTAGAAATACTTTTTTTTTATGCAAAACCTCAAGATACTAGAAAAGACACAGAGACACTTACCAGATACCACTGTTTCGTAAAAAGAGGATCATTCATATTGATGTCAATCTCATTGATGTCTCTATACCCTCGCTTCTTCCGGTCAAATCCTTCCTGTTGCAAGGCCATCTTAACCTGGAATGAAAATATTGTATATTATCTGAAAATCAGCCTAAATATCTTTTTTCCCTGGAACTAATTTCCATGAATTCAAGTTTCATTGTAGAAATCGAACAGCACAATGGGGCATGCCTTTGAAACAAAGGAGATTCACGATGCGCTCTGGGATATAGAACACGAGCACTACAGACAGTGTTTCCTGGAGGGCTTCCCAGGCTTTGCATTTATTGGTAGCACTGTACCACATAGAGGGCTCATTTAAATCCAGTTCCTGAAGGACCAATGAGTCCTCTAGTAGTGAGTACTCTGTAATTTAAGTGAGAGATCTTTGGAGAGAAGTGATGGGTATTGTCAATGACAAGACATTACACAGCCAGATAGAATCCCACAGTTTTGCATGGAAATGAAACTTGTCAGAGAAGTGAGTTCCTGGCCACAGCTGGGCTTTTTCTTCATTAGTAAACTTTGACTCAGTGTAAATATTACTTAATTATCTAATAGTAATGACTGGTCGCTAAATATTAATAAATTAATTGATTATATAAAAGTAGAAACATGTTAATTGGATGTTGTTTTAAAAATCGCATTTTGTTGTCCAGTATTCATCTATTTCTTTTTAAAATCTTTCCAACATATTTGGTAGATTGTCTCCTATTCATTCGGCTTGATGTTGGTGGGAGTGGAGTTTTTAGCTTTGCCTGTTTCTGATCCAAACTAGAGTGCCTCCCTAGACACATCACTTCTAGGATTTTTTAACTTGACAAAATGGTGTAAAGATAAAAATAATCTTTGCAGGCTCTTGTTGCATAACTCTGGAGAAAGACATCATTTTTTGTAGAGAAGCAGCAAAAAAGAGAAATACTTCCAACAAGGCAGAATGCAACAATAACTTTAAGCCCAGCAGAGACCAGAAGGATGGCACAGGACTATTGAACATAAGAACTCCTGTGGATTAGAGCTGTTTCATACAACAGCAACATGGATTCAGTATGTATTATACCTTAACATCAAGAAAACAAAAATCCTTACACCTAGTCCAATAAACATCGTGATAAATCCAGAAAAGATTGAAGTTGTCAATGGTTTAATTTTACTTAGATTCACAATCAAAGCCCATGGAAACAGCAGTCAAAAAATCAAATAATGTACTGCATTGGGTGGATCTGCTGCCAAGGACCTCCTTAAAGTGCTAAATAGCAAGGATGTCAATTTGAGAACTAAGCTATATCTAACCCAAGCCATGGAAGGCTGAAAATGTTAGAGGGTCAACAAAAGAGAGAAGACCCTCAAGGATTAACAGTGTGACTAGCAATGGGCTTGAGCAGGACAGAGATACAGAAGATGATGCAGAGTAGGGCCAGGTTCAGATCTGTGGTTCATAGAGTTGCTATGAGTTATAGTCGATCTGATGGTGCCCAACAACCTACGTACATATGTCTGTGTGTCTACATCTTCATTAGTGTAAAACATCAAAATTGTGTGTGGTCTCATTAGGACAAATACTATATAAGACCATTATTGTAGAAATAGATAACTAGCAAAATGTGTATGAGGATCTAAGTAGGGAAGGGTGTGAGCACAGGGGTGAGATGTGGAGAGGAGCAGCCATAGGGTTGAATAATTTCATGGGTGGAGGGAGACATGGGCTAAGAAAATGGGAAAAATATGGTGTGAAAAACAATGTATATGGAATTTGTAAGTAAACCAGAATAAAAGAAAAAAGTTAAAAAAAACTTTAAGTAAATATGTAATTCTCAATCTAAAGAGTTATAAAATCTAACACTTTTCCCCAACTTCAGCACTTTCACCCTCATTTCAAATTCTATCAGTTATTATCTATGTCATGTCAATGACCTCTTCAAAGGTGTGTGTATATATGTTGTTGTTGTTGTTGTTATGTGCCATCGATTCGCTTGTGACTCATAGCGACCCTATGTACAACA
>NW_006400116.1:795000-808238 GCF_000299155.1 Elephantulus edwardii
GCAATTTTCAGAGTATCTTCTGACATCCATTTTGGACTTTTCTTCCTCTTCTGTCTTTGCAATGACCGTTTGGACTCTTCCTTGATGATACCCTTGATATCCTGCCACAACTCATCTGGCCTTCGCTCATTAATGTTCAAAGCCTCAAAAAAGAAAATATATATATATCAGATATATTTTATTTAGAATGCCAAAAGCATTTAATAACAGTTATAATAGTTGTTGTCATGTACCATTGGGTTGGAACAGACCCATTGCTGACTCCGGCAGGTTTCAGAGGTAGTTAATCACACAGGAGGAGATTGCCCATCCTTCTTTCATGGGGCAGCTGGTGGCCTTGAACTGCGTGCCTTCGAGATTGCAGCGCAGCTCCTTGCCACTGGGCCATAGTTAATTACATAGTTTAAATCTATTGTATATAGAGTTGTTTGGTATTTTCTTTTTTGTAATTTGTATTTTAACCAACATAATCGTTCAACAACAGTTTTAATAAATATAGCCTCAGTGTAAAAGAAGATAAACTAATGAGCAAATCTATGTTTACTTCTTGACTCTGTGACCAGAGAATAACTAGTGCACAACAGCCTGTATTAGATATTATATTCTGAGATGGTTTACATTGGTGGTGTAAACTTGTATTGGTCTATTGAGCAGAAGGTCTTTGGTTAAATATTTAAGATACTGTTTGTGTGTTTTGAGAGTTGGCTTTTTAAGCTTTCTGCTAAGACTTTGTATAAAATCACTGACTAGGACATTCCTTGAGCTCTTTCATGTAAAAAATAACATTTTGTAGTGTCAAAAATGCTCTATAAGGGTTTTCTTTTAAACTTTAGATTGAAGATGATGCTATATTTTAAATAAACTATTCCAACATTTAAAAAAAGTCATAAAATACCTCTCTTGAAGTCTTCTTTTACCATAGTAGTAAGAATTTGACAGAAAAGTGTCACTTGAACTTGTGAAAGAAGGAACATGAATTTTGGCATTGCATCTCTGCATTCTGGGGCTATAGTAAGACCTTTATTTGTGCCTTAGTCTTGTAGTGATTTGCTGCTAACCTACAGGGTGCATCTTCTGTGGTTTGAATCCACTAGTGTCTCCTCAGAAGAAAGATGGGCAGCCTTTTCCAATTGCACTTTATAACTTCAAAAGCCTGGGGAGCTCTGGTGGCCTAGTGGCAGGAAGCTGCGCTGCTGCATTTGAAGACACCAGCTGCTCTGAGAGAGAAGGATGAACAATCTCCCCTGCAGATTAACTGCCTCTGAAAACCACCAAAGGGTTTGCTATGGGTTGCCTCCGCAAGGATAAACAACAACAGCCTCAGAAACCAGGTGGTGGATCCCTAGGAGTGAATTGCAGTGAGTTTGAGTATTTTACTTTGCTCACTTTGATTTCTATTGATGAGATATCCACGATGTCAGATCTATTGATATGGATAATCCCCTAGTGATAACATCTTTACTTTGCTCTTGTAAGAGCAACTACCATTATGTTGCTCCAAATATGTGTAAATTTCTTGTCCTTATACCTCTGGAAGTGTGCCTGTTTGAAAAGAATGTTTTCCTTGCGTTAGCTTAATGAGGCTATATCAGTACAGTGTGGATTCTCAATCTAATCCAGTATGAGTTATAAAAAAGAAGATCAGGATAAAAAAATAAAAATAATTAAAAGAAAGACCAGCATGGACAGACAGGTACATGAGATGCCAAGTGAGAACTATTTACAAACCAAGAACTACCAAGGGGCTCAGATTGCCCACAAAGAAGAAATAAAAATGACCAAAATTTGATTTGGACTTTCAGCATCCAGACTGTGAGAAAATTAAATTTTTCTACCTAAGAAACATCAGTTTGTGATACTTATGTTGCAACAGATTTAGGCACCTAAAAGATGAAGCTAGAAAACTCTCATCTGTAGATTGTTGCCCAGAGCAGCAAAGGTTCATATCAAATTTCATTTTTTTTTAAAAAAAAACATTGCAGAAAAGACAGTTACAACATCAGACCAAGAGCAATCTATTGAAAATGACTGCTTAAATTAATTTCCCTAAAATCAATTTTTAATTCCATAATTTTTATGTTAATTGAAGTCAGCAATGCTTTGGAATGCTTTACCCCCTGGATACCAGCACTCTACTGCAGTTTAGCAATGTCAAGGACTTCAGAAACTCAAGCTCACTGCTGTTGAGGGATTCTCACTCATAATGATCCTTCACTGGGTTTCCAGGACTGTGAATTATATAAAAGGAGACTGTCCATCTTGTGGAATTACTATATACGTGAACTGCTAGAGATCAATGGCTTTTAGGCTAGAAATGCAGCTTTTTACTGCGGACACCATCAGAGGTCCAGATGCTTGCAATTTTGTGACTTTGTGTTCTAAAAGTGAGGAACCCTTAAATTTAAGGCCATGTTCTGAGCCGATGAGTTAATGACCTTTTCTTTAGTGTGGATTACAGTGGCACTTGAAGGAGAGATTTAAGGTATATTTTTTATTTATTCCACAAAAATAATTGAAGAAAAGCACTTTTACAAAAACAACTCCATTAATTGTTTTTATTCTCCTAGGGTTTTTGTCTAACCTTAATTTATAGCCATGCTTAGTTATTATATAATAGTAATTACTCTTTAGATAGAATCATATATTCTTCAATAGATATCTTATCGTAAGAATTTTAAAATGTCATTACATAGCTGGCATATATTAATTTTAAGTTACTGCCTTAATATTAATTTATAATAATTTTCCCTACTATTTTCCTCTTCTTGATCATTTAGATTGCTGGGTGTTTTTAAAAAAATATTATAAATTAAATTGTCACAACAATAAACATAAGGGTTTTAAGCTACCCTAAAAGACTTGCAGGGAGGACTTCAGTATCAGAAGTCTATATGTTTGAATTCCTATAATGCCAAACAGTATGTCTTAGTGTGTGAACTGTGTTCTTTTTAGATACAGTGTGAGAAAACCCCACTGACTTCTATTCTTTCTTGTCCTTTAAAATCTAAACTTCCACATGTAATGTCCTTTATTACTAGATCTGGGGGCAAATGCACATGCACAACTTAGCGATAAAAAAAGTTTCTTGATTGTTTCTCAATAAAAGCTAACATTGCTATCTAGTTTTAGAATGTTTCTCCAAATTGTTCCATTCACTTAAATAAGCAAATAAAATTAGGAAGAGTGTGATATTATCTATTAATCTACTAAAGACAAAGCAATATTCTGCAATTCTAGTTCCACTTTCACAACTTCATTAGCTCCATTGTGTACATATTTCACCTAAATAATTTCACTGCTCCCCATTCTAGTCTCTCTCTTAGGTCAGGAATTTTTTCGTCAACAGTGTTTATTGTGCAACTACACTGTGCCACATACAATGTCTATAAGAAGGATGCAGATACTACCCTTGTACATTTGTATACCATTTTATAATTAACAAGGTATTTAAACCACATTCAATTGCCCCAGAAAACTGAAGGGTTGGTTTTGTTACAGCTGAGGAAATAGAGGTCAGAGGACATTGTGAATGGCTTTGAGTTGTATAATTCTAAACGTGAACTTTCTAACTAGTCTGAACGGACTCTCCCTTATGGACACTTGACACAGCCAACCTTCCAGTATCTAAGGCAGCTTAACCATGGGTGTGATACAGGAGGACTCTGGAGGGCAATCACTTCCCTTCTGAACTGATAATTAAATAGCAGTGGTTGGGACTGTCTCTACTGGATAGGAGATGTAAAAAAAAAAGGAGGAACAAGAGTGGATAGCCTGCCTTACAGGATAGCTGCTTTCTTTGAGGAATATGAGAAAAGAAACATAAAATTAACCTGTTGCTGAAAAAAAATAGCTTATGTGAATGTATGATGCCAGTGATTGTGCCACAATAATATTCTGCAGCACTGAGTTAAAATGTCACAATGCTATTTTCATTCATAACTCTACTTTACCTTTAAAAACACTCTTAGATTTTACACAGAAATTTCTTTTCTCATATGTGCAAGCCAGTCAAAGAGACTGAGATCACTTACCTCTGATGCAAAATCACAAGTAACAAACCCCATTCCACATTTTGAATTTATTTTGTGACAGTGTCAGCTTCCCTTCCTGGTTAGATATTGCATGTCATCCATGCATAGGGGCCCTGCTAGTCTTCTTTCTGTCATTCCATTTTTAGTATACGTGCTTGCCAAAGTAAGCACCCTGCTTAGATTGTGATCTCAGCAGCCCATGTACACATTCTCCCTGATCCTCAGGCAACAGGTCTGGGTCATAGAAGCTGGCCACAAGCTCAACAGTCAATTTGGTTTATTCTACTTTTCTGCTCACAGTTCTGAACACCAACCATAAAGCCAGAATACTATACAGTTTTACTTTTGCTCCTTTAGGTTCAATAATATGATGGGAAGACTCATAGAATTGACAAAGAGGACATCAGATAAGTGAAAAGAGCTTTAATGGAACAGAAGAGGAAACAAAAAGTGAGACGACGTATGGGAGAATCACAATGTGGAGCTCTGTGTTCTCACAGGAAGTTCCACATTTTCTCATGCATAGACATCAACTAGGAAGCTCTGTCTATAACCATCAGGATCCAGGGCTTCTATTGGCTTCACTATGTGGTCATGCTAGATTGCATGACACCTCAAGAGATTTTATCAGCACTTGGCCCCTGTAGTCTCTTTTGATATATCAACCCTCACTAACTCGTGCAGTCTGGCTCTCAGAAAGCCAGATAAGAGGCCAATTTGCTTTCTTTCACTGGATATAACTCTTGCAAAGAAACAGAAACAGGAAAATGTTAGCCAAAGCAATTCATTATGGGGTTCCAAAACTCCTACACCTTCAAAATTTAGTTCAGATTTATCCATGTTGGTGATTTCCCACCTACTATCACCTTCAGAAGGCCCTCAGTGAGATAAACTGATGGAGCAACTACAACAATGGTCTTGAGATCATCATAATGATACCGAATAGAGCAAGATATCAATCTATTATTAATAGTCACTATGAGTTATAGTGTACCATCAAATCAGATCTGACTGGTAAAGGAGGAGATTGTCCCTCCTTCTCCAGCAGAGCATTTGATGGATTTGAACCACATACCTCTGGGAGTTGTGCCAAGAAATCTGGAGAACAACCACTTGGCCAACTGACTGGAAGAGACCTATATTTGTTCCCATTCCAAAGAAAGGTGACCCAACTGAGTGTGGAAACTACAGAACAGTGTCATTGATTTCACATGCAAGCAAGATTCTACTGAAGATCATCCAAAAATGATTAGAACAGCACATCAGCAGAGAACTGCTGGAAGTCCAGGCTGGGTTTAGAAGGGGTCGTGGTACTAGGGATATTGTTGCTGATGTTAGATGGATCTTGGCTGAAAGCAGAGAATACCAGAAGAATGTCTATCTGTGTTTCATTGATTATGCAAAGGCATTTGACTGTGTGGATCATAACAAACTGTGGCTGACTCTGAGAAGAATGGGAATCCCAGAACATTTAATTGTGCTAATACGAAACCTATACTTGGACCAAGAGGCAGTAGTCAGAACAGAGCAGGATAACACTGCATGGTTCAAAATTGGGAAGGGTGTACGCCAGGGATGCATCCTGTCTCCATACCTTTTCAACATATATGCAGAGCAGATTATCCAAGAGGCTGGGCTCTATGAGGAGAATTGTGGCATCAAGATTGGTGGAAGATCTATTAACAATCTGCGTTATGCAGATGACACAACCCTGCTTGCTGAAACTGAGGAGGACCTCATGCACTTGCTGCGAAGGGTCAAGGACTGCAGCCTTCAGTATGGACTAAGGCTCAATGTCAAGAAGACAAAGATTCTCGCCACTGGACGAATTAGCAGCGTCAGGATGGATGGCGAAGAGATTGAGATTGTTCACAGCTTCAGTTTGCTTGGCTCCACAGTTAACACTCTTGGTACCAGCAGTCAGGAAATCCAAAAGTGTATCGCGATGGGAAAGTCTGCTGTTAGGGAACTCTCAAAGGTATTCAGGAGCAACAGTGTCTCTCTGGAGACTAAGGTGTGCCTGATACAGGCCATGGTATTTGCAATCACTTGTTATGCATCAGAGAGTTGGACAATGGCTAGGGAGGACAGAAGGAGCATGGATGCTTTTGAGCTGTGGTGCTGGAGACGGGTACTGAATATACCATGGACTGCCAGGAAGACAAACAGATTCATCTTGGAGAGGTTTAAACCAAGCTACTGCTTGGAGGCAAGGATTCTGGGGCTTCGTCTGACATACTTTGGACATGTTGCCAGGAGGGACGGGTCCTTGGAGAGGGACATCATGCTTGGGAGGGTGGAGGGGAAGACCCTCTATGAGATGAATTGATTCGGTGACTGGGATAATCGGGATGGGTGTGTCAGAGGCGGTGCGGTTGGCGCAGGATAGAGCAGGGTTTAGGGCTGTTGTGCATAGGGTCGCTATGCATCGGAAACGACTCGACGGTACATAACAACAACAACATGAGTTATAGTGCAATCAACAGCCCCTATAGGAGAATCATCTTGTGTGCCACTGACCCACCACAATTGCCCTCTGGTGGAAAATAATCCATGGTGGACTAGACCACAGGGAGTTAGGCTGCTAACCTAAAGACCTGGAAGAAAGATGGGTTAACCCTTTCCATGTGATTTACAGCCTCGGAAAAGTCACTGGAGAGTCTCCAGTGGTTCAGACTCCATAGCATATAACATAACCACCAACATTTTAGCATGAAGTGTGGAAAAGGAAGAAGTATAGCACTGTAGATGAGAACTTGGTCTTTGGATGAGGCAAGTTTAAGTGACCAGCTCCTATTTTTTTTATTATTACTAATTTTAATGAAAACTTGTAGAGATTTTGGATTTCCCACTCATTCATTGTTGCACTTTTCACCCTGCCAACCCCTCCCCTCCATTTTGTTCTTCTCTTTGAAAATGAAAAGAAAAATTCTTTCATTGTTATACAATCCCTCCCACAAGTCCACTCCACTTCGCAGCCTTTGTTCTGGACTCATGTCATGACAATAGCACCTAATCGTATATCCCTATTACAGCTCAATTTACTCACTTGTAAAATGGGGGAATGAGCAGTAATAGTGACTAATGCTGAGATCTGTCCGTGTTCTCAAACAAAAAACCAAACAAGCAAGCCACTGCCGTTCAGTCGGACATGACTTGTGGTGGCCTTTACCAGGTGTCTGAGAGGGTAAATCTTCATGGAAAAAAAGTTTGCTCTACGGATTTTTCGGTGAATTTGAACCACTGATACCAAATGTAATATCAGCCAGGTGATATTTTAAATACTTCATATATACAATCTCCATAACAACCTCATGCATGAGATGTTGCGAATGAAGGTATGGAAAACCAGGGTGAACTTGAAAGGGGTGGAGATAATCGACCTCTGCTAAATTCACAAGGGTGAAGAATCCCAATCAACAACAGCAGATGCTGCCCAAGGCTGATTCCTCTGAGATTGAACATCTTCCCAATTCTCCAAATCCTTTCTGATGATTCTGATGCCAACTGTCTCTTCCATTACTTACCGTTTCTCTAATGGGTTCTATCCTCATGGTAAATAGAGAAAGGATTGAAGTTGTCAATGATTTAACCTTGCTTGTATCCACACTCAACAACACCATTGATATCATCAGTCAGGAGATCAGGGGATGTATTCCATTAGACAAGTCTGCTGTCAGAGATCTCGCCTGACTCATGCTCTGGCCTTCTCAATCCAATGCTATGCATTTAAGAGCTGGGCAATGAATATGGATGCAGAAGAATAATTGAGGTCTTTATGTTGTGATTTTGGAGAAGAATACTAACTATCTCATGAACTGCCAAAAGAACAAACAGTTATGTCTTGGGGAAGGTGCAGCCAGAGTGCTCCTTGGAGGCAAAGATGCCAAAGCTTTGCCTCTCATCTACTGAACACGTGACTTAGAAAGAGGGGCATCATGTGTGAAAAGATAGAGGGTAAATCTGCAGAAGAAAGGAAGACCCTCAATGAGGTGGGTTAACGTAGTGACCACAGCAATGGGCTCACATGTGTCAGAGCTGATGAGGATGGCACAAGATAGAACAGAGTTCAGTTCTATCATTCATAGGGTCACTGTGAATTTATATGACTTGATGATACCAAACAGCAACAACAATATTGGTTTCTATGGGGACCTCTAGTGGCTTAGTGGTAAGGAATTAAACTGCCAAACAAAGATATATGTTAAAATCTCTCTGTGAGAGAAAGACGGACAATCTCCTCCTATGAGATTTACTGCCTCTGAAAAACCTGCTGGAAGGTGAGCTGTGGGTCAGTTCAACTTGATGGTATGCAACAACAATAAGGTGTTCTATAACCCAGCAGAGTGTGGAAACTATAGAACAATATCATTGATTTCACATGCAAACAAGATTCTACTGAAGATTATAAAAAAATGACTGGAATAGCATATCAGCAGAGAACTGCCAAAAGTCCAGGTTGGGTTTAGAAGGGGTTGTGGTACTAGGGATATTGTAGCTAATGTTAGATGGATCTTAGCTGAAAGCAGGAAATACCAGAAGAATGTTTATCTGTGTTTCATTGACTATGCAAAGGCGTTATGACTGTGTAGATCATAACAAGCTGTGGCTGACTCTGAGAAGAATGGGAATCTCAGAATACTTGATCGTGCTAATGCGAAACCTATAGTTGGACCAAGAGACAGTTGTCAGAACAGAGCAAGGACACACCGCAAGTTTCAAATGTAAGGAAGGGTGTATGCCAGGGATGTGTCCTACCTCCATATCTTTTCAACCTGTATGCTGAACAGATCATCCAGGAGGCTGGGCTCTATGATGAGAAGTGTGATGTCAGGATTGGTGGAAGATCTATCAATAATCTGCGTTATGCAGATGACATAACCCTGCTTGCTGAAACTGAGGAGGACCTGAAGCACTTGCTGCAGAGGGTCAAGGACTGCAGCCTTCAATATGGATTGAGGCTCAATGTCAAGAAGACAAAGATTCTCACCACTGGGCCAATTGGCAGCATCAGGATGGATGGTGAAGAGATTGAGATTGCACACAGCTTTAGTTTGCTTGGCTCTACAGTCAACACTCTTGGCACCAGCAGCCAGGAAATTAAAAAACATATTGCCATGGGAAAGTCTGCTGTTAGGGACCTCGCCAAAGTACTGCATCTGATATAGGCCATGGCCTTTGCAATCACTTATTACATGTCAGAGAGTTGGACAATGAATAGGGAGGATAGAAGGAGAATTGACGCCTTTGAGCTGTGGTGCTGGGGAAGAGTATTGAGTATACCATGGACTGCTAAGAAAACAGATTTATCCTGGAGAGGGTTAAAACAGGCTGCTCCTTGGAGGCAAGGATTCTGAGGCTTCATCTGACATACTTTGGATGTGTTGTAAGGAGGGACAGGTCCTTGGAGTGGGACATCATGCTTGGGAGGGTGGAGAAACAGCACAGGAGAGGATGACCCTCTATGAGGTGGATTGATTCAGTGAC
This sequence comes from Elephantulus edwardii, assembly GCF_000299155.1. Lineage (NCBI taxonomy): Eukaryota > Metazoa > Chordata > Mammalia > Macroscelidea > Macroscelididae > Elephantulus > Elephantulus edwardii. Next base: position 804,519 of record NW_006400116.1, read on the forward strand.
TAGAGTAATCAGATGGATGTGACGGAGGCAGTGCGATTGGCACAGGATAGAGCAGATTTTAGGGCTGTTGTATATAAGGTGGCCATGAGTCGCAAATGACTCGATGGCACATAAAAACGACAGCTTAATTCATTACAATGATCACACAGAACTCAGATACTACTCAAAACTATAGAGTATAAAGGAGTTATCAGAAGAATACAGGTTGTAATTCAGGATTAGAAATGTTTCAGGATATAGCTTTTCAATCAGCCTCCTCAGCTGTGCCTACAAGCTGGCCTCCTTCTGGCTTTAGCCTCATGATCTTGATCTGTGCTACAAAGTTCTTGTAGCTCTGCTATTTTAAATGCTCCCCAAAGTACTCCACACTCTAATCTACTGGCTAAGAAAGACAACCTTAGTGCTGTGAGATGGCAACCTAGCTTTCCACCAAATACACAGAGACATCCCACCCAGCCAGTAAGTTTTCTACTCCACAGACAGTCAGCTTTCTTGCTCCATGGGTTGGAAAGTCCACATCTCTGTTTCCAGATCATCTCCTGGTTCTTCCACCTCCGCTATTGCTACTTCCCACTGTCTCTTCATCTCCCTCTGGCTCAGATTCTGGGTCCAATGGACAGACTGCATTCCTAGGCCTTATTTACTGGTGGGAGTGAGAAATCTGCTTTTGTCTCTGCTATGGCTCATTTTCAGCTTGATAGCCTGGCAAATGGGCCAATCCACATATTAGTGTTCTGTGAATTTTATTTTCATGTTTCCATCCCACAAGGGTCCCTTTTATGTTATTTACATTATAAATAAGCAATCCAATGCCCGCGGTGAGACACAAACCCTCCCATATTATTTGCACAATAATGTGTTCACTACATTGAAAAAAGGATGGGATTGGTATTCAGGTCCAGCAATCTAGTTCTGCCTGAACACATCCTTACTGCATTGTGTTGCATTATTCTTCGATTTTCTCATTTAGTTACTGTGATAATCAGGCAAGATAATGCATCTGGATGTCTGCACATAGTGCATGTTCAATAAACGAGCCCCAAGAGTGTGGAAATTATCCAACAGTATCATTGATATCATATGCAAACAAGATTCTGCTGAAGATGATCCAAAAATGATTGGAACAGCACATCAACACAGAACTGTCAAGTGCAGGCTGAGTTTAGAAAAGGCCGTGACACTAAGGATATTATAGCTAATGTCAGATGGGTCTTGGCTGAAAGCAGAGAGTACCAGAGGAATGTCTATCTGTGTCTCATTGACTATGCAAAGGCATTGTTTTTGTAGTGTGGATCACAGCTAATTATGGCTGAGTCTGAGAAGAATGGGAATCCCAGAACACTTGATTGTGCTTATGCAAAATCTATACTTGGACCAGGAGAACAGAGGAAGGAAACACTGCATGATTCAAAATTGGCAAGGGTGTGAGTCAAAGATGTGTCCTATTTCCATACCTTTTCAATCTATATGCGGAACAGATTATCTGGAAGACTGGGCTCTATGAAAAGTGCGGCATCAGGATTGGGGGCAGACTCATCAATAATCTGTGTTATGCAAGTGACATAACCCTGCTTGCTGAAACTAAAGAAGACCTGAAGTGCTTGCTACAGAAGATGAAGTACTGCAGCCTTCAATATGGACTGAAGCTCAACATCAAGAAAACAAAGATTCTCACCACGGGGCCAATTGGTAGCATCATGATAGATAGTGAAGATATTGAGATTGTTGACCAGCTTCAGTTTGCTTGGCTCTACAGTTAATGCTCTTGGTACCAACAGCCAGGAAATTAAGAGATGAATTGCATTGGGAAAGTCTGTTGTCAGAGACCTCTCCAAAGTACTAAAAAGTACTGAGAAGGAATAATGTCAATCTGGAGACTAAGGATACAGCCTGATACAGGCCATGGTCTTTGTCATTACTTGCTACACATCAGAGAGCTGGACAATAAGTAGGGATGATAGAAGGAGGATTGATGTCTTTGAACTGTGCTGCTGGAAAATAGCATTGAATATACCATGGACTTCCAGGAGAACAAACATAATCATCCAGGAGAGGGTGAATCCAGGCTTCTCCTTAGAGGTAAGAATTCTGAAGTTTGGTCTGACAGACTATGGACATGTTGCAAGGTGTGATCAGTCCTTGGAGAGGAACATCATGCTTGGGAGGGTGGAGGGACAGTACAGGAGAGGAAGACCCTCGATGAGATGGATTAATTCAATGACTGGGGTAAAGGATGTAAGTGTGTTAGATACAATAAGATTGGCAAAGGATAGAGCTGGGTTTAGTGCTGTTGTACTTAGGGTCACTATGAGTGACAGGTGACTTGACGGCACACAACAACAACAACAACAACAACAACAACAACAACAACTCTAGTGTATTGCCAATGTTGTTAAAATATCCTAGGCTGTGTGAAGTTGCAGTGGGATACTTCCTCCTCTTGAGCCATCCTATCTCATATAGGCTTGTCTTATTCCAGTGTGGCTCACTGCACCTTTGGTTCTTTCTACTTTCTCTCCTTAACTTATTCAAGGACAACTTGGGCTAAATGTAGAAGAGAAACCAAATGGAATTCATGCCGTGTGCATCCTAATTACATTAAGTCCCGCCTTCCTGCAAAGCACCTTTCTACCTATGTCCTTTCCTTTCTCAGACACTTTTAATCACAGTGTCTCAACTGATAAACTAGATTTAATGCATAGTGCAAGACACTCAGAAACAGTTGCCTGGGGTGATACCTGGATCACAGAGGGAGGAAGCCACTTCTAGGCTCAAAAATTCTAATTTGCTTGCTTTTGCGCCAACTAATGTCTTTATTTATCAAGATCCAAATAAAAGCCTTGAGACCAGAATTTGGAGAGGCACGATCAGGGAGGAAAAGTGTGCCGGGAGGGGTAAGGCTGAGACTTGTTAGGGAAACTGGTTGTTCCTGTTCCAATTCCACCTGAGCAGCCAGGTAGACCTTTTTGTAATGCTCAATTATAAACAAGGGTTCTATTTTTTTAAAAAAAGATATAGAGTTAAACTTTCATTACAATTGAATGTACTACATTGATTGTCCTCATTTAGAGAAGTTTACCCTTCTTGCAAGAATGAGACAGATCAGTAGAAGAGAGAGAATGTGCCTGCATGACTTGAAAGTAGTTTCAGTCATTGCATCTCAGTAACAAGATATTAATAAATCACTATCTATAATCTAAAGCTAAAGCACAAGGAAGAATTCAAGATACTAAAGAGCTGAACAGAAGATTTCAAAAGGCAAGGCTGGAAGACAGTAAAATATTACAATGAAATGTGCAAGGAGCTGGAGTCAGAAAATCAAAAGGGCCGAACTCGCTCCACATTTCTTAAGCTTGAGGAACTGAAGAACAAATTCAAATTTCGAGTTGCTATAATCAAGGATGGTTAGATGCCACGAAGTAGGTGGCAAAGGCTTAACTGTATGCATATTGTAAGGCCCAAGGGCCTCTTCCATCCTTGTCAAGAGGAGTGCTAACCTTCAGAGAACAGATGTTGCCCTGGATGTGCTCACCAAGTTGTGCAAAGAAATCTGGAGAACAACCACTTGGCCAACTGACTGGAAGAGATCTATATTTGTTCCCATTCCAAAGAAAGGTGACCTAACTGAGTGTTAAAACTACAGAACAGTGTCATTGATTTCACATGCAAGCAAGATTCTACTGAAGATTATCCAAAAACGATTAGAACAGCACATCAGCA
>NW_006400116.1:817504-840822 GCF_000299155.1 Elephantulus edwardii
GGAGTTTAGGGCTGTTGTACATAGGGTCGCTATGAGTCGCAAGCAACTCGATGGCACATAACAACAACAACAGCAACAACATGTTCTTGTGTGTCATTGCATCAAAATTGACCCATAGCTGACTCTCCAGTAGTTTTTCAGAGACAGAAATTTGTGTCGAAGGATATTATCCATCCTTCTTTCATATAGCAGCTGTTAGATTTAAACTATGTTTCTTTGGGATTGTAGCACAGCTTCTTCACATGGACACCTTAGTTGAGAGAGAGAGAGAGAGAGATTGATTCCCCCCCCCAATTCATTGTTGAATTAAAACAGGCTTAGTTGACTCTTCGTTGGGTTTTCCAAACCTGTAATCTACACAGGAGGAGATTGTTCATCTCTTTCCTCAAAAGTCACTGTTGGATTATAACTTCCAGAGAGGTAAAGTTTCCAAAGTACTATTAGAGCTCCTCTGTGCACGTTAGAGAGTGCGCATGTGCATGTGAAGAATGACAGAATCTTATCCTCCACATGCAATAGCTGAGTTTACTTTCTGGCCCATGCATCTCATGTGTAGCCACCACTCACCTGGTAACACCCTTACTTATGTGTCAGTAGTGGTTACACGTTTGTATGTATGAATCAGTCTCAGTGGAGCTTCTAGATCAAAATAGCCTTGGAAAATATACTTAGTGACCTACTTTTACAATTCAATTATTGTAAATCCTATACATCCCAGCAGCCTGGTGCACAATCCATTACGGGGACAATCCAGAACTAGGCAGCATGTGCTTCACAGTATATAAAATTGCCACGAGTTGGGGCTGATTCAACATCAGCCAATAACATCATGAAAATTATATTAGGAATGGTAGGCATCATGTCAGATATCAAGAAGGAGCAATTAGACTAGGATGCTATTGAAAGGATAATATTCCAGAGAACTAGGAATCCTACAATACTGTGCTTGACCAAGATAACATGGTCTTCTGCATGGGGGTCCTAAGAAGTGTGTGGAAAAGGCAGAGTATGGCTGTTACTGCAGTGTGTACATTACGTAGCTACAGAGTGCGCAGCAAGGAAGGCTTTGCTTTCGATGGCAAGTGAGCTGAAGGGTCTGGGGCAAAAAAAACCTCATCAACAAAGTGAGAAAGGAGAAAGAGAAGGAGATAGACAGGAGGAAGAAAAGATACAAAGTGTAGGTTCTGCTCCTCATCACTCCAGAGTTTCTCATCCAGAGCTCATTCAGCATTCCACTTGCCCTGGAAGCACTTGAAGTGAAAGACAAAGGAAGGTGTTTATAGATCTAGCAAGCGAATGGCCTTGGCAGAGCACAGGGACACAGCTTCCTGAACCTGCTACAAAGCCTATGCTTGGCAGTAAATCTTCTGGCTCTGCCAAGAGTGAGTGAGAATGCTTTTGGGATGTGTCTAGGATGCTATGACATCCTTCTAGCTTAATAGTGTGTTTCTGGGAAGGAAGGTGTAAGAGGTTCATGAAACATTGTTGTCTATGGCTGGCTAGCTCTGCTGGCATCAATGAATAGCATCAAGATTGCCTTGCTCAGTACCCTGGATCTGTTTCCTTCACTCTCCTTCCATGGCCTCTAGCTAATGTGGGTATTGCCAACTCCAGTTGCTGCATGGATGGGGAAACGTATTTGGGTGGAGAGTGGGAGTGATTTAATAAAAAGTTCTGTCACAAGTTATAGAACAGACTGTAAAGGCAGTGTTGTAGGTGAGTAAGCACTAGATTTGGAGTTGGAGCAGGTTTCTTGTCCTGGCGTGGCCTATGTCTTCTTTGTGTGTTTTATAAGGCTGTTTTATTAATTTAGGGCTTCTTGTTGTTGCTAGTTGCTGCCAAGTCAGGGGAAAATTTACCAACTGAATAATTATGATCCATGAGATTTCCACTACCTGGACTTTGGGAGCAGGTGCACAAGCTCTTTTTCCTATTATGGAAGTCTGGAAGCTCCACTGAGATCTAGTCAGTACAATAGCAATATGCAAGCCTCTGCTGAGAGATGGATGGTGGCTGCACATGAGGTTAATAAGTGCTTCCACTGAGCTATCAATGCCTCAGTCATGCTGAGCCTCCCAAACTCCAAACCTGTTAATCGAATAGATTTCAACTTATCATAACCTTACAGTACAAAGCATAACTCTTTTAAGAGTTTTCAAATTTTATAAAAGCAAACTGTCACATGTTCCCCCCATGGAGCATCTTGAGGATTTGAACTGTGTTTTTTATTAGAACCTGAGTGCTGTAATGCCTGCATCATCAGGGCTCATTTCTTCTAAAACAGGGGTTGGCATGTCAAATCCATTCCCAGTTTTAGTAAATGTTCAGTTGGAACACAGCCATGCTTATTCATGTACATATTATCTATGATTTATTTCATGTTACAATAGTAAAAAAAAAGACATCAAACTCATTGTCACAGAGCAGATACAGAAGAGCTTGTAGGGGTTCCAAGGCTGTAAGAGTTTTCAGAATACTTAATCTTTCTCTTGTGGTATGGCTGGTGGACTTGAACTGCCAAACTTTTGGTTAGCAGATGAATTATTTAGCCACTGCACAACCGAGGTTCTTGCTATAACAGTTGAATTGGACAAGTCTAGTAAAGACCTTATAACCTTCAAAGCCTCAAATATTTGCTATTTGTTCCTTTAAAGAAAAATATTGATCCTGGTGTATAGTCTGGAGGTGACAGAGCTTTTGGATTCACAGGTTGATTAGTGAGGGTCACATGAAATTGCCTTTCTTTGTTAGGAATTGTGAAGTATTCTATAAATGTTAATGATCATGATTGTTATGAGCAATATACCTACTGAATCTATTTCACTTAAGGGCTGGAAATGGGGGGAAAACCATTGGATAGGGTGCCCATGGTCTTGATTGGGGGGCACAAAGAAAGCGTCCTATGACTAACCACTCCTGAACACATACCACATTGACTGAATCCCAGCAGTTGCAGAGTTAAGCTTTCATTGTGAGCAATCCCCCTCAGAAGAGTTATACACCCAAGTGTTATTACCAACGTTTGTCCATGAATTTATTATTTAGATGGCTTTTCTCTATGACACGAGTTGCAACTAGTGTAAAAAAAGGAATAACAATTTATGGAAAAGTTGATTTTGAAGACTTGAGCAATTCTTAGCATGTCAGAGAGAAATGCTCTTTAAAGTAATACCAAAGAATCAAATGCTTAAAAATGGATATCACGAGAAACTGGGAGAGGGGTTACTATAATTACAGTGAGAGGATACTGAACACAAATACTCCTGAGGTGGTTGGCCTCTGAATTTATATTCATTATGAATGATATACCGTCAGCATAGAGTTGCGTATCAACCATTTATTTGTTACAAAAAAGGTTTGATCCTTCTTAAGTTTTTGTGGAGAAAAAAAAGTAGAAATCTCTATGTTAGAGAATGCAAGTGGATTCTTGATGATTTACAATCCTTTGGTCAAACTAACACACCCAAATTTGATTATTATTGTATTAGGACAACATATTGACAAACTAATGAACTTTAATTTTTCTGAGCAGGAAATATCTTAAAGAATGAAAGGAAATTTTCATTTCCTCAGTATTTTCCTCTAAAGGAATTTTCCTCCAAGGCTTAAGAGCAATAAATTTAATATGTCAGCTGCAACATTTGTCAATTTCATTGGTAGGTTTTTAGATGCCCCAAGAGGAACAATTTCAGGCTGAGTGGAAAAGAAAATATTTTCTCAACTTGCAAGTGGAAGATGTCTGGAATATTTGAGAATTGGTGACCACACAGCCCCAGCAACAGGTAGCTAGAGAGCAAGTCATTGGTCAAGTCAAGTAGACCATGAATGGAAAACACCAACAAAGAATAAAGGTCAGAGTGACACTCAAGGCCTGACGTTAATGAGCCCTGGCATGGTAATGTGGGGAAAAATGAAGAAAGCTATGAATTGATTTTACAATACTAGTGCTCCACTTCCTAAACAACATGCCTCTGGAAACTCTATGAACTTTAGAAAGGCTTCAGGCATTTTGTTCACAATGCTGCTATGAGTCATGCTTAACTTGATAGCAATCAACAACAACAACACAACAAGGTAAAGAATTAGCCATGCACTTATATTTGTCATCCAAGGAGTACCAGGGAAAACAACTTTTCATTACACAGGGTCTTACACCTTTTAAACAAACAAACAAACAAACAAACAAACAAACACACACTTGGTGGCTTGAAACAACACACACCTATTCTTTTTGTAGTCCTGGAAGGCAATTATCTAAAATCAGGGTATCATTGATTGCATTACTTCTATAGGTTCTAGGGGAGAATTTTTTTCTTGTTCTTTCCAACTTTAATAGGCTACATGCTTCTTTGATTTATGGCCCTCATCCTCTGCTTTTAAGCCGTAATTGCAACTGAGTTATTCTCATATCATTCTTACTTCCTCTTCTTTTTCTTTTGACTTTCGAGGATCATAGTAGGCCTACCAGGTAATCCAAAGTAATCTTTTTCCTTAAAATAAACTGATTTGCAGCCTTAATTCTATCTTTGACCTTAATTTCCACTTGCCACTTAATGTATTCACCAGTTCTAGGCATTAGGATGCTGTCCTCTTTTGCAGACCATTACTTTGACAATTGGATGCAAGAAGAAAGATAATAGTGGTTCTGGGAAAACAAGACTGACTGCTGACAAATTTTAATGAAGATATTTGTGAAGTGATAAAAGAAGCTTTTTAGAAATATAGGACAACATCAGGTCTTCAGAAAAAAAATTAATTGTGTTACTGAAAGATCTGTGGCTGGCCAAGGGTTGATGAAGAGGTGCTTACTTAGTGATGAACGTGGTCCTGTCCTGTTCAATCTTTCAATCAATATTAAATGTAACAACCAATGCAAAACAAACATTGATCTAAGGGAAAAGGTGTAGGTCTATAGTTTCAGTACCAGCACTTCAGATATATTAATTGGTGAACTGGTTGGCTCTAATAAATTACATACTATTTGACAGCATATTTAGGTGTAATTACCATTCTTATATTACGAAAACTAGTCAGCTGAACGATCATGGGCGAGAGAAGAGTTGCTTGAATGAATGTGGGACATTGGCTGACCACTAGCTTAATGTGAAAGAATGTTAATACCAGTGACTTTAAATGAGATTAGTTTTGAGCTGTTTTAGGAAACTCAAAGTCACAAATAAAGAGAGTTTTCAATGTGGTTGAAACCTCTGTTGAGCTAATATCTGACGCATGAGCTCATCCAGTTCTGAGCTCATTTTAGGGTAGACACTGGCAAATTTTATATACAAAGGAAGACAGATAAGGTGGTGACAAATCTGGTAACATCATACCTAGGAGACTGGTAACAGGGTTAAATTGAATGAGCTGCATAAATAATGATATTCAAATGGGTAGAGTATTACTGAATGATTCAGAGAATGACTTAGTTGTACAAAAGATTTCCATGAACCTTCTACCTCACTTCCCTGGAAGGAGTTTTTTTTTTTCTCTGTCCCATTTTTGTTGGGTTCAGTAGCATGACTTGCTTTGAGCTTATAACAAAAGATGTACACCTGCTTGCTCTTGACTTTGGACTTTGCCACATGATTTGATTTGGCTAGCAGATGTTAATAGAAATTATTTGAGCAAAGGGCTGAAATGTGTCAGTAAATTTGAATTTTTCCATTTAGCCATTATCATGAGAAGAATAAGCCTAGCATAGATCACTTCCTAACTTCCCCCAAAAGAGATGCAGCACAGTGGAACATAGCTTTGTTGACTTGCAGATCTTTGCCTACTTATTGAAATTTGAGTTGTTTAAGTCAACCCACAGAGGTATAGAAGAAAAAAAAATACATATTGTTATATGCTGGGAATTTTTACACAATTTATTTTTTGTGAACATAATTAATAGGTACATTTGTAATTTTGTCTTTATTACTTCAGACAATTTCGGGTAGCACAGCAGTTTAAACACTGAGTTTATAGCAGAAAAGTCAGTAGGTTAAATCTCTTCCATGGGTGAAATATGAGGCAGTGTGCTTTCATAAAGATTTATAGCCTCTGGATCCTATGCAATAGTTCCACTCTGTGCTATAAACCAATGTCACCAAGTTACTCTTTGTTGTTGTAGTTATGTAGCTTTGAGTTGACCACAACTCATAGTGACCCTATGCACAATAGCTCAGAACTCTGCCTTGTCTTGAGCCAATCTTGCTTTCTCTGACACACCTAACCCTGTTACAACAGTTACTATATCAATTCATCTCATCTAGGGTCTTTCTTTCCTGTGCTGACACTCCACCCTTCCAATCATGATGTCCTTCTCCATGGACTGGTCCCTCCTGGCAACAAATCCAATGTATGTGAGACAGAGCTTCAAAATCCTTGCTTCAAAAGAGTAAGTTGGTTTCACCCTCTCTAGGACAAATCTATTTGTTTTCTTGGTGGTCCATGGTATGTTCAATACTCTTCTTTAGCACCACAACTCAAAGTCTTCAAACCTTTTTCAGTCATCTTTAGTCATTGTCCAGTTATCTGCTAAGTAATTGTGAAGACCATGCCTGAATCAAGCGCACCTTAGTCTCTAGACTGACATCACTGCATTCCGGTACTTTGCAGAGGTTCCTGAAAGCAGATTTTCCTTTCTCAATCTACCTTTTGATTTCCTGGCTGCTGGTGTCAGGAGGGCTAATTGTTGAACTAAGCAAGCTGAAATTGTTAACAATCTTAACCTCTTCTCCATCTATTAGAGTGCTGCCAATTGGCCAAGTGGTGAGAACCTTTGTTTTCTTGATATTGAGCTTCAGTCTTTATTGAAGACTGTAGTCCTTGACCTTCTGCAGCAAATGCTTCAGGTCCTCCTCCATTTTGGCAAACGAGAATGTATCATCTTCATAAGGCAAGTTGTTGATGAATTTTCCTCCAATTCTGATATCACGTTCTTCCTCATAGAGTCAAGCTTCCCAAATAAATAGTTTTGCAACAAATAAAAATCTATTTATTTTACTTGGGTCCACAATCAACATCTTTGATATCAATAGTCAGAAAATCAGGAGATGTATTACACTGGGAAAATCAATGAGGAGCATTGCTATCAGTTTGAGAACTAAGGTGTATCTGATTCAGCCATGGTCTTTTCAATCACTTGTTATACACCCAAGAACAGAACGATGAACAAGTACGACAAGAAGAATTGATGCCTTTGAGTTGTGGTGTTAGAGAAGAGTACTGAATATTCCACAGACTGCCAAAAGAACAAACAAACATATCTTGGAGAAAGTGCAGCCAGAGTGTTCCTTGGAGGCAAAGACGATAAAGCTTCATTTCATATACTTCAGGCATGTTGCTAAGAACATCATGCTTGGAAAAGTGGATGGTTGGCAAAAGATAGGAAGACCCTCGACAGATACATTGACAAAGTGACTACTGCTTGGGCTCTAGTGTGTCAGGAAGTATGAGGATGGCATAGGATAGGACAAGGCTCAGATCTGTTGTTCATAGGTTCACTTTGGGCTGTACTGTACTTGATGGTACCTAACAACAAAATCAACAATAACACAACAAATTGAAATCTTGCTCCATTCTGTGTCATCCTCACAACCTTCTCTGTGCTTAAGCTCATTGTCATAGTGTCTGTCATTTAGAGTCCCTGAAAGTCAGAACCAAAGTGATGACAGTGACTTGATTTTATGTCCTAGTTGTCGTTAGGCACCATTGGGTCAAGCATGACTCATTGTGACCCTGTGAACAATGGATCTGACACAGGTGAAGACTTACCATCTTTCTATCTTGGAGCTGCTAGTGGTTTCCAACAACCAGAGAGGCTTGACCTTTGAGTTAGCAGCACAACTCCCTATGGACTGCCCCACCAGAGCTCCGAGACACTCTGAGACTATTTTGGGGTCCATCATTTTTGAGTTAGCAGCACAACTCCCTATGGACTGCCCCACCAGAGCTCCGAGACACTCTGAGACTATTTTGGGGTCCGTCATTTCTTGTCTTTCACCAGAGAGAAAGAAGCCATTATTGCCTTTTAGTTATTAAATTGATACTTGGATTTCCTGTTTCACATAGGCAAATTAAACCTTGATCTCATACTTCTTCAGAACCCAAACAGTCACGTGCCTACAACTCCTTGATTCATACATTCCCAACATCAGTCTTATTGATTATCTTGTTAGTGATTACGGCCAACACAGCCGACAGATCAGTTACTGAGAGTTACTTAAATGTTCTCTAGGAATAGAGAGGGGTTGCAGAGAAATTCTTGGCCCAAATCAGGCTCTAGCACCTGCTTAGATCATTGATGATTTCATCTTCAGGAAGAGCTTTTATATAAATAAGTTATCAGCAACAACAAATATATATATATACACACACGTATATGTATATGTATATGTATATGTATATGTATATGTACATGTACATGTATATGTATATGTATATGTATACGTATATGTATAAATAAATATATACATAAATAAAAAAATTTTTCCTCTGCATGTAATAAGGAAAGAAGACCAGGCAAAATGCGTTTTCCCAGTGCCAGTCTCATGGTGTCCTAAATTTTCCACCTAACTTTCATTAGATGTATCAATTTGGCCTGCTCCAGGGAGAGGGTTAACTTGACATTTGGGGCCTTATTAATAACTTTGGTGGCCTAGTGCTAACAAGCTGCACTGCAATCCGAAAGGCTTATGGCTCCACCAACTACGCCACAAGAGAAGGATGGGAAATCTCCACGCAAGTGACTCACTGCCTCTGAAAACCCACAGGAGGGCTGCCTGTAAGTCAGTTCCAACTTGATGGCACACAAGAACTGCAACAATATGAGTAGTACTATCACTACCTGGGATTTTTTTTTTTTTGCATATGAGGACATAAATTTAGAAGCAAGAGAGAAGAATATTATAAGTTATATTGTATCCTCCCTTTCAAAAAAATGCATTGGGATGCTAACTTGTATACTTATGGATGTAAACAGATTTATTGCAACATATTTACCTTTTACAACGCATTAAATGTAGTGTAATCAGTCAGCTGATGTCATATCAGAAAGGGATTATATCTCTATATCTTACTCTTTAAAGTTTACTGTCTTATAATGATTATATTTCAGAGGCTAAGAAGTCTGAATTCAAGGTGTGATTTAAATCTGAAGAGTAGTGAATGCACACAGTCACAGAAGACAGACAGATTCTATCTGAAGATAGAGGCAACTGAATCTCTAGACTTAGTCACTTCTAAAATTGCCAACTACTAAAAACTGATATAGAGGCTGTTCTGTTAAATCACACCTTGAATTAAGACTTCTTAGCCTCTGAACTGTGAGAAAATACATTTCTATTCTTTAAAGCCACCCACTTTAAAATATTTCTGTTACCACCCACTCATTGCCATTGAATCAATTCTGATAAGTAACAAATTTTCATTGGGTTTTTGAGGCAGCAAATCTTCTGAGGAAGAGACTACCTGTCTCCCTCAGAACAACTGGTGGATTTGAACCACTGACCTTTTGATTAGCAGTGCAACACATATTACACCTAAGGAAACTAAGATAACTTCAATAATATTTGTTGTAATTTGTGCAATGAATTTCAAAATAATGTTCAGTTTGCTTTGTGTGTATTTACCTAGGTGTGTGTGTGATTTACTAGTGTTTGCTAGAATACAAAGTCACATATAATCAGTCAAGTATATTTATAGTAAACTAGTCACTCTTTAAAGAGTCAAGCCAATTTTCTCTTCTATAAATTAGACTACATTATGCTTTTTATAAACTGATATCAGTAGCCTCCTGGCAACTAGAATCAACTAGAACCTACTTTTGTGGACATTTACAGAGTTCTCATCACAAAGCAGCTGAAGCAGAGTGGTCTGGCGTGAAAACACACACTATATGTTTAGGTGTGGAGAGGAGGCCACAGCCACTTTCATAGAACGCTAAATGAAACAAGGCACAGGGGAACATTTCTTGGTGGAAGAAGCCTGGCTTTTGAGTGCATGTGCAGCTCTTTGAGATCTGTATTGTTTCTCTAAAAATAAGTCTTTCTAATAGAATTGTTTGTCTATAGTAGGCTTCGGGACAGGCATCTTCAAATTGCTGACCTAAATACATAAGACATATTGGGCTGGGAGGGGGCAGAGATGAAAACTTCCCACCACCATAAAAAGTAGGACACACTGTCCAACTTAGATTAGGATTGTTGTTGTTATGTGCCGTCGAGTGGTTTGCGACTCATAGCGACCCTATGTACAACAGCCCTAAACCCTGCTCCATCCTGTGACAATCGCATTGCCTCTGACATACCCATCCCGATTACCCCAGTCACTGAATCAATCCACCTCACAGAGGGCCTTCCCCTCCTGGGCTGTCCCTCTACTCTACCCAGCATGATGTCCCTCTCCAAAGACCTGTCTCTCCTTGCAACATGTCCAAAGTATGTCAGGCGAAGCCCCAGAATCTTGGCCTTCAAGGAGTAGCCTGGTTTAATCCTCTCTAGAATGAATCTGTTTTCTTGGCAGTCCATGGTACATTCAATACTCTTCTCCAGCACCACAGCTCAAAGGCGTCAATTCTCCTTCTGTCCTCCCTAGCTATTGTCCAGCTCTCTGATGCGTAACAAGTGATTGCAAAGACCATGGCCTGTATCAGGTGCACCTTCATCTCCAAAGAGACACCGTTGCTCTTGAGTACTTCAGAGAGGGCCCTAACCGCAGACTTTCCCATCGCAATATGTTTTTTGATTTCCTGGCTGCTGGTGCCAAGAGTGTTGACTGTGGAGCCGAGCAAACTGAAGCTGTGAACAATCTCAATCTCTTTGCCCTCCATCCTGATGCTACCAATTGGTCCAGTGATGAGAATCATTGTCTTCTTGACATTGAGCCTCAGTCCATACTGAAGGCTGCAGTCCTTGACCCTCTGCAGGAAGTACATGAGGTCCTCCTCAGTTTCAGTGAGCAAGGTTGTGTCATCTGCATAATGCAGATTGTTGTTGATAGATCTTCCACCAGTCCTAACACAGCGCGTCTCTTCATAGAGCCCAGCCTCTCGGATAATCTGCTCTGCATACAGGTTGAAAAGGTATGGAGATAGGACACATCCCTGGCGTATACCCTTCCCAATTTTGAACCATGCAGTGTTGCCCTGCTCTGTTCTGACCACTGCCTCTTGGCCCAGGTATAGGTTTCGCGTTAGCACGATTAAATGTTCTGGGATTCCCATTCTTCTCAGAGTCAGCCACAGTTTGTTATGATCCACGCACTCAAATGCCTTTGCATAATCAATGAAACACAGATAGACATTCTTCTGGTATTCTCTGCTTTCAGCTAAGATCCATCTCACATCTAACACGGATTAGGATTAGATAAAATTATTAGTAACACTTGATCAATAAAATGGTATAAGCATGTTTGGTGAAGACAATTTGTCACCTGCAGATGTGATGTAATAAGCCTTGTGCTGTGCCTCAGAGTCTGTTTTTTTAGTTGGAAAACTAACCACTGAGGAATGATAGAGTGTTGGTTGCACTTTTTTTCTTTCTTCTCGCTCCTTTGCTGCTCTGGTCAATATTTCTCTTTCTATATGTATGTTTGATTGTGTGGATAACAACAAATTGTGGCTAATCTTGAGAAGACTGTGAATCTCAGAACATGTGATTATCCTACGTGAAACCTCTACTAGTCTGTCAGAAGAGAACGAGGAAATACTGCATGGTTCAAAATCAAGAAAAGTGCATCAGGGATGTTTCCTGTCTCCATATCTTTTCAATCCATATGTAGAACAGATCCTTTGGGAGATTGGATGTTATGGGGAGGAGTGTGGCATCAGAATTGGAGGAAGACTCATAAACAACCTGTTAGGCAAATGACACAACTTTGCTTGCTGAAACTGAGGAGGATCGGAGACATTTGCCACAGAAGGTCAAGGACTCAAGTCTTCCATATGAATAGATGTTCAACATCAAGAAAACAAAGATTCTCACCACTGGGCAAATTAGCAGCACTATTATAGAAAGAGAAGAAACCGAGGTTGTTAACAATTTCAACTTTTCTAGCTCCACAATCAACACTTTTGGTACCAGTAGTCAGAAAATCAAAAGACAAATTGCTTTAGGAAAATCAGCTGTCAGGTACTTCTCCAAAGCACTAAAGAGCAACAATCTCCATCTAGAGAGTAAGGGACGCCTGATTTAGGCCATCATCTTTGCTATTATTTGCTATGCATCAGAGAGTTGGACAATAACTAAGGAAGACAGAAGAATTGATGACTTTGAGTTGTGGTGCTGGAGAAGAGTATTGAACATACCATGAGTTTTAAGAGACCTAACAGGATATGTCTTGGAGAGGTGAAGCCAAGCTGCTTCTTGGAGCCAAGGATTTTGAAACTCTATCTCACAATCTTGGGACATATTGCTAGGAGGAACCAGGCCTTGGAGAAGGACATTACTCTTGCAGGGGTAGAGAGACATCAGAAGAGAAGAAGACTCTGGATGAGTTGGGTTGACATAATAAGTGAGGTAATGGGGGTAGGTGTGTTGGAGACAGTGTGACTGGTTCAAGAATAGGACAAGTTTCAGAGCTATTGTATGTAGGGTCGTTATGAGTCACAGGTAACTTGATGACACATAACAACAACAACAACAACAACAACAACAACATATATGTTCTTGTTTGTGCTGTAGTTAGGTGCCGTTAAATTGACTAGAACTCATAGAAAAATAGATATGAACCTTGTCCTATCCTGTGCCATCTTTATCATCTGATACACTTGAGGTCCTTGTTGCAGTAACTGCCAATCTATCTAGTTGAGAGGTTTCCTCTCTTTTGATGACCTTTCAGTTTTCCCAAGCAAGATGTCCCTCTCCAAAGAAGAGCCTCCTCTAACAACATGCCTGAAGGATGTGAGACAATGTTTTGTCATTTTTGCCTATAAGGAGCATTCTAGTTGCATTTTCTCCAAGGTATATCTTTTTGCTCTTTTAGTAGTCCATGAGATATTCCATATTCTTTTCTCACTCACAATTCTTCTTTTGTCATACTTATTTATTGTTCAGTATAGCAGATTATTGAAAAAAATCAGGTTCACCTTAGTAATTGCTAACATCATCACTTCCCACTAATTTGGAAGGGTCCCTGTCAGCAAACCTTCCCAAGTAATAGATCTCCTGACTCCTGGTACCAAGGGTGTTGATTGTGGATCTAGTAAGATTAAGTCATTTAAATTTCAGTATTTTCTCCTTCCTTTGTGGTGTTGCCTATAGGCTCAGTGGTAAGAAACTTTATTCTCTTAATATTGAAATGTAATGCATATTTAAATGCATTTGTATTAAAATGCATAATCTCAAGATAGAATATTTTGTGTTGGTTCAGGCTAGGGCATGGATTGTTTTATATTTCATTCACAATTGTGTGTGAGTTGATTGGATTTGCTGGACCTTGGCATTTAAAAGTCAGATGGGCCCTAAGTTTCCAGTTTAGAGGTTGATGAATGAAATGGTTAGATACTGGAAGGTGGAATGTTTTGTGTTGGTTGAGGGTCAGGTGTAGACTGTTTGGTTGTTTTTTTATTTAGTTCACAATTGTGACTGATTTGCTAGATCTTGCTAACAGTGAGCTGTGGGCAGGAAGCCACTTATTTAGAGTCAACAGGACCTGGTGGAGGGTCTTGGCATTTAAAATTCAGGTGGGCCCTTGGGCCGGGGGCCTTTGGGCCTTATGTTAATTGTTTTGGGGACAACATTCTTGTAAGTGATACAGCACTGGCCTGTCAATTTGCTGTACTGATGTAACTTGAGATTGCTATGATGCTGAACACTGTGCCACTGGTATGTGACATGCCATAATGGTTACCCATGGTGGACAGTGTTTGGTGGAATTCTTAGATTAAGACAAGCTTGGACACAGGAGTGACATCCACTTCTTAAACAACATGCTTCTGGAAACTTAACAACTTAGAGAAGTATTGATAGTTATAGAATAAGATTCAGGTTTTTTGTTCATAGAGTTGCTATGAGTCATGTTTGACTAGATAGCCCTTAACAACAACAGCAGCAATGCATATTAAAGGCCGTATTCTATGAACTTCTGTAGCAAATGCTTCAAGTCCTCCTCACTTTCAGTTAGCAAGGTTGTACGAGCTGCATAACATAGATTGTTCAAGAGACTTCTTCCAATCTTGATGCTACATTCTTCATAGCGGGCAGCTTCATGAGTGATTTGATCAGCATACAGATTAAATAGGTATGGAGAGATAATACACTCCTGGTGCACACTTTTCTTATATTTAAAATTAAAATTTCTTAAATTTAAGTTTCCTGTCTCTAACTATGTGACAGCCTCTCCATTCTTCTCAATGTTAACCATAATTTGTTATGATCCACACAGTCAAATACCTGTGCATAGTCAATGTGCACAAATAGATATTCTTCTGGAATTCTCTGCATTTATCCAGGATCCACCAGACATCAGCAATGATATTTCTGGTACTACAGCCTCTTCAAACTCAGCTTGGACTTCTGGAAGTTCTCTGTATATGTACTTTTCTGCTTGGTTTTGGCTGTATGATCTGCAGTAATATTTTGCTTGCATATGTTATTAATATTGTTTTATTATTTCCACATTCTGTTGGAATTTTGGGGAATGGGAACACATAGGAATTTATTCCAGTCAGTTGGCCAGGTCAATCCAAATTTCCAGTCCTACAAATTTCCTGGCATTGATTAGTGCACATGTTAAGTGTTGCATCTGTTAGTTAAAAACATGTTAATTGGTATCCTAATCTATTCCTGGGGCTTTATTTTTTCCAGTGCCTTCAGTGCAGCCTAAATTTATTCTTTCATTACCTTGGCTTTTAATCATATGACATTTCATGAAATATTTCAATGTCAGTCATTTCTTTTTAGTATAGTGACTCTGTATCCCCTCTATCTTCTTTTAATTCTTCTTAGCTTATTAAAGGTTTTACTAGCAAATTCTTCCTTTTTAAAATTAATTTTAATAAAAGTTTACAGAGATTTAGGGTTTCCATTCATTCATTGTTGCACTTTTCTCCCTGACCTCCCCCTCCCCCCATTTTGCTCTTCTCTTTGAAAAGTGAAAGAAAAATTCATTCACTGTTATACAATCCCTCCCCCCCAAGTCCACTCCACTGTGCAGCCTTCATTCTGGACTCCTGTCATGACAATAGTACCTAATCATATATAACTTTTATATAGTTCTCTCCCTCATCTTTAATGCATTATACATTATTTATACCCTCTTTCTCAGTCTTCCCTCAACCCTGATGTCAGTTCCGTTTTACAACAGTGGTCCTTTGCAATATTTGTCCTTTTGTGACTGAGATATTTTATCCAGTATAATGTCCTCCAGGGTCATCCATTTTGTATAATATTTCATGATTTTCTTGTTTTTCAATGTAGCGTAGTATTCCATTGTGTGACTATACCAGAGCTTCTCTATCCATTCATTTGTTGACGGGCACTTGGGGTTTTTTTCCAACTCTTTGCTATTGTGAACAAAGCCACAATAAACAGGGGTATGCATATATCTGCTTGGTTGGCGTTATGGTTTGGGGTATATTTCCAGTAGTGGAATTGCTGGGTCAAATGGTATTTCTATTTGCAACTTTTCCATACAACCTTCCATAGTGATCGCACCATTTTACACTCCCACCAACAATGAATAAGGATTCCAGTTTCTTCACAACCTTGCCAGCATTTGATGTTTGCTATTCTGTTAAATTTTGCTATTTTTACTGGGGTGAGATGATATTTCATAGTTGTTTTGATTTGCATCTCTCTTAGAGCTAGGAATTTTGAACATTTCTTCATGTGCTTGTTGGTCATCTGAACGTCTTCTTTGGTGAGGTGTCTGTTCATATCCTGTAACCATTTTTCAATTGGATTATTATTAACCTTTATCTTGCTTTGCTGCTCAAGTATTTTATAAATTCTAGATATAAGTCCCTTGTCTGAGATGTCATTATCAAATTTTTTTTCTCAACTTGTGGCTTCTCTTTTCACCCTGTTGGAGAAGTTTTTGGATGTGCACAGGGATTTGATTCTTAGAAGGTCCCATTCATCTATTTTATCCTGTCCAGGTTGTTGATTTTCCAGGATGCTTGGAAGACTGTTTACACTGTGGATTAGAACTTCTAGAGTTCTTCCAAGCTTTTCTTTAATGAAGTTTATAGTCCTTGGTTTTAGTCCTATGTCCATGATCTACTTTAAGTTGTTTAGTGTTTTTTTTTTTTATTTTGTTTTGTTTTTGTATGGAGTGAGGTGCGGATCTTGCTTGAGTTTTCTGCATATAGTTTTCCAGTTTTGCCAACACCATTTGGTAAAAAGGTTGTGTTTCCCCCTCTTAACTGATTTCATCTTCTTGTAAAAAATCAGTTGTCCATATGTAGATGAGCTGATTTCAGGATTCTCAATTCTATTCCATCGATCTATGTGTCTGTCATTGTACCAGCACCATCCTGTCTTGATCACCAAATTCATCCTTATAAATGTCCCAATTCCAGCTCTCTGCACATTCTACTTTAATACTTTGCTTTTTCTTCTCAAACTGTCCTTTGAAATCTTCTGTTTAGAAGATTTTACTTTGGAATGTTTTTCCTTCTTCTTCTCAATGCTCTAGTGCAATTTTCAGAATATCTTCTGATGTCCATTTTGGGTTTTTTATTTTCCTCTGTATTTGTTTTTTTTTAAATTTTTTTTAATGTTTCTTTTTTTAATTTAATTTAGTTTATTTTTCATTTCAATGAACATCTACATTTTGGAATTCCATTCATTCATTGTTGCACCCTTCTCCCCTCACCACTCCACGCACAACCCCCCCCCCGTTTGCTCCTCCCCTTGAAAAGCAAAAGAAAAACTCCCTCATTGGTACACAATTCCTCCGCACCTCCCCAAACCCCACCCCCTACCCCCAAATATAATCCACTCTGCAATCCTCATTGCATACTCCTACGATAAAAATAATGCCCTAAAATATAATACTTTTAGACTATTCTCTCCCCCATAAACTTCAATGCCTTAAACATATTTCATCCAGTTTTTCTCAGTTTTCCTCTGTATTTGTAATGACCTCTTGCTCTCTTCGTGGATGATGCCCTTGATGTAATCCTACAATTCATATGATCTTTGATCATTGGTGTTTAATACTTCAAACCTACTTTTAAAATTATTTTAGATTTCAGGTGGTATAGACTCAAGATCATGATTTTGTTCTTGTAGACTTGTTTTAATTTTCATCAGCCTCAGTTTGAATTTGCACCTGGTCTGGTTTTGACTGCTAATATTGAGCTTCTTCAACAATTCCTTCCACAGATGTAGTCAATCTGATTCCTAGGCAGTCCATTAGATGAGGTCCATGTGTAAAGTCACTGTGTTTTTGAAGAAAAATATTTGCTATTAATAAATCATTGAATGTACAAAATGTGATCATCTGACTGCTGGCCTTATTTCTGTCACCAAGTCCATACTCTCTAACTACCATTCTTTCTTTTGGGTTCCAGTCATTGATTATAATTAATGGATCTTTTTAAAACTTTTTTTATTAGTGCATCTTGATTGCATGTTTAGTAAATATCAGGCTGCAAAATTTGATAAAAATCTCAATTTCCCTCTTCCTTGGCTTTAATTTTCACTGCACATATTTGAATAGTAATTTTTAAAGGTCTTCCTTGTATATGTATGGATAGTATCCTCTCACTCACAGATTGTATTTCAGGATAGAACTTGGAATTGTCTTTTTAAATATCAGTGTAACACCATTCCCCACCCCTCTGCCCTGAGGGAGCTATGATGGCCTAGTGGCAAGAAGTCACACTGCAATCCTGAAGGCACACAGTTCAAGTCCATCAGCTGCTTTGTGGAAGAAGTATAGGCAATCTCCTCCTGTACGATTAGTTAACTGCTTCTGAAAACTCACCAGAGGGTCAAGTATGGGTCTGTTTTGACTTTGTGGTACACAACAACAACACACCATCTTCCCAATGTTTTTTAGTTCTCACATATTATATGACATGATTTTCTACTTCATAGTGGCCAATGCCAGTCTATCTAATCTCACTAATGCCTGGAATGTCTCTGTTCATGTGTTCTACTTCATCTTTCACAACTTCTAATTTTCTTTTATTTATATTTATACATTCTGTGTTCCAACTATTAAAGGATTACTTGCAGCTATTTCTCCTCCTTTTGTTTGACTTCAAATCTGGGCTCTATCTCTAATACTATCTCTGTGTTTTTCTATTGTTTTTCAGGGCTTGCTATTTCAGATGTGGGATGGCCACTCCTATTTTTCAGAAAGCAGAGAATACCAGAATAGTGTCTATCTGTGTTTCATTGATTATGCAAAGGCGTTTGACAGTGTGGATCATAACAAACTGTGGCTGACTTTGAGAAGAATAGGAATCCCAGAACACTTGATTGTTCTAATGCAAAACCTATACTTGGACCAAGAGGCAGTCATCAGAACAGAGCACGAAAACACTGCATGGTTCAAAATTGGGAAAAGCGTATGCCAGGGATGTGTCCTGTCTCCGTACCTTTACAACCTGTATGTAGAACAGATTATCCAAGGGACTGGGTTCTATGGGGAGAAATATGGCATCAGCATTAGTGGAAGATCTATTAACAATCTGCATTATGCAAATAACACAACCCTACATGCTGAAACTGAGGAGGACCTGAAATGCTTGCTGCAGAGGGTCAAGGACTGCAGCCTTCAGTATGGATTGAGCCTCAATGTCAAGAAGACAAAGATTCTCACCACTGGACCAATTGGCAGCATCAGGATGGATGGTGAAGAGATTGAGATTGTTTGCAGCTTTAGTTTGCTTGGCTCCACAGTCAACACTCTCAGCACCAGGAGCCAGGAAATGAAAAGATGTATTGCAATGGGAAAGTCTGCTGTTAGGGACCTCTCCAAAGTACTGAAGAGCAATGGTGTCACTCTGCAGACTAAGGTGCATCTGATACAGGCCATGGTCTTTGCAATCATTTGTTATGCATCAGAGAGTTGGACAATGACTAGGGAGGCTAGAAGGAGAATTGATGCCTTTGAGCTGTGGTGCTGGAGAAGAGTATTGAATGTACCATGGACTGCCAAGAAAACAAACCAGTGCAACCTGCAGCGGGTTAAACTGGGCTGCTCCCTGGAGGCAAGTATTCTGGGGCTTCGTCTGACATACTTTGGACATGTTGTAAGGAGGGACAGGTCCTTAGAGAGGGACATTATGCTTGGGAGGGTGGAGGGACGGCGCAAGAGGGGATTGATTCAGTGACTGGGGTAATTGGGATGCGTGTGTCAGAGGCAGTGCGACTGGCACAGGATAGAGCAAGCTTTAGGGCTGTGGTACATAGGGTCGCTATGAGTTACAAGCTGCTCAACAGCACATAACAACAACAACATTAACCTGGGAGCTCTGCTGAAACCTGTCTACTATGTTTTTCACTTCTGGCACCTAACACATTGGTTGCAAAGCTTTAAGGATCACAGTAACTCACAAATTATCTAAGTGCAGTGAGATGTCTCGAAGTGTACAGAGTAGAGCCATTCTATCAGGCTTCCTAAACTGTGATCTTTCAGAAGCAGATTGCCAGGCTTGTCTTCCAATATGCCTCTGGGTGAATTTAAGTACATTTTTTTTTTTTTTTTTTGCTTTTCAAGGAGAACAGCGAACTGGGGGTGGGGGTGGGGCGGGGGGGAGAAAAGTGCAGCAATGAATGAATGGAAGTCCAGAATCTCTGTAAATATTCATTGAAATTAATTAAAAAAATTAATTCAGCAGTAAATAACACTAACAAAATTTCCTGATAAAAGCACATTGTCATGGAGTCAGGTTCACGTCATCGTTGACCTTTTAGCAGGTTTCAGAGGTTGTAAATTTCATGAAAGGAGATTGTCTGTCTTTTTCCTGAGGAGCAGCTGGTGGATTTGAAGCACCGGAAAAGCCCTATTTTGAGTGGTAACACAACTCTCTATGAACTATGCCACCAGACCTCCCTGTAAGTCATCATTATTTTTTATTCTTTTAGTCATAACCTGACTGGACATTGAATACTAGCCCACTGGATGTGCATTGGTATTGTACTCATTATTAAACAGACATTTCCTTGGGAAACAAAAAACCCAAGTTTCACTTTCAGAGGAAAAAAAAATCCCTGCCCCCTCTATGATACAATTTTCTGTTTATAGAACAGTGATCATGCACGAATATTGTTACCACCTCCGCTATCTCTTCCTCATGTAGACAAGTCTACTATTATCCCTGAGTCGGATGTGTTATGTATTCACGTTCTTTTTCACTTTCACACACGAACTGGATTATTTTAAGGTTAAATAGGTAAACCAAAGTCTTGAGGTTTCCCTATACTTTTTCAGCATTAAAAAAAACCCCTCCCTCTCACTTTACTCCACACTGTGGAACTCCATTTTTGGGGACAGGATTAGGAGGCCTGAGATGAAGACATTCCACAAAAATAAGTGGGCAGGGAACCGTGATAAGAATCAACCTACCACTGACCAAGAAAGATCATAGGCTAAAACTCCAGATATTACAGCAGAATAGAAGGCAGAAAGTGGCTGATAAGATAATAAACCTTGTAATGAAGCAGCTTCTCCAAGGTAACATGCACAGAAAAAGCAGGTAAAGTAACCAGAAGTGACCTTTTACTCATGTTAATACTGAAAATTACTCCCACAGACACCATGGCAGTTTACATTCACCGTGAAGATTGCCATGTTGGGACTCAGCACAGTGTATTAGGTCAAAGCATCTGGTACCAAATACTCTCTCCTTATCTCCCCACAGGACATGTGGATATTCAGCACCAATGCAAGCATTTCACTTTCATAGTTTACACATATTTACTTAAGTCCTGTACAGACCAAGACCCTAAAACTCCTCTCCACTTGCAGAGCGTGACTGTTCATTTCTTGAACTTTCTATGCTTACTGAACTCTCTAGCTTTTTGTCCCATTCATGACTTATCTTCATTCTCACTGCTAAGCTCTGTGTCATGGGCCCCCTTTCCCCTTTACTCTCTACCTCACTCTTTTTCCTCCTTTCCCTTTTGCTTTCCTAGATCCTTTGCTCATTTGATTTTTTTTTCCCTCCCAGGAAAGTCACGACAACATCATCACCCTTATGGAGCAGCTGTATGAAATCTGAGGAGAGTCAAGTATTTCCAAGAAGTTTTCTAAAGAAAGGTCTTGGTATTTTAATTATT
The DNA here is from genome assembly GCF_000299155.1 of Elephantulus edwardii. NCBI lineage: Eukaryota > Metazoa > Chordata > Mammalia > Macroscelidea > Macroscelididae > Elephantulus > Elephantulus edwardii. The sequence continues at coordinate 838,726 of NW_006400116.1, forward strand.
GATTGTATCTTCCTAAAATTGTGTGCTATTCTAGCACACAAAATAAGATTCATATCATATCTTGAGGAGTCCAGGGAAATAATTTCAAAAGCAAGATACTATGTGAAGTGAGAAGGTGTCCCTGATTACCTGTCATACTCACTGGTAGCTTCCTGATCAGGTGATTTTATTCTTGGTGCAGACCTGGCCCAGCCCCATCTGCTGAAGTCCTGTGATTGCCTGGAGAATTTCAGGCAACTCTGGAACATTGTCCTCTATGCTTGGACTGCGGGCCTTTGGCCAAAGGGACAACACCAACACTCATGACCCAGTGAAGACATTGTTCTCCCTGAGGACACCATCTTATTCTGCCAGCTGTGTACCCTAACTGTAAGGTCCCACCAATCAGCATTCACTGGAATATGGCCCAGGAGTATAAGGGCAGAGAAAAAGCCCTTCTTGCAAACCATCAAAGAGAGTGGTGAAGCCAATTGGGGAATAAGGCTGCACTACATTGCAGACCAAGAAGGGAAATAGATTTCAGTGGAGAGGACTGCAATCAGAAAACAAAAAGCCTTCCATCCCAGAAAATTTAACTACTAGACCAAAAAGAAAGGAATAGAAGCAGTTCACCACCCCCAGCCAGAAAATTGGACCAGAGAGGAACGACTACAGACAGGGTGATTTGCCCTCTCTCTTCCTATTGGAGTGCTGACCTCCCCAACTGAAGCAAGTCCTCTGTGAGACGAGGGGCCTAAGAGAAATTCAAGCAGGGTGAGCTTCTCTCTTCTAAAGCAATATAATTGCTCCAATTGCCAAGGTAATTGGATGAAGAACTTGTTGGGGTCCTAAGCAAGAAAAGAAAAACAAAACAAAAATCTATTACAGCAACGAGACAGAAGAAGCAGATTACCTCACAATCTTCACAAAATCAAAACAATATTTTCCCCCAAAAAAGTGACAAAAAACACAATCATTGAATTTCTGGAAGCCAGAAACTCTGATGGAACTTTCTAATGCAAAATTCAAAAGAACATGATAGAATATTTTCAATGAGAGAAAGAAAAATTGGAAGAATTTTAAGAGTCTACAAGCAAGAGCTAAGAGTAACTTTAAAAAAATCAAGACAATGCAGATAAAATAAATGAGTATTAAAAGCCCTAGATAAACAGGAAAGTGCAATCCAGGATATTAAGACCACCACCTCAGAAGCTGTCAACGTGTTGGAGGGGCAGAAGAGTAGAACTGAAGAGATGGAGCAGAGAATTGGTGACACAGAAGAAACAGCTCTCAGGACTGAGCTACAAGAGCAAAAAACAGAATAAAAAATGAAGGAAAATGAAGAAAGCCTAAGAATAATGTGAGACATCAACAAAATGAAAAACCTGTGCATCATTGGAATCCTAGAATAAGAAGAAGCAGAAAAAGGCACTGAGAAAGTTGTGGAAGAGTTACTGGAAGAAACATTTCCAGGAATAACGTTATAACTGTTATAAAATAGGACAGATGGGAGTGGAGTGGGCAGAGAATAGGAAAAGAGTGAATAGATAACAATACAACAATTCTCTGAAGTAGAAGAGATGAGGTGAAGAATTGTCTTAAAGGAATATATGATTAGGTATTGTACATATGACAACAAGCTGAATTTAATGAAATAGCATTTGAGCAAGAGCCTATGGTGATGAAGACAGAAGTTCAAGCTGCTTTGAAGGAAATAGCAAAAAATAAGGCCCCGGGAATAGATGGTATACCAATTGACATATTTCAGCTAACAGATGATGCCCTGGATGTGCTCACCAAGTTGTGCCAAGAAATCTGGAGAACAATTACTTGGCCAACTGACTCGAAGAGATCTATATTTGTTCCCATTCCAGAGAAGGGTGACCTAACTGAGTGTGGAAACTACAGAACAACATCATTGATTTCACACGCAAGCAAGATTCTACTGAAAATTATCCAAAAACGACTGGAACAGTACATCAGCAGAGAACTGCCAGAAGTCCAGGCTAGGTTTAGAAAGGGTCGTGGTACTAGGGATATTGTTGCTGATGTTAGATGGATCTTGGCTGAAAGCAGAGAATACCAGAAGAATGTCTATCTGTGTTTCATTGATTATGC
>NW_006400116.1:841882-842593 GCF_000299155.1 Elephantulus edwardii
CACATAACAGCAACAATAACAAGACCTGTTTGTTTTCTTGACAGTCCATGGTATATTCAAGACTCTTCTCCAGCACCACCACTCGAAGGCATCTATTCTTCTTTTGTCATCCTTAGTCATTGTCCAACTCTTTGAAACATGATAAGTAATTGAGAAGGCCATGGCCTGGATTAGGTGCACCATTGTCTTTAGACTGACATCGTTGCTCTTCAGCACTCTGGAGAGGACCATGACAGCAGAATTCCTCAATGCAATTAATCTTTTGATTTCCTGACTCCTACTGGTGTTAAGAGTGTTGATTGTGGATCTCTTCTCCATCTAATATGGTGAGAATCTTTGTATTCTTGATGTTGAGCTTCAATCCATATTTTAAACTATGGAAATTGATGGAATACTAATATATCAGTAAATAGATGCCACCCTGCATGTGCTTACCAAGTTGTGCCAAGAAATCGGGAGGGCAACTGCTCGGCTAACTCACTTGAAGAGATCCATATTTATTGCCATTCAACAAAAAAAAAAAAAAAAGGTGACCCAACAGAGTGTGGAAATTATCAAACACTATCACAATAACGAAGAGGTGTCTTTCAAAGTTACCCAGGAAAAACCGGTGGGTAGAGGCCCTTGGGGACAGCGAGGGGAAGCTTGGGAGTGGTGCACAAGGGGAAGTCACCTCAGACAATAACGAAGAGGCGTCTTTCAAAGCTATCT
>NW_006400116.1:856113-857546 GCF_000299155.1 Elephantulus edwardii
AAAACTCTATTACCTACTTGATGCAGATGACACAACCTTGCTTGCCAAAACTGAGGAGGACCTGAAGCATTTGCTGCAGAAAGTCAAGGACTGTAGTCTTCAATATAGATAGAAGCTCAACATGAAGCAGACAATTGAGGTTGTTACCAATTTTAGCTTGCTAGGTTCCACAATCAACACTCCTGGCACCAGCAGTCAGGAAACCAAGAGACAAATTACATTTGAAAAATCTGCTTTCAGGTGTCGGCTCCAGAGTGTTGAAGAGCAACATTGTCAGTCTAGAGACCAAGGTGCCTTTGATCCAGGCCATGATCTTCATCATTACTTACTATGCCTTAGAGAGCTGAACATGACTGACTAAAGGTGACAGAAGAATTGATGCATTTGAGTTGTGCTGGAGAAAAGCATAGACTGCCAAGGGAAGAAATAGGTCTGTCCTGGAGAGGGTGAAACCAAGTTGCTCCTTGGAGGCAAGGATTCTGAAGCTCCATCCCTCATACTTTGGGCATATTGCCAGGAGGAACCACTCCTTGGAAAAGGTCATCATGCCTAGAAGAGTAGAGGTACAGTTCAGGAGAGGGAGACTCTGTATGGGATGGATTGGCACAATCACTGGGATGATGAGGGTAAGTGTATTGGAGTCAATGAGACTGGCTCAGGATAGGGCGACATTCAGAGCTTTTATGTGTAGGGTTGCTACGAGTCACGGTTGACTCAATAGTACATAACAGCAAGGCGTTCTAATGGGCGTTGCATTCATCTTTGTGAGTCTCTGGATTAGTTCAGTGAATAATGTGTCTTTCCATTTTTCTATCTTTTTTCAAGCATGTGCCATTCTCTACTAGGTTCTCACACTGCCAAGCTGAATCTGTGATCTTAACAGCTATATTCACAGATTTAGCCAGACACATTCCAAAGGATGGCTTATGAACCCATTTGCTTATACCTCTCTTGTTACCTTAGGAAAATGTCTCAGCATTTGCCTCCAGAACGTGCTAGCTCTGTTTTGGAACATGGAAGCTTCAGTTCCTGTCTTCAGTATACTTTCTAGCATGTCCCTTGCTTCCCCAGCACTTAGACTATTCTGGTTTGACCCTTTGCTGAGAATTTGCCTTTCCTCTAGACATACTGAATCAGAACCTATGGCTTAACAAATTCTCAGTGAGTCTATTAAAATGTAGGTTCTGATTCAGGATATCTGGCATGAGAATGTTAAAATGTAGGGTCTTGTTGAAAATACATTCTGACTGAATGCATGCTGGAGAAATGAAGATTCTCTGGGGAGCAGGGTCGAACCAAGCAAGGCTAAATAAATTGAGGGGTAAACTTTTGACTTCCTCTTTCCATTTGAGCTACAAGGAGTCTCAGATCCATGTGTTCTAGAAAGGTAGATAATACTTTAGTTAATACCTTCTCAGCAATTCTTTTTTATA
>NW_006400116.1:857895-864382 GCF_000299155.1 Elephantulus edwardii
CTTGGAGGAAAGGATTCTGGGGCTTCGTCTGACATACTTTGGACATGTTGCCAGGAGGGACGGGTCCTTGGAGAGGGACATCATGCTTAGGAGGGTGGAGGGACGGCGCAGGAGGGGAAGACCCTCTGTGAGATGGACTGACTTGGTGACTGGGGTCAACGGGATGGGTGTGTCAGAGGCAATGCGATTGGCACAGTATAGAGCAGTAATTAGGGCTGTTGTGCATAGGGTCGCTATGAGTCGCAAACGACTCGACGGCACATAACAACAACAACAATATCACTAATATCACACACTAGCAAAATCCTGCTGAATATTATCCAGAAAAGACTTGAACAGTACATTGACAGAGAATTATCAGAAATACAAGCTGTGTTTAGAAGAGGTCGTGGCACTAGGGATATTATTGCCAATGTCAGATGGATCTTGGCAGAAAGCAGAGAGTACTAGAAGAAAGTTTATCAGTATTCCATTGACTATTCAAAGGCATGTGACTGTGTGGATTGTAATAAATTGTAGCTAACTTTGAGGAAAATGGGAATCTCAGAACACTTGATCATGCTTATACGAAGCCTATACTTGGACCAAGAAGCAGTCCTTAAAACAGAGCAAGAAACACTGCTTGGTTCAAAATCAGGAAAGGAGCATGTTAGGGGTGCAACCTGTCATCATACCTTTAAAGCTGTATGCAGAATATATAATTGGGAAATCTGGGCTTTATGAGGAGGAGTGTGGCATCAAGATTGGAGGAAGACTCGCTAATAGGCTATGATATGCAGATGACAAAAGCTTGCTTGCTAAAACTTAGGAAGACCTGAAGCATTTGCTGCCAAATGTCAAGAACTGTAGTCTTCAATAAGGATTGAAGATAGCAGATAGTTGACTAAATTTAGAATTATTGTGAATGGTTGCCTAAGGTTAGGATGTTAACAAAAGTTGGCTATGCTCATTAAGCTGTTTAATTATTTAGCTGTGAGATTGTTATTCCAGGAACTCAGGATTTGTAATCAAGTCACTCTGGCATGAGAAAAATGAATAAATTATTTAAAGAAAGCACCATCATCAAGGAAGCCTGATAACTGTCCGCCTTGAACTCCAAACACATTATATAACCATCACGGGAAGAGACATCAAAGAAAAAAACCACTTGGAAAAAACAAAGCAAAACCCACTTTGGACACTTTCCTCCAGGAATCTTCCCACATCCCTGTCCCCTCACCTGCTCCCTCTGACTACCACCTTAAAAAGCCTGGCTTAATTCGGACATGTCAGAAAATGTGAAAATTATGACATCCATGTCTTTATTTTCTTTCCAATTACTTGTATTTAAAGCCCATTTGAAAGATTAAATCTTTGTCTCTTTGGCTCAATATGACCGGCCATAGTGACAATGTCTTTTCTGCTTACACCTCCAGCAGGTTTCAGAGGTTGTAAATTGCATGGGAGGAGATTGCCCATCTTTATACCCAGGAACAGCTTCGTGAGTTTGAACTGCATGTTTTTGACTTACATAGAACACTCAAACACACAGGATCACAAGGGTAAGATCTGTCCAGAGATGAAATTCAGAAGATAGGAAGGGAGAGGATTTAGGAACAAACGAAATGAAAACTAGAAACTAGAAGACTAAGGACCAAATGTGGGAATTGTAATCACTGTCATAAAACAAAATATGTATGAATAATTGAATGGAATGCCTGTCTAACTCTGTAAACTTTGCACTGAAATAATAATAAAAAGGTTTTTTAAAAGAAAAAAAATGTACTTCAGTAACAGCCTACTGTGGTTCCTCACCATATTCTGATAAGGGCTATTATGAATTGAATTCTGAAAACCTGAAGAAATCACTAGACGGTATAGTTCTGGAAATTCTTTCTCATTGCCCTTTTAGCAATGTTCTGGGACTGTATCAATCTGCAGGTAATGCACACAGGAAATGGTCCCCGAGAGTGTTCCAGGTCCTCCATCCCAGTCACAGGATCCTTATCATCAGTTACTGGTAATACCCAGACGGAGCCTGCTTGAAGGAATCCCAAGCTGGTTGGGGTTTTTTGTTTGTTTGTTTTTTATCCCCCGAAATAGCCACACTGTAGTACTCTGGATGCCAGTAGCATTGGTGTTAATGGATAGTTTCTTGGCTACCTGCTATATAAAAACAAAACAAAACAAAAACCCCGAAAAATGTCTTACCCTGTATTTATATGTAATCACTGAAGCAGATTCAGTCAGACTTTCATTATCATTTCCAAGAGTAAATCAGTTCTGCACTTGACACCTATGACGCACACTTCATCCTTTGACATGCATCGACACCCCTACCATTAGCACTCAGTCTGTGCCAGCCTTCAACGTGTTCTTCTCTGACAGGTTAGAGCTTAAAGTCCATGGGCCCATGAATTGGCTAGAAATATTTTCCCTAATACTAGTTAGTATTTTCTGTGTGAACTATAAATGAATTCCTAAAAAGTATGAAAAGTGATGTGCATTTTCCAGTCTAAAATGATGGGAACAGGTGCTAGAAGCTTAACCAGTTTCGTGTTCAGAAGTCAAAGCTGCCTTTGTTACCCCTCACTTGACATAATTCTATGTGATCTGCCATTTGCCTAATGTTTGCTCAGCACCTGGTAAGCAAAGAGCTTTCAAAAAAGATAAAAAGGAAAATCAATATCCCTGTCCATTTAGTCAGTCTCTCATGATTCAGTAACATTCACACAGCACTGAGAAGAAAACTTCAGATCAATGTATCTTAAGGACATGGAGAAGGCATTTGGTTAATTCATCTAAGAAATGAATGGTGTTCGACTAGTTACTAACTCAGACATCAGTGACTCCGTACTTTTATGAAACTTTGGCTTAATGAAGTGGCACCCTTTACTTGTGTTTTTCTCTTACAACATGCTTTTTTTCCACTGTAATTGCTTCAGCTGAGACTTAGCCTCTATATCCTTCCTCTTGATTTGTGAATGATTTAATCAGATAGCCTGGTGCGAGTGACACGATATCTGAGGAGAACACCTGATGATTTTAATTTGGTAAGCCTATCACCATGTTAGAAATCCAACAACTCTGAGATTGTTATACTGTAGAGCTGGCCTGTCTTATGCTCTCAGCCGAGGCTCTATTTATGACTTCAGATAACTTATCACCTTCCTTTTGGAGTGGTAACCACTTCCTAAAAAGCATGCCTCAAGAAACTCTATGAACCTTGATAAATGTTTATAGTTGTAGTGGGGCTTCAGGCCTTTTGTTCATAGAGTTGCTATGAGTCATGCTCTACTTGAAGGCAATCAACAACAGCAATAACATGACACTCCATGAGACAACTACTGATCCCCCTCCAACTCCTGGTCCACATGAAGGATGTTATTGTCATTTTACATTTATAGGTTTGGAGCAGATTATAATCTCCTGTCAAACATGTATTGTCTTGGAAACCTGATAAAGAGACACTGTGGATTGTAGCTTAGTGGTGTATAGTTGCACTGCCAACCTAAAGACACTGAGTTTGAATCTACCAACTGCTCCATGGGATAAAAATAAGCAATCTCTTACCATGTGATTTACAGCTTCAGAAAATCCACTAGATGGTCAGTTATGAGTTGGTTCCAATTTGATGGTACTTAACACAACATGAGTCAAAATCAGCCTGATGCCAGTGAGTTAAGCTTAAGATCTTTAGGAGTCATTTGGTACACAGAATAATACACATAATAATTATCCATCTCACTTGTGAAGAAATGGAGCATTATAAATATTTTTAATAACATTCTCTAAAACACACAGTTTTCAAGTGACTGAGCCATAATTTTATACCCATTTATTAAGTCTCAAACTACATTTCTGTCTCTATAAAATTGAACCTTTATAATTAGCCAGTTTATTGTAGGGGAAATCCAACACAACTGATTATGTGTGACTTAAAATGGATATACTTCAATTTTTATATTTTCTCAAAATCCAGTTGACAATAAGTATTTGTGTCCCAATGCATGAATGTGTGAATGCAAAAAAAGCTCTGATCACTTAGTTCTCAGTCCTCTTTATGCAGGGCAGAAAACTTGAAAGCTTAGCTTCTGGATATTCTTCTCTATTCCCATTCGACATTGACTCCCACCATCTTGACACATCATCCATTTCTCTAAAAGTGAGTCATTCTTTTTTTCAATTTTTTTTTTAAGTAAAGGTACAAACTATCATTAACCACCATGCCCCCATACTATCCCCTATAAAGAGAATTATCTCAACTGATCTGTGCAACCATACTGGGAGAGAAATGCTACCAACAAATTTGTGGATGCAGAAACAGGTGTGGAGGCAGAAACAGACGTTGACGGACTCATTCAAGTTATTTAGTAAATTTAAATGCATTGTTTTCTGACTCTCATTGTGCAGTATTTCTTTCTTTCCATAGTATCTAGAGTGTCTAACAACATGACAAAAAAATGCTAGCACAGTGCCCCTTCATCACCAGCAGTGTCCTGTTCTAATGACTCTTGTGAGATTTTCACTTTAGGAGGTTCTTGGTATTAAAGAGAAGCTGTTTCCTACCTGCAGGTATTCAATAGTAAACCAAAGGATATTTGTACTAGTGTTATTCCAAATGCCAAACTTTGAGAGTGTGTGCTGGTGGAAATTATTTCAGGAACAAATAATTTTAATTGGTAATAGCGCTGACATACTGTTTTACTTTGAGAAAGTTATTTAATTTTTCCGAATCTTCACTTCTTCAGTGATAAGGTAAAAATTAGACTAGATGAACTTAAACACTATGATTATTGTTGTTGTTATGTGCCATCAAGTCACCTGCAACTCATAGTGACTCTATGTACAACAACTCTGAATCCTGACCTATCATGAGATAGTTTCATTGACTCCACGACACCTAACACCACACAGTTACTGTGTCAATCCATCTCATCAGGGTCGTCCTCTCCTGCACTGTCCCTCTTCCTTTTCAAGCATGATGGCATGGGCCATCCTCCAAGGATGGGTATCTTCTGGCCGCAAGCCCAAAGAATGTGAAACAGAGCTTCAAAATCCTTGCATCCAAGGACAAACTTAGTTTCATTCTCTCAAAGACAGAGCTATTTGTTCTCCTGACAGTCCATGGTGTATGTTCAATACTTTTATCCAGCACCACAACTCAAAGGCATGGATTTTTCATCTGTCATCCTTAGTCATTGTCCAGCTCTCTGATTGTGAAGACCATGGCATGGATCAGAGGCACCTTTGTGCATCATAGTCTCTGGACTGACCCATTCCTTTTTAGCACACTAATCTCTGACAGCAGACTTCCCCAGTGCAATTTGTCTTTTGATCTCCTGACTGCTGTTGCCAAGAGTGTTGATGGTGGAGCCAAGCAAGATGAAATTGTTAACAATCCATTTCTTATGGCTCTGCCAATTGGCCCAGTGGTGAGAATCATTATCATCTTGATATAGAGTCAATCTACATTGAAGAATGCAGTCCCTGACCTTCAATAACAAACACTTCAGGTCCTTCTCAATTTCGGCAAGCAAGATTGTGATATCTGTATAACATAGGTTGTTGATGGTTGTTGATGAGTCTTCCTCGAATCTTGATGCCACACTCTTCCTTGTAAAATCCAGCCTCCTGAATGATCTGTTCCATGTAGAGATTGACAAGATATGGAGACAGAACACATCTCCGAAGCATTCTTTTCCTGATTTTGAACCATTCATTGTTTCCTTGCTCTTTTCTGATGACCCCCTTCTGGACCAAGCATTGGTTTCACTTGAGCACATGTAAGTATTCTGAGTCTGCTATGAACTCTATGCATGTATTGTGTGTGTGTGCATGACTGTGTGTCTAAGTATATGTGTGCATGAGAGAGAGAGAGAGAGAGTGAAAGACATGAGGAAGTGGAAAGGGATTGGAGGAAAGGGAGGAAGAGACATAAAGAAGTTAGGGTGACAGATTACATAGCATTGAATGAGAACATAGAGCTAGGGAAAACATATTCTACTTGAAGGAATTTTACAACTATTTGACTTCCAGCCATAAATACATGAAATGATTTAAAGGAGGTGAAAGAGTCTCTGGTGGTATAGTCTGCACTGTATTGTGTGAAAATGCTTCATCTAGAGATTTGAATATTCTCATTGAGAGGAAGAAGGACTTCTCCTTCTTACAATGTAAGTCTAACAAACTCACATCCATGTCTATTGCAATAGTATTTATAATAGCCAAGAGTTGGAAACAACCTATATTTCCATCAATGATTGACTAGCTAAAGAAACTGTGGTACATCCACACCCTGGAGTAATATACATCACTAAAGCAATCAAAAGTTTGTGAAATACTGTACAACATTTATGAAAGGAAAATAAAGTATGCTGAGTGGCAGAAGTCAGTTGCAAAAAGACAATTATGATATAAGGCCACTCATATTAAAAGCTAAGCAATGGCTTAGACACATATAGAATCAATCTTAGAGGGTTAACATGTTAACAAAACAAAATAAAAT